>NC_045426.1:534885893-535207047 GCF_902635505.1 Sarcophilus harrisii | reverse complement strand
ATCAAAACAAATTTTAAAACTGTATTAATGGACTAACTGCTTCATTGGAATTCTAGCAATAGCTAGCATAGAGTCAGGGAAACCCAACTTCAAATTCAGCCTAAAATACTTATTGTTTTATGACTCTAGGTCAGTCATTTAATCTCTGTCAGCCTCAATATCCTCATCTATAAAATGAGGATAGTAATAGTATCTACCTCATAGAATTGTTATAAGGATCAAGTGAAATAATATTTGTAAAGAGCTTTGTAAACCTAAACATACTATATAGATGCTAGCTATTATTATTCATCTGAAGTTTGGGCATCTGTAGTCTGTTTGCTTGGTGCAGTGAGTTTTATTTGGGGGACTGATGTCAATAATAGTAATAATGTGATTGTGACACTTTGCAAAGTATTCTACATATATTCTCAGATGATTTTCAAAATATTCCTGGGTGGTAGATATTTGCTAATTATTCCATTTTACATAGGTTCCAGGTTCAAACAGGTTAAATAACTTGTATAAGCTCATATTGCTAGTCAATATCTCGTAAGATTCAGGTTTCAATCTTGAGTCTTCTAATTTCAAAAAAGAAAGCTCTGTTCATTATACTTTGCTGTCTCTCTTGATTTATTAGGAAGTACTTTAAAATGGAGAATGTTGGGCTCCTCTTTTTTGACCAATGGAAAGACTTTAGGGATGAGAGCCACATGTGAAATGGGCTATAAGTTTTTTATTGTAAAATGTCTCTATATAGAGTAACAAACTCTTAGTTCTTAAGCAGTTGGAACTATATAGCCATTGATTTCAAAGAATATTAGTTGTTTCATTGGACAATAATTGAGCTTTTTTCAAGACTATTTTTGTGTACATTTCAAAAGAAATTTTCAATTCAATCCAATTTATTATTTTCATCCATTTTTCTGCAAGAATTTTTTTTTTTTGCAAGAATTAGGCATATCCTATAAGTGTGCTTCATAATTAAAATTAGATAAGGTTCAGAATTTATGCAGGTCAATTTTTATTCTTTAAAGATTTTATTTTATATAAGAAAAAAGATGAAGACTAAGCAAGAAGCATAGCTTTAGTGGCTATTAGACAATTTCGACACAAGATTTTTTTTTAAAGAAGATTGTTGAGTATTGATACTCCAGTGATCTTTTCCTTTCCTACTGGTGACTAGCATGTTATTGTTCTAACATTTGCTAATCTCACTAGCCTATAGACTAGCAGCTATGAGGCACAGTGGTTAGAATGTTGGACTTGGAGTGAAGAAGACTAGACAAATAACTTAACATCCCTTCAGCTTCATTTGTTATGTAGGAATAATAATAGCAATTTATACAGGACTTTTGTGAGTTAGATAATATATATGGAAAGCGTTCTTTGCAAATTTTAAAGCTGTATGTAAATCCTATTATTATTTATTGTTAAATTGGAACAGATAAGGCTGGCTTATTATTATCTTTTGATCTCAGTTCTTTGGGATTGTGTATTCTATCTACATTGTTCTATTGTATTTGACTCCTGTCTATATTTTATCATAAATCTCTCATATAGAATCTACTGAAAAAATATTTTTTAAAAAATATTTTGAGTGAACTAATGGAACACTAAAGCTGCCTTCCCAATACATGTTTGAACCCCATTAATTTCCCAACAGATTTGTTTTTTTTTTCTTTAATATTTCATCATTTTTTACTGATTGATTGATTGAGGCAAAAGGATGACGACCAAGCAGAATGTCCTTAGTTTTCCTTGATAGCAGTCAGTTATTTTCCTTAAAAATAGAGAGGATTTGGAGTTGGGAATCAGAAGATCTGGGTCTCTGATCTTATCTCAGGAATTTGATAATTATATGACTTTAAACAAGTCAATAAACTCAGTTTAAACTATTTATATTTTGTTTATTTAAGTTCCAGAAATAAAAGACTAACCATTTTTCTTTGTTCTGCCTCAATTCTTATTAGGATTTTGATTGTTCATTTATTCACATTTGCAGTTTAATTTTATACAATCATAGTTATATTATACTCTTTATATTATTAACATTGTTATTTATTTAACCATTCTCTTATTATTGGACATTTAAGTTGTTTCCAGTTTTGTGTGCTTGCATATTATTACTGTTAGAAAATCTTTGAAGAGAGAGTCTTTTTTTTGATATTTTTGTTAACACTTTCAGGGCATCTTTCCAATAGATGAATTGTTGGGCCAATATATTTATTTCTATAACTTTTACTCTGTACTGCCAAAAAAAAAATTCTGAAATTTTGCATTTCCCTGGTAGTGAATGACTGGACTTGTTTTTTCATACCCTTCTCACCACTTACATTCATAGTTTGTATTTAATTTTGCCAAGTTGTCAGGTGTGAGACGGTATTCCAAAGTTGAAATTTTTAGAAAAGTGAAATTTAGCAAAGTTTAGTTTAGTTGTATTTGTAATTTATTCTTTCTTTTTTTTCTGTCAGATATATTTTAAATGATGTCTTTTACTCCATTTATTTTACCCAAATCATTTTTTTTGCAGTGTATGATCATCTGAAATATTTTGGTTGGCTGGTATTAGGAATTAAACTAAAAGGTTTGCTGAGAATCATTTCAAATCCAGGATTGAAAGTCATTTATTGCTACTATTTTATTACTATGACTGGAGAAGATTCATCCCACAATTTAATCAGTTCTCTGAAACATTAATTTAATATGACTTACTAAAGGTGATTACAAACCTGATGGCATTGCTGTGACCTGTCTTTGTTGTTCAATGTACAGCCTTTGCAGTCCTTATCCCTTGCAGACTCCAAACTCAAAACAGATGTAACCATCATTATAAATGCTCTGGGCAGCAATACCTCTCTAACCAAAGTGGACATCAGTGGGAATGGAATGGGGGACATGGGAGCAAAGATGCTGGCAAAAGCCCTGCAGATCAACACTAAGCTCAGGTATGGAAGAAAAAAATGAATTTAAGTGTTTAACTCTTTAGAGAATTAAGGAATTGTGGAATGACTCAAATCAGCATCTGTTGTCTATGCTTACCCATTGGGATGTTGATCACTCTGTTCAAATGATGGTACAGTTCCATTGGTCATTTGGCAAAATTCATGTATCACCTGTTGTTAGAGGTGAATCCAATGTCAACACTCTCTTAGTTTAGGCTCAATGTTGAGATAAAATGAGGTACTTGTAACTTGTTCAGCTGAAAAAAGTTTACTTACCCTAACACAGCAAGCAAATGAATGAGGGTACATCTTCTCTGATTGTGATCTCTCTCATTGTAATATGAAAACATAGCTGGCCAATAGGCCAGGGTACCAAGTCTGAATGTATGACTGAATGGTTTCTAAAATCCAGAAACTTGAAGGAGCCCTAACCTTGAGTTTTAAAAAATAATCTTAGCAATTTAACCATTTTCTCAACAGAGAGCTCTTGGGATCATTCTTCCAAACATAATGAGTCATTTGGGCAAGATATATAGTATATGTAGTGTATAGTATGTGTTAGTTCCCTAGAACAGAGTCTCAATACACTAAAACTTTTTGTTCATTACTTTTTTTATTGTATTAATCAAAAGGTACAAGATTGAAAGTCTGTATTTTGGGATATTAGAAATGTCATTATCTATAAGTTTGGGGTTTTTTTGCCTGCAAAAATCCAAATAATACTTTTTTTAAACTCTTGCTATTTCTATTAATATATTGATACTTTTATGTCACTTTGTCTTTTGTTTTCTTTTCTATTTGTTTCTAAGTTCTCTTAGTAGAGATGATAACAATATAATAAAGAAGGAAAGCCAACATTCTCTATCATGTAAGATTCATAAAAATCTTATGTCTCATGATATCACTGTCCAATTTCTTTAATATAGAGGGCATTTGGATTTGGTGGAAAACTCTTCTTTCTCTCAAGTGCTTCTGACTATTTTCATATATTTTTTTTGAAACAGGACTGTCATCTGGGATAAGAACAATATCACTGCACAAGGTTTCCAAGATATAGCTGTTGCTATGGAGAAGTAAGTTTTTGATAGGGTTCTTTTCTAGAAAAATGAAATTTCCATTTTGGGGCAAAAGAATAACTAAGCAGAATGCCCTTACTTTTCCCAGATAGCAGTCAATATTTTCCTTAAAACAGAGAGAATTTGGTGGCAGCTAGATGGTGTAGTTGATAAGTGCCGGCGCTGAAGTCAGAAGGACTTGAGTTCAAATCCGGCTTCAGACACTTAATACTTCCTAGCTATGTGACCCTGGGCAAGTCACTTAACCCCAATTGCCAGAGCAGGGGCAGGAGGGACAGGGAGAGGAGGGAAAAAATGTGAGAATGAGAATAAATTTGGCTTGGGAATCAGAAGATCTGGGTCAGAATTTCATCTCAGGAACTTGATAACTATATGACATTAAATAAGTCACTGAACTCGGTTTCCCCAATCTAAACTACCTTCCCTAACTACCTCATCATACTGACAGAAGCCACCAAATTAAATTATATGTGTGAAAGCACTAGGAAAACTACGAAGTATTTTGTAAAGATAAAACAGCTGATGGCACTTTGGTAAGTTTGAATGCTAAGACTGGGATCAGGAAGATTTCAAATCCAACCTCTGAAACTTACTACCTCTGTTATCCTGGGAAAGTCACTTAATCTTAATTGTCTGTCTCAGTTTCCTCAACTGCAACCCACCTCCCCAGGTTGTTGTGAGGCTCAAAGAAGATAATATTTATAAAGTACTTAGCATAGTGACTGGTACCTTAATAGATGCTTATTCTCTTTTCCTCACTCCCATAATTGAAAATGTAAGGTATTATTTGGAATGGGAAAACTTAGACTATATTCATGCTCTAGTTTGGGAGTTGAATTGTGTGATCTCTAAATCCCATCTCCATCTATGATTCTGCCTTATCCATAATAGTAGGTACTAAGTTAATACATATGATGCAGCATTTCTAGTCACAGTAATAGTGTAAAAAATGTCACTCGACCTGTTTCTTCTTGTCAAAGCTATTCTGCTGATTTAAAAAATCTTAATGTTGAATTTCATACTGAATTGGAGGGAGAATAAACCAAAATGAAGATATTATGGACCTTGAGCTAATTACTTGATTGTTTTTCATAATTACTAAAGTAATTACTAATTACTTTATTCTCTTTTCAGAGAAAAATTATATTAAAATACATATTAACCTTTTATTGGTGTATGTACATCTACCTTTGATAAGAGGTGAAAAACTCCGCTGTGCCTTAATAGACAATATTCCTAAATTGCTGTGGTTGGGGGGTGAGAGGGAGAGTCAGTAAGTGGTCAGCCTTCTGGTGATGTGTCTATCCAAATGTAGCCAGGCTAGTCCTTGAGTAACAGACACACAATCTATTGCCAAGCCTATTTCAGAAACCTTTCTAGCTTTGTAGAATCTGCCAATGTATAACGACTAAAATTTGCTGATTTCATTTGTTTTAAACTCACTATGCTGGTATGTCAAAAATTGGATGTGGGAGAACAAAGTCACAAAGATTGTAAAATAGACACATTGTCTCCTAGTTATGGTTGGTTGATTGTTTTAAGCTAAATAAGGGCATTTTGCTGAAACAAAACAATTAAAAATTTCATAAACGAAATTTATTAGATTTTTCTTTGTCTATTTTTTTTATTAAACCAAACCAACCTTGAGCATTATTTTCCTGCAGTGTTCCTTATCTTAATACCTGTAATATCATATGATAGCATAATGTAATTATATTGTTATCTAAGAGTAATTCCCAATTAATAATCTATGTTTAGGAATTAATTGCTAGTGTACTATTCTAATAGAAGTTGTTAAGTCTGATAAAGGGGATCCACTGGGACCTACTTTCTCTCTGGAGTCTTTTGTAAAAAAGAATTTAGCTGGTAAATGGTATTAATGAATAGGGAATTTTTATGGTAGCAAATGTATAGAATAAGTTATTATTCATTGCAGTAAAACCTGTCTACTAGGAAATCACATGTCAGGTAGTTTTTGGGAAAAGAAAGCACAAGAGCTACAATTCTACCCCCAAAGATTCTCACTGACCCAAGTAATGAAGATAGTTACTTTTAGTATATTGTATTATCGTGTACAATATCATTCAAATGGAGGAAAAATGAAGTCTAGGGAGATTAAATGACTTGTGAAATCCAATATTGTATTGATTATCAATGACAGAGATGTTTTAGGTGTTAATCCAGAGTTCTTCCACTGTGCCACTGCTTATGTGATCATTTTCTTTTTAACATGGTTTGTTTGAAACTGGTAAACAACAACAAATTCAGAATTTCTTTCAAGGCTAGTGACTGTAAATCAAATATGAATGTCATTTAGGCTTGAATAGGCTATCCCAAACTTTGGAATGATGTTCTCAACCTGTAAATTCAGTTTATATGATATATTTAACACAAACTTGGAAAGTATATAGATTATTTTAGACACATATAAACAAATTGCAGTAATGTTATAACATATAATCTGTTGAAAAATGTTTATCCTTGATCCAACTGCCTGAAGTAAATTTGGAGCTTGCAATGCTTTTGCTTATTGTCCTTTCTAATGAATATCATTATTCAAAAGCAATTGATTCACTATTATGCTATGAATTATTTTGTAATAATACATTTTCCCTTTCATTTTTAGGAATTATACTTTGAGGTTTATGCCCATTCCCATGTATGATGCTTCCCAAGCACTTAAGACAAATCCTGAAAAAACAGAGGAGGCACTGCAGAAGGTATTGTATAAATGGTTTATTCTTGGAAAAAGAATTAATGAAAATAATTATAGTAACACCTCACATTTACATCATACTTTAGAGTTCACAAAATACTTCCCTTGGTGTAGTTTTTGGAGTGATCAATGTAGTAATAATAATCATCACTACTATTTCAAAGGTGAAAAATGAAGCACAGAAAAGATAGTGACTTTTCCAGCATCATATGTTTTAGAAGTGAGAACTCACTTTTTGTTTCTTGTACAAAAAGACTGTTTTGTTTAGGAGAAGAGGTTATAGACAAAATAAGAGGTAAAATGGGCATCAGGAGTGGCAAATATGAAATAGAGTTAGGAGAGCATATAGTTAGCAAAGAAACAGATAAGTTCCTCAAGGGAACTCACAATTAACCAGAAGAAAGGAAATACTCCATGAGGTGAGAGTAATCCATTAACTGGAAAGTTAGATTTATCAGAATTATCTAGAGTAAGGAGAAAGGTCCTATTAAAGGGAACGGGAGAGAGAATACGTCATAGTGGGCTTAATCCTGAAAAAAAACTTAACTGGCACAAGTCTTCTTACAATGAATTTGTGTCATAAGAGTATTATAACTATATTTTCTCTTTGCCATCACAATACCCCTGATATTGCCAAAGGGACACTACTGTGTTCGTCAAGAATTAAGCTTGGTGTGTCATTAAATTTCAATGAAGAAATAACCAAAGTTAACAATTATTAGTGAGAGATAAAACCCTAGTCTCTTAGTGTTTCTGACTTCCTAGAAAGAATGTGTGATTATGAAGTTGAAGGCATGGTTAATTGTAGATGAATCATTTCATGCATGTGAGTCCATTTGGAACTTGAAATTGTTTTTGTTTTTGTTGTTCTTGGCAAGTGTTTTTTAATAAATATTCCATAGCCTATATAGCCTTAAGTTCTTCTTGGTGTTAACTTTTAACATTGTTAAAATTGTTTTTAACAACTATTATGTATCTACTCTTTTTTTTTTTTAATGTATCTACTCTTCTCAGAGAAATATACTTGATGCTAGGGGAAACAAAATTATTTAGACTTTGACTTATGCTTTCTTGGAACCTAGTAGAGGGGATATAAGCCCAGAGCCAATATATTAATTATTCCATGCTAAGTACAAAATAAATTTACAAATCCATCTACACGCAGTTAATACCCAAGATCTTAAAAGGAAAAAATTCATTTTATCCTGGGAGAATTGTATAATTATATTCTCATATAAAGTTTGCCTTTAGTCTGATACATTATTCTCAGCTGGTTGGAGAAATATAAATATTTAGTCCTTTCACAAGAATTATTTAATTGCTTTAACAGGAACAATAAATATGTGATCCTGCTTCCTATATTTACCAACTTAAAAAAAATACACTAAAATCTTTTTGCTTTAATTTGGGTCAGTATGTAGCTATCTTGTGGATTCTTGCTATGCTGGCTATATTACTCAATGACCTTTAAACTCTAAGTCTCTATCCCTTTTTACTCCTTCTTTTAAAATTGGTATATGGTCCAGCCTTGACTACAGAAAGGGTTCCTGCACTCAAGGATATATGAGAAGTATGGTTTTATGCATTTTCCTTTATAACCTCTGGCATTTGGATATTCTATCGTTGATGTTACACTGGATGACTCCAGTTTTGTGATGTTTAGAAAATTTGAGACATAGTTTCTAGGTAATTAATCATTTTTATCAATAATGCTACCATATTACCAATAAAATGGATCAGTAACGATCAAATGCTGATTGTTTCTGAGGATGGCAATAAACTCTGACTGGTTAAACAATAATGAAAAATTAATATTGTAATGAGAGGTGCACCTATTCTAATGAGTGACAGAGGATATGTGTGTGTAACTTTGATCATGTCATTTACTTCCAGATTGCTCCAAATCTAGACAAAAGATCATTATCCCCCACACAGATTTGAGCAGAAGACAACCATCAAGAATTTAACCTTAGATCAAATTTCTTAAGGTTGGGAGTAACAATTCCCAGACTGAGAAGAATATCGATCCTATCTGCAATCATCAGTCCTGTTCTTCACATGCTAAGCCTTGAAATGAGGATTTTAGAGAAAGGAGGGGTAGGGGGTGAGGACTCTGGATCTCTTCCAAATCTTTAATTATTAATAATAATTTCTCTCAGTACTATCCTTTTGATGATGATGGTGTGTGTGTGTGTGTGTGTGTGTGTGTGCGCGTGCGTGCATGCACAATGTTAAAGCCATTTGTAAAGAGTTATCCTCTCAAGCCATATCCTTTTTGAGCTGTCTCCCCAAGAGGAACTTTATATTTTCACATTATAGATAAATAGGCTACATAGTCTATAAAGCAACAGTACTTCATCTGCAGAGGAACCATAAATTTATCAGGATAGTTTTAGGAGAAACTTAAGCTTATGCAGCAAGTAAGCTGTATCCTGAACTTAGCATTAAAACGATTTTTTGCACTCACTCCACAGATGAACTCAACCACAGTAAAATCCCAGAATGGTTTCCATACCATACCAGGTGATCTCTGGGCTCAGACAAGCACTTATGGTACCATTGTTCTGGTCATGAAGCTCTGCTATGAATCCAACTTGTGTTATTGTTGCTCTTACCCCTCATTGTCTAGACTACAGTTCACTGTGTAGTCACTAATATATGTATTGAAATTTGCCCACATTAGAATGGCCCTCTCTATTAAGAGGAGCCCCAGCATGTGTGGTTTCCCTCTCTGCTTGCAAGCTGTTTTTCACTACAGAAAATAATTGTGTTAGTCTCTGCACAGTTGTTCTTTCCTGCTCTGTTTGGCTCTGGCTTCTCCAGGCCAAAATCTTTAGTCTGGTTGACAGATTCAAGCTGCCTTTGGGAAGGCTATAAGATCTCAGCAATAAGAGCTATAAGCCCAAACTTCAGAATGAATGAGCTGGACCCTAGTTGTTCTTAGGAGCAAAATGAGGCAGAACAGTTAACCTAAGGGATGGAACTGAGCCCATGTTCCACTTTGTGCTGGACTAAAATACTTTAGTGTGAAGATCTTTCTGGAAGAAACATTTTCTTCTATTGCTAGTATTATGACCTTGAAAAGATAGGACTTACCATTGGAGCTTTAAGAGAACTATAATGTAATATAATGCTATGGTATTAATGTGTCATTTTAATGGTGTTTAATTTCCTTCTTTTGTAGACCTTGGGATTTTTATGATTTCTTCATTTCTGTTTAGTGACATGCTACATTTTGTCTTCCTTTCAAGTTTCCAGGGACCATACTAATTATCAATTTTATTTTAATTGCAACTAATTGATATTGAGTAGTCATTTTAGCATATGCAAAACTAAAATGAAAAGCAGAAAAACACTTAAAGCCTTCTGGTTATTACTGTTTCTAAATTAGGAGATAGCGAATTAAAAGATAAAAATGGTTTAATGATATAAAAAGCAGATGGTGAAACTTGCCCATCATTTATTAATTGGAAAAAAATTTCTTTGAATGGAATATTGGAGGTGGATATTAAAGACACATGGTTAGTATACAAATGATTTAATTAAATCTGCTTGATGTTGTTTATTAAAGGTTTCTTCTCATTTATATCATGGGAGGTATTAAGGAAAATGCAAAAGTCTAAATCCTTTATTTCTCACAAAAATACATTCCCTCATTAACTGTTGTTTCAGCTTAAAATAAATAATATTAGGGGGCAGCAAGGTGGCACAGTGACTAGAGCACCAGCCCTGAAGTCAGGAGGACCTGTGTTCAAATCTGGTCTCAGACACTTAACACTTCTTAGCTTTGTAACCCTGGGCAAGTCTCTTAATCCCAATTGCCTCAGCCAAAAAAAAAAAAAAAATATATATATATATATATATATATATATATATAATGTGTGTGTGTGTGTGTGTGTGTGTGTGTATACACATATATATATATTAAAGTTACCAGGGAAAATTAAGATTTATTGAAGAGAAATTGTGGTTTGTCCAGTCATTATGAATATATCCTAATATTCATGACTCAGAAGGTACCATGATATACTGGTTAGAGTGCCAAATTTGAACTCAATAAGACCTGGGCTCATACTAACTCTTTATCTAAAACACAATTATAATAGTAATAATACTGCCTCAAAGGATTATTGTGAACCTCAGATGTAATGCGTGTCAAGTTCTTCAGAAGCTTTAAAACTCTGTAGAAATGTCACTATTATTAATATTACCATTATATTATCCTTCTAAATACATAACTGTTTTTGCAATTTACCCTTAGAAAAATGCTTATTACATACTGTACTCTTTGAGATATACAATATGTATGAGTGGCCTTAAACTGCATGTGTATTTGTGAGCATATGAAGAAATTCTTATAATCAATAAATGGGATATGTAAACCATACAAGCAATTAAATAATGGCTTCCACTTGTCAAATATTGAATCTAATATTTCATGTCTTAAAAAAAGTAATTTCATGTCTTAGACTAAATTTTTTACTAAATAATTACAAATCATTATAATTGTGTTTTTTTCTTCTTTTTTGTTGATGATGTTGAATCAAGTCATGTGCAGAATGGTTGTGAAGTTCAGCAGAGACCTGTCATAGACTTGGTTTTCTGCCAGAACTGAAAGGTATTTCTGACATTTATTTTTGTTTCACTTTCAGATAGAAAACTATTTGCTTCGGAATCATGAGACAAGAAAATATCTCCAGGAGCAGGCCTACCGGTTACAACAAGGCATTGTTACTAGCACCACACAACAAGTATGGAAACCTTAATCTTGACTAAATACTACTTGCATTGTCATTTATTATTCAACATTATTTACTTTTTTCATTCCAGATATACGGGTTTTCTTGGCCTGCTTTTATGATAGAATAACAGGAGAGATGTCTATCTTCCCACTTCCCCTTCCCCCCTTCCTTGGAAAGATACTTAATTAGATTAGTAGATTATTAAAGATAAAGTTGAAGTAGAGATGGGATAATACTGTTGCCATAAACTTTTCTTTTGTTTGTTTTGGACATTTCCAACAACAACAACAAAATCTTTCTTTTATTAGAAGGAGATTTCATATTAATTGTCCAATTTGAGGGTTCCAGAATTGATACATATAAGGAAATATGAAATTATTTTACTTATTAAAAACAAGCATCCTTTATATTGTCATATAAATCTGTGCTAATTTTATCCCCTATTCTCTTCTCTGATACTTGCCATCAACATGATGAAAATAATAGCAATAATGTGCCTAGACTATTGCAAAAGCCAGCAAGTTGTTCTTCCTGCCTCATATTTGTGCTCATCCCAGTTCATTCTCCACTGAATTATCAATGTGATCTTTAAATTTTTTCTTTTTATTATTTTACTTTCTCCCCCTCTCCCCCCCAATTATGTGCTTTTCCCTGTCTCCCTAAAAACTATCTATGGTCAGAGCTCTTTTTTTTTTTTTTTGCTCATTTTTAAAGGTTGAGGTCTGCTGTTAGGGCAAAAGGGATGTTGTCCCAACCTTCCTCTACAAGCAACAGCAACTTCAAGCTGCCCTAGTGTTGCCAGCTTAGTTCTTGTGCTAGTTGGACATGGCCAAGTAACGCTTGTTATGCTGGGGTTCAGGGTTCATTATTTGCCTTTTGTACTTATGTTGGATGTCTCACAGATAGTCTGCTGATACACTGGCTTCTGAACCAGGGCAGAGTAACCAACACTGCTGTATTTTGGCTAAAAGCCTCCCACTAAATTTCCCCAGCACAAGAAAACCTCTCTGCCCTGGGTCTCCTTGCCTGTGCTGGACTGGGTCTATGCTGGTCTGCAACCTTCTTCTCCCCCCTGCCCAACTTTTTCTGAAGTTCTTCCAAAATATCTTCTGTGAAAGTTACACTCCAAACATTTGTGGGTTCTGTCACTTCAAAACCTATTCAGAGGCTTGATCTGGTTCTGATCTGAGGGTAGCCAGGAAGAGACAAAGACTCATCTACCCTCTACCATCTTGGCTCTGTCCTCCCCTTTCTCTCCGCTCCCCCCCCCCCCCATTACATGTTAAAACATTTGTTTTTTTGTTGTTGTTTTTTTATATTTTGAGTTCCAAATTCTCTCTTCCTCTCTCTCTCTTCCTGCTTTCCTCTCTCCGAGACGTTAAACAATCAGATGTTATATTTATACGCACATGTGCGTGCGTGCACACACATACACACACAGTGTTATACATGTGCACTTATGTAAAACATTTCCATATAGTAATCATTTTATATAAGAAGACTTGAATAAAAGGAAAATAATGAGAGAGAAAAATACAGCATGCTTCAGTCTGTTTTCCAACCATATTAGTTCTTTCTTTGCAAGCAGATGATATGCTTCATTATTAGTTCTTTTGGATTGTCTTAGAACATTGTATTGCTGAGAATAGATAAGCCATTCACAGTTCTTCAGTGAACAATATTGCTATTATTGTGTACAACATTTTCCTGGTTCTATTCCTTTCACTTTGCATCAGTTCATGTAAGCCTTTCACATTTTTCTAAAATCATCCTGCTTTTAATTTCTCATGGCACAATAATATTCCATCACAATCATATACCACAACTTGTTTAGCCATTCTCCAGTTGATGGGCATGTCTTCAATTTTTAGTTCTTAGCCACCACAAAAAGAGCTGCTATAAATATTTTTATGTGAATAGGTCCTTTTCCATTTTTTTCCCTTCTTTTTTTTTTTTTTTAAAAAAAACAGATCTAGTAGTGGTATTGCTGGATCAAGGGGTATCCACAATTTGATTACCCTTTGGACCTAATTCCAAATTCCTCTCCAAAATGACATGATCTGTTCACAGCTTCACCCATTAATATTTTAGTTTTTCTCAAAGCTCTCTTAGATCCCTGAGTGTTTTTTTTTTTTTTTGTTATGTTAGCCAATCTGATAGGTATGAAGTGAGGAAGTTGTTTTAATTTGCATTTCTCTGATAATAGTGATTTAGAGCATATTTTCATTGTGACTATAGATAGCTTTGATTTCTTTGTCTTAAAATTGCCTCTTCATGCTCTTTGACCATTTATCATTTGGGGAATGACTGATATTTTTCTAAATGTGACTTAGTTCTTTATATATTTGAGAAATGAGGCCTTTCTCAGAGATATTTGTTATAAAAATTTCCCCCAATTTTCTGTCTTCCTTTTAATTTTGGTTGCATTTGTTTTGCTTGTGCAACATTTTTAATTTTTATATTATCAAAATAATCTATTTTATATTTTGTAATTCTATTTATATAGAATTTTCTTTGTTCCTAAATTCTTCCCTTATTCATCAAAGTGATCTTCCTAACATAGAGCTCTGACCATATCATGCCACGTCCAACCCCACTCATTCAGTAAACACCAGTGGCCCTCTACTTCTAGGGTCAAATATAAAATCTTCTCTTTGGATTTTAGAGCACTTCATAACTTGTCTTCCTACATTGTCTGTCTTACTTTCACTTAAGTTCCCTCTTTGTATTCTAGGATTCAATGACACTGGTCTCTTTGCTATTTCTTACACAGTGTATTCTGTCTTCATTCACTGCAGATTTGTTCTGGCTTTTCTTATTTTCTGGAATGTTCTTCCCTCTTATCTTCACCTAGCTTCCTTAAAATCTATCATACTACTTCTCTGCTAAGATCTTCTCTATATATTATTTCTATTTTATCCGTATATCTCTTATTTGTATGTAATATTTAAGTATTATCTCTCCTGTTAGCCTGTAAGTTTCTTGAGGACTTACCTTCCTTTATATCCTTAGCATTTAGCACCATGCCTGGCAGATAGTACTGTTATTGTTGTTCATTTGTTCAGTCATGTCTAACACTTTGTGGTCCTGTGGACCATACTATCCATGGGACTTTTTGGCAAAGATACTGGAGTGGTTTGCCATTTTCTTCTGCAGTAGATGAAGATAGTTCATAGTCACACAGTCGTAAGTATCTAGGGCTGGATTGAATTTCGATGGGCAGATAGGTGATCTAGTACCAGGCCTGCAGTTAGAATGACCTGTGTTCAAATTTTGCCTCAGATACTTACTATGGTGTAACTGTTTGTCTTGGTTTCCTCATTTATAAAATGAGCTGGAGAGGAAAATGGCAAATCATTCCAGTATCTCTGCCAATAAAATCCTACATGAAGTCTGAAAAAACTAAAAAACAATAATAAAATTCCTGACTCCAGTCCTAGCACTCTATCTACTGAGCCATTTAGTATCCTTATTGTTTAACCCCTTGTCTACCATAAATAGATACTTAATAAATGCTTGTTGACTTGAGTTATCTGTGCAGATTATAAAAATTAAAAATACAACAGAGAGTCATAGGCTTGAAAATCTAGAACTGAAAGAGACTTTAGAGGCCATTGTGTCCAGCCTCATTTTTTCAGATTAAGAAACTGAGATCTGGAGTTAAATAACATCAAAAACCACATAAAATAAACATCAAAGTAGATTTTTGAACTGAAGTCCTCTGACTCCAAACCCATTGTTCTTTCCACTTATCTACTTAAATTTACTTATTCTCTCACACCAATCTGAAAGAAATTACTTTCTCTTTTTGTTGCTGAGACAATTGGGTTATGTGACTTGCCCAGGGCCACACAGCTAGGAAGTGTTAAATGTCTGAGGTCAGATTTGAACTCAGGTCAAATTTGAACGCAGGTCCTCCTTACTTCAGTGCTAGTAGCTCTATCCATTGTGCTACCTAGCTGTCCCAAAATAACTTTTTCTTAAAGGTTTTATTGATGTGGTCCTTTTTGTTTTTGTTTTTGTTTGTTTGTAAAAACATTTACAAATTATTCCTACTTCATAAATAGTTTCCCATAAAAAGTTAACTAAAATTAACAATATAGTGACATTATCTAAAAGTTTGTGACACATATATTTTTAAAAAATTAACAGAAATTTACTTTCTCTTGCCTCTTTCCTTATTAGGGGTGGGGTTTAGATAAAGAAAAAAATTCTTGTAACAAATATTCTTTGTGAAACAAAATAAATTTCTTCAATGGCTGTATACAAATACACATATACACAAAGAGACACACATAATTCTAACTTGTTCACTTTTGTATAACAGGATATTTTATCATTGGTGCTCTGGAATTGGAATGATCACTGTATAAATCAATTTTTGCAACTTTCAGAATTTTTGTTTTATACTGCCATTATTGTATAAATTATTCTCTTTGTGTTAATTTCATTCTTCTTCAGTTTATAAGTCTTCAAAATTATTAATTTTTTATAACATTGATGTTATAATTGTTCTAGTTCTGCTCATATCACCCTTCATTAGTTCATAATAGTCTTTCTGTGACTTTTAAAAATTATCCATTTCCTCATTTCTAATAGCACAATACTACTTTGTAACACTTGTTACTACAATTTATTCATTCACTTTTTATTTGATGGACTTTCTCTTAATTTCCTTTTTCTTCTTTACCACCACAGAAAGACTTGCTATATATATTTCTGTACAAGATATTTTCTTCTTTATTTCTTATCTTTTGAGTATAAACCCATTAATGGGATAGCTGGGTCAAAGGGGATGTGCCATTTTCGATATTTAATTCCAAATATCTTTATAGAACAATCACATTCATTCACAGTTCCATCAATATTACATTGGTGTTCCTGATTTTTAGCAGCTCCTCCAATAGGTATCACTTTTTTTAAATCATTTTTTAAATTTTGAAGGATGTAAGATATAATCTCAGACTTGCTTTATTTAGCATTTCTGTAATTAATAGTAATTTAGGACCTTTTTTTATATCACTTGGTTTTTTCCCTCTTGAATGCTGTACACATATCTTTAAACCACTTATCAATGAGGAAATGCCTCTTTTTCTTAAAAATTTCAGTTGATTTCTCATATATTTTGGAAATGAGGCCCTTATTGGAGAACCTTGCTGTAATTTTTTTTCTAAAATTATTTTTCATTTAATCTTTAGTTTTGTTAGTTTTGTTTTTAATTTCAAAACTATCCATTTTATCTTCTACGATCCTCTCTATTCCTTCTTTGGTCATGATTTTTTTTTTTTTAATCCACAGATATATGATAGGTTACTTTTTCCATATCATTATAGTTTGTTTAAGACATTTTCTACGTAGGTCATATCCTCATTTGGAATTTATATTAGTATAAGGTGTGGACCTTTCCTTAAAATGACAATAATAAAATGTTTTGCATAGCTTTATCTGTATAATAAATATTTTGGGTTTTGCCTTCTCAATTACTGAGGGTAAGAGTGAAAGAAAGTTAAGAATTTGAAACTGAAAATAAAAATTCAAAAAATCAGGTTAATCAAAAACATGATAAATAGCATGCATCTAAACCCGAGCTTCCAGAAAAGAAGAGATATACTACTCTTTTCTAATCAATTCAAGAGTGAAACAAAAATGTGTGTTATCATTTCTTTTTGACATAGTACTAGAAACTTTGACTTTAGCTATAAAAACAGAAAAAAGAAATTGAAGAAATAATCATAGGTAAAGAAGATATAAAATTATCATTTTTTGTAGATGTTATAATGTTTAACATACTTAGAAGTCTATTCTCCAAGATATGTGTACACACACACACACATGCATGCTTGCATAACATACACAAAATATTACCCAAAGTAGTTGACCTATTCGGTTCCAAGTAAAGGCTGTCTTTACAAAACTAAAAAAAAAAAGATAAAATTGATAATTGTAATTTAAATTTATTTTATATATTGTTACATATAATATTATATTATAATATATTTTATGCAATTTATAGCATAATATATCATTATATATAATATAAATAATATATAGATATATATTTTATAAATAAATACAAGTATAATAAAAAGGGTTTCTCCATGACTAGAATTATCTCCTTCCTAATCTCCATCTCTTTGAATAACTTAAAATTTTAGTACAAGTATCTATATCAGATCTTGATGAGTCTTTTTTCTGGTCTCTAGCCTCCATTGAGAATGGGACAGAAGAAGTAGGCACCATAGTACATGTCACAAACATTTTCTGCTTGATCTCCAATCTTAGGATAGAAGATGCTGTAAATTCTTTCCAAATAAATACAACACATTCAGTATATAGATTCTCACTGATTTATAAACATTTGTTTCACAAATATAAAACTCAGATAACATACAAGTTTTAAAACTAATCTTATTTTACATACAAAAAAACAAGAATGCCTAAATTAATATTGTTGTAAAAGGGAACTGAAAATTTGAAAACACCATGGGGTATTGCTTATACTGGATTTTAGTGTTGATTACTGTTTTTCCCTAAATAAATATAGATGTTGAAAAGAAGTAATTGGTCCTTGACTGCCCTAACAATCTTTAGGTTGTTTTTTTTTTTTTTATTGAAGTTTAAATATGAACAAAATCTTAGAATATTATGGAAGTGATCCGGTTATAGTTAATTTGGCAGGAACGGTATATTACAGCAGGAAAAAGCAATAACTTTAGGTATGTTATTATCTTAATAAGCTAAAAGTGGATACAAAGCAGAGTCTTCTATTTAACCTAATCTTTCTTTCCCTTTATCCTGCTTAATCCAATTTAATCTTGTAAGCACTTATTAAATGTGAAATGTATGCAGAATACTGTTCTATTCACTGAGGCTACAAAGATGAAACTATAGAGTCCTGATTGTGCATGGAGACCTGGAATAGGGATCCAAAATGTTAAAATACATATATATATATATATATATATATATAAAATTAGATATGTATAATATATATATATATATATATATATATATATATATATATATATATGTAACATTCTAATTCTTCATGGAGACCAGCAGGGCAGGAACCAAAAATGTAAATATATATAAATGTATACTTGACTATTTAAGTTGGGAAAAAGTACTAAAAAAAACCTAGTTTTTACTAAGTGGCTCAGAAGAGGCTTCAGAGGAGAAATGAGCTGAGTGCTGAAGGAAGTAAAGGTGTCAAGGGAGTATATTCCAGGCAAACGTCTTGGTTTGGACAAAGGTACAGAGAGGAGAGAGAGAGAGAGAGAGAGAGAGAGAGAGAGAGAGAACGAACACATTACAATACAGATACAATATAGAAACTCTGAAGGTGATAGTAAAGCCTGAAAAGGTAGATTGGAACACAATTAATTGTTAATTGTTAATAGTTTTAAAAGCCAACCAAGAAGGTGATGTTTAAGCTACATGTCATAGGGAGCCAGTGAGAGTTCTTAAAGGGAAGCAATAGTCACCCTTCTATTTTAAGAAAATTATTTTTATAATTATAGCAGTGAATTGAAAGCTTTTATGTTAATATATACTCCCAAAACAAATTCCAAGAGTCAAACTACATTCATCCAAATTTCTTCCCACATCTTTTCCGGTACTTCTTGCTTTTATAATAGGATTTGATGTTCAGCCAATACTGACTGAGAAATTTGAAATTCTTGAATGATCAATGGAAAATACAGTTATAGTTGTTATATCATCCTTACTAAGTCTGGAGCATGGAAAACTTTGGGGATACCATGTGTCTTTTTTTAATTAAAGCTTTTTATTTTCAAAATGTATACATGGATAGTTTTCAACATTCACCCTTACAAAACCTTGTGTTCTAATTTTTTTATATCCCTTCCCCTCACCTCCTCCCCTAGACAGCAAGTGATCAAATATATGTTAAACATGGCACTATGTTTTCAAGAATTGATATTTTGTTATATTTTTGTTAACTAGGAAATTCCAGTTTCAACATGTTCACCTATATGTCTAGATTTTCTTTTCTTTTTCATTCTGTGGTATTTTATTTGTTACATCTGAATACTGGTTGTTAACTCTGTTGTATGCTATCATTCCCCCCCATCTTATGAATTAGATGATTGACAGAATATGTGTAAAAGTACAAGACCATCTCAACTCTTTACGTAACTGTGGTGGGGATGCCATCCAGGAAGATCTAAAATCAGCTGAAAGGCTTATGCGTGATGCTAAGAACTCCAAAACGGTAAGCTTCACTCCAAGACATATTAAAGTCTGACATTAAAACAACAATTGTAGTCATGGTATAATAGGACCTTTATTAAGTAATAGTTGATGTTTTATTATTTGTGATGATAAGACTTTTTGTATTGATTTTGTATTGATAATTAAAATCAAGCAATAATAATTTCATTTAGCAAATTATTTTAGTCATCTTTCCTACAAACTTTTACCAGAGTCATTAATAATAATCATAATTGAGCCATTTGATTTCTGCTGTCTTCTCTGGGATAAAATATAGGTGGAAGAGCAAAGTCCAGACAGTTTATATTAATTATAGACTAGATTATCAGTCAACTAAAGCCAACTTTAGATTGTACCAAAGACTTATGGAAAATATTTTTCTGAGAATTCATAACATTTTAAAATTTCAGGGCTAAAAGGAGATTTTAGCAACCATGTAGCACAATAATCCCTCTTCTTTAGTAGATAAGGAATTGATGATCAGAGAAATGGTGATTAATCCAAAGTTCTGCATTAAATTATGAATAGAGTCCAAACCTCTTTCACCATTTGACCTATGCCATAGCATCTCACCCCTACCTCAGGAAGAGCTTTTCCTAAATTAGAATTTGGCCCAGTAATGTGATGAAGTGTGGAGCATGTATTGTACTGTAAGTCAGAAGACTTGTGTTTTAGTTTGCTCTGCCGTCATGGCTGTGTGATATTGGACAAATTATTTTTCTGAAATTCCTTTTCCTTATCCTTAAAATGAGAAGGTTGGACTGATGGTGATTTTTTTGAGTCCCCAAATTTCTTTTTTTTTTTTTTTTTGTAAGGCAATTGGGATTAAGTGACTTAAGTGATCCAGGGTTACACAGCTAGTGTTAAATGTCTGATACTGTATTTAAACTCAATTCCTCCTGATTTCACAATTATTGAAAACCTAAAAAAAAATTACAACACTAAAAAAAACCTGTAAAAATTTTTTAAAAATTTAAGAACTCAGATAAACCCAATGACTAACCACAGTTCAAGAAGACTAAAGATAAAGTGTGCTTCCTACTTCTGGATTGATTTAAAACAGATTCAGGCATTAATTTTTTGTTCTTCCACAGTACAGGAATTTGCTTTGCTTTTACTATGTATAATTGTTACAGGGGTTTTGTTTTTCTTTTTTCTTTTTCTATGGGGAGGCCAGGAATGAAGGAAAATCAATTTTTAATCATTAAGAAATATTTTAAAGTATTTGATTCTTAAAATTATACCCCAACATCCTTACCTCCTGAAAAATCCTTCACAGGATTGGACTAAAGTATTGAATTCTTTTTCTTCCTTATAAACCATATAGTTGATAAAAATATAATTCTAGATTTATTATACTTTTGATATTTATTTTGTTTGACCACTAAATAGTTATTTTCTTTTGTTTTTCAGTTGTTACCAAATCTATACCATGTTGGTGGTGCATCATGGGTAGGAGCCAATGGTTTATCATCCAATTCAATTGAGGAGAAGTTAGAATCAATGGCTGGAGAAGTTACAAGGGTTGTGGATGAACAGCTTAAGGTTAATCTTATTTTTTTTTTTTTTTTATCTTATCAGTAGCTACAGTAAAAGTAGTAATAGTAATAGAAGTAGTAGTAACAGAAAAACAAATTTTTATAAAACATTGTGTATGTTCTAGAATTGTTCCAAGAATCAAAATGAAACCCATTGTTTGGTTGTTTGCATTCTCTACCCACTTCTCTTTATTGAAAATTGGGATGTCGTTTATCCTTTTCCTGCCTTTTTTGCACCCCTCTAATTCTTTCCATTCTTTAAAAGATCATCAGCCAGAATTTATTGTCACATCTGCCATTTCTTTTTTTAAGAACCTAGTTTCTTGAAGTACTTTATTTTACACAAAAAGAAACTGAGATGTAGATATTATTTAAGGTCACACAGGGTAAGCAGCAGTGTAGAATTAGAATTAGAACCCTAGTTATCTGAATTTAAATCTCATCTTCTTCCCATCATAGTACACTTATTTCAGTATGTTAATGGTGTACTCATTAGTGACCTTTCTCCTCTCTAAAGATCCTTATTGAAAAGTCATTGCAATCAATCATTCTGAATGCTGGTCATCTTTTCCTGCAACCTAGAAAAAATAATCCACAAGACTTGCATACCTTCCTGCTTTTGAGCCTAATAGTATCCCACGATACTATGAAGCACAGGATACCATGAAGATTTCTGTATCTACAAAATTCCTTTCTTTTCCTAGTTCACCTGTTTAAGTATTCCTTCTATGCATCTGTCTGGAATTCTATAAGCACTTAGCCTGAGGAATCAAATTACTTCTATACATGAAGATTTAGGCAAAACAGGACTAATAATGCAACATTCTAATTCCTTTTCTTCTTTAGTAAATTAAAGAAGTTAATGAGGGAGAAAATGTAGATTTTTATAGGAGTTAAAGTCCCTGTCCTCTTTATAATTAATAAGAGAAAGTTTTTATACGTTATTTTCAGATTCCTATTAAAAATGAGTATAGTTTTAAATGTTTTCTGGGCAGAGTCAGAGAAGAAGTATCAGAATTGTTACCTCTTCTGATGCCTAATTCTTAATTGAAGAACTTTGCAGTTTTCTTCATTGAAGAGCAGTCATCCTGATGAATTACTAGTCCATTTTTAAAAAGCATAAAACACAACATCAAGAATATCTCTTTCAGAACAATAAAACTGATTGCTTTATGAATGTAATGACTAAGCTTATCCCTGGGGAAAAGTTTAGAAAATGTGCCCACCTCCCAAAAAAAATGAGAGCCTGTGTGTGTGAAATGTTGCAAATGCTTTCAGACATGGTTGAAATTTTGGTAGGTTTTGCTTAACTGCCTTTTTTTTTTTTCAATTTTGTTGCAAGAGATGGCTTTATTTCATAGAAAAAAAGAATATATTCAGTCAGTCAATACACATTTCTACTGACCAGGCATTGTACAAGGCAATGGGAATATAAAGACAAGAGTGAAACAGTCCCTGCTCTCAAGGAGCTTGCTTTCTATCAGGGGAAACAAAATGTATATATAAATATGAGGGGTAGATAAGAAGGGGGAGGAAGGGAGGGAAGGAAGGAAGGAGAAAGGGAAGAGAGAGGAAAGGAAGGAAGTAAGGAGGGAAATACAAAGGGTCAGAGGAGGGAGGGGAGGGGGAGAGGGAGAGAGGAACAGAGGAAGAGAGAGAAGGAAGGAAGGAGGGAGAGAGAAAAACTAATAAAGATACATGATATTTATTTGGATAAAGAAGGCACTCAATTGAGGAACAGGAATGGTTTCATGTAGAAAATAGTTCTTAAGCTGAGTTTTGAAGAAAAATGGGGATTTTATAAGGTTGAGGCGAGGAGAAAGCACTCTCTGAGCATGAAGGGTGGTGTCCTTCATGATGAAGTGTCCTGCATGAGCATGATAGGATCATAAATTTAGAATTTAGGGACCTTAGAGACCAGGTAGTCCAACTTCCACATTTTATAAATGAGAAAACTGAGGCCCTGAGGTGTCATCAAGATGATGTGCAATAAAGTCATGGATTGAACTCTTCTTCTGGTTCCATATTCAGTGTTCTCTCTGCTGTATTAAGCTTATCCCCAGTTTGAAGACCAGTTTGACTGGACCATAAAGTTAGCATGTGCCTATTATAATTAGTAATACAACCCAGGTTGTAAATGTTTGTCCTTCATTCTCTAAGAGGACCGTGACATCAGCAGGTGATGTCATAACATGCAAGAAATTGAATTTGAGTGAGGAAAGGCTGTACAAAGTCACCTGTCTCACTTTCTCCTACAGAGCCTTCTGGTCCAGTAGCCAGATAGGATTAGGATGATTGGAGATGGCCCTGGATGCTATGGGAGACCTTGATCAAAATAAAATAGTGCATTGCCTATCCTTTCCCACTCCCAGCCCTGATTATTATTCTAGATTCCTTCCTTCAATCAACTTGAATTTACTTAACTGTATACATGTTTTTTCCATTCTTTCCTTCCTTGTCTTTTTGTACCTCCAGATAATCTATAAAGTTTTTAAAGATGGCAAATGTTTCTGTAATAACACAGAAATACACACAGTGCTTTACACATGATAATCCCCTAATAAATATTCATTGACTTGAATTTACTTATTTAAGACCCAACCATAGTCTCTAAATCATACATGGTAGAATCATATATTCCTGAAATTTTAGGAAGTGTCTGTCATAATGATCTTCAGGAGTTGTAAACACTTTTCTGGTCATTGTAAATTATTTTTAACCTATCTTGCTTTATTTTCCTTCCATACTTTTCTTGGTAGTTCCCCATCATGGAAATAGGATCCACTGTTTGTTATTTCAGGCAGCTATGTGTATAAATTGTGTAGAATAATGAAATGTAAGATAGGGAGAGGCCTTAAATAAGTTAAAATCTGAAAAGATACAAGCAAGAAACATATATCTATAGACAAAAATAAAAATAATTATTTCAAAATGATCTGCTGTTCACTTGTTTGACATCAAATGAAATGCCACTAAACCTTTTTTATTTCTTCTCTTCAACTTGTGATACACAAGCAATGCTTTATTTTCCACCATACTCACAAGGTCTACTATATTCAAAGAAAACATGTTTTCCCTCAGTTTTATTCTCTTAAATTGACTTTAAAATTTTTTTTTTCCACTCTCACCTTTTTTTTTCCTTCACTGATTCTCCTAGATCTCAAATTCCTTTCCCATTTGGTACATAATTTGTCATTTATAATGGCAGACTTTCCCATCAAAACCTCTTTAAAAAAAAAAAAAAAACATTTTTATTAACATCTTTTATTTTTACATTGTCTAAATTTCCCCACATCTTCTTCTTTCTTCCAAAGAGCCATTAGAGCAGGGGGTCCTCAAACTACAGCCCGCAGGCCAGATGCGGCAGCTGAGGACATTTATCCTCCTCACCCAGGGCTATGAAGTTTCTTTATTTAAAGGCCCACAAAACGAAATTTTTGATTTTACTATAGTTCAGCCCTCCAACAGTCTGAGGGACAGTGAACTGGCCCCCTATTTTAAAAGTTTGAGGACCCCTGCATTAGAGGATTAAGAGGGAGAAAAATACAACAGCAAAACTGAATCAATAAATAGAAAAAAATCTTAACATATATAAAAATCTACACACCTTGATCACTCATCCTGCTCTCTGCAAAGGAGATGGGAGTTATATCTTCTCGTCTCATCTTTGGGGCCAATTTTATTTATAATTTTGTGGCATTTATTTTCTGTTGTTTTGTGCTTGTTATTAAAATATACATTTTATTTGCATACTTCCAAATTATTTTCCATAATGGTTTAAGCAGTTCACAGGTCCACCAAGAATTCATTAGTGCAGCTCTGTTTCAAAACTCATCCATCACTGACCATTCATATGCTTTGTCATCTTTGCTAATTTCCTAGATGTAAAGTAAAAGATTTATTTTGATTTATATTTCTCTTATTCTTAATGATTCTGTAGAATGGGACATTTAACTAGAAGATCTCCTAGATCCAATTTAATTCTAAATCTTTGAGTAAAGGTATAATTACTGTAATTACCTTTTTACTTTTGTAATCTCTTCACCTATATCTTTCTTCATTTTTTTCATTTTAGATTTTTCTGACTAAGAAATTTGTGCCCAGTAATAGTAACATTAAGGGACTAGTCTGGAGCAAGTTTCAAATAACACTTTTTAAAAATAATCTACCAAAATTCCTTTTTAAGGAGAAAACATGAAAGAGGTATCAGGTAAATCCTGGATTTTTGATCATCTTTTTCCAGTAAGAGAAAAATGGCAGTGAGAGTAAGGAAATTCCTGTTTTAGAATAGGTACATTACTCTCTCTACATTGAGCATTGCAGGATTAAGGTGAATCACACTGTAGTTTTAAATTTTTTTCTCTTCAGTAATATTTTCCTTTTTTTACTAACATTGACTCTTAAAATCACTAGAGATGAATATCACCTAAATGTTTTAACATAAGGAAAATTTCTTTTTTTTTCCTTTCTGAATACTTGAATTTTAGAGCTTGTTTTAAAATCAGAAATTTCTGATCCTATTTGGTATTTAATCTATGAAACAATTTCCCTGAGAAATTTCAAGTTCATTTGAAAGAGACTTGTAGAATATAGGTAGCAGAAAGGCAAGTGTTATTTCAGTATAGCTAAGAGATTTCACTAAGCAAGTTGCTTCCCACATCACACATTTTTTTAATGCAAATGGTTCGTTACTTTACATTAAGAAAGGGTTCCAAAACACTTCAGAAAGTACAGTGTGTGTGTGAAGTAAAAGTCATTGTTGACTTTCTCCAAATACTGTGGGCTATACAGTGGCAAATGTTAAAATTAAGATATTAAACTGTTTTAATGACTAAATACTACATAATTCTCATGAGCTTTTCAAGTCAGGAAAGGCCTAGTTTATAACGTCTGTTAGTGACAATTCAATCCAGACAAAGCAAATCTTAATTATCATACTTTTAATACAGATTCCATTCTTTGTATTCCTAGCACTCATGGTAACACAGTGCCTTGCACATAGCAGGTTATTAATAGATTATTTAATTGAATTGAATAAGAGATGGATTTGACTTAAAATAAGAATAGCTAGCTCATAGCCCTTTCAATTTTGCAAAGCACCCTGTACATATTAATTCATTTGATCTCCACAGTACCCTATAAAATTATTATTATTCACATTTTACAGATGAGGAAATTGAGACAAAGGTTAAGTGACTTGCCTAGGGTCTCACAGATAGGAAGAGTCTGAGGCAAGATTCAAATGTAAATCTTCTTCACTGGAATCAGGGGAATATTTAAGAAATTTACAAAGGTAAAATCAACAGACCTTGGCATCAGATTGAATTTGGAGAGTAAAAAATAGTGATCAGTTGAAGATAATACTTAGGGGACTGGAGGATTGTGTTGTCCCTCTATACTAATAGGGAAAAGAAGGGAAGTCCAGTTAGGGGGAAAGATATTAAATACCATTTTAGATATGTTGAGTTTAAGACGTTTACTAGACATTTGAATGGGGATGTCAGTCAGAGATACAAGAGGGAGCTTAGCAGAAGTTAAGGTGGGATAGCTAGATGTGAGAATTATTAACATAAAGATGGTAATTAAATCTGTGAACACTGATGAAATCATCAAGGGAAGTAGCATAGAAGGAAAAGAGAAGAGGGACAAGAAAAAAAGCCCTACCAGACAAATCCAATTAGAGGTGCATGATTTGAATGATGATTCACCAAAGGAGACAGGGAAGAGAAAATTCAGATAAGTAGGAGCAAAACCAAGAAAGAAAATCTAGACAAAAAAGAATGTCAAGATGGCAAGCAAGATCCAAGGGGTTAAAGGCTTTTTAAAAAAAAGTTACGAATAAATACTGAGAAAAGGCCACTGGAATTAATGGAAAAAAATCATTACTACTTCCCTCTCTCCCCTTCTAAGGAATACATGAATTGCTTTTCCTTCCCTTTTCAATATTATCTCTTACTTGAAACTATGGTTTCTGTTTTTCCTTCTCTTCAGAATAGAAATGCTCTGTTACAGCTACTCTCCTATCCCTTAATCAAGCATATAAATATTTTGATACTTTCCATGGATTTTTAATAACACCTAGAAATATACAGAGCATTAAAAGGTGTATCTTTGGAAAGAGCCTTTTGTTCTATGAAATATAGAAGATAGGTTCTTTGAGTTTTGAAGAAAAGTCCTTACTCCATGAACTCTTGACTATTGCCTCATAGTAGCTGACCTTTAGAATGAAATATGAAGTGGATGGATTAAAAATCAATCTTATGTCTTTAATACTTTGTTTATAAAGCACTTTCCTCACAATAATCCTGTGAAGTTTAGATTTAATATTAGCTGTAGTTCAAACTCAAGCTTCTAATTCCATATTAGCTATTAAGAATTTCAGTTCTACCTGGAAATTGTTCTTACACTAGAACTGCTACCTGTTAGACTGGTCCTTAGGAATGTTAGAAGAGGGAGGAATGACTTCAAGGTTTCATCTTCTTTCCTTCACCTCCTCATGGCTTCTGCTATGTCTATAATTGCAGGTTCTAACCTGTATCAGCTTGGCTGAGATCAAAGAGGCATGAGGTGAAGCATCATCAGCAACAGGTTCTTTATCTCTTTAAAAAAGAAAAGATGGTCCTTGTAAGGCTAGAGCAGCAGTTCATTGTCACTATTCAGTTCTCAGATGGTGGACAAGATATCCCAAAGTCTGCACTAAGACTTTAGGGATGCCTGTGTAAGTCACACAATCAACACAGGCAGTTGCCTACAACTTATTAAACTCCAGGTACTTATTAAATTCTTACTCTGTTAGGCACTTTGCTAAGTTACAAAGAAAGAAAGAAGAAAAAAAGTTTATGATATAGTAGAAAGGGATGTGTGTGTGTGTGTGTGTGTGTGTGTGTGTACATGTGTGTACATACACATATAAACTGCATACAGATTAGATGGAATGTAACCTTATGGGGAAAGCACTACAACTGAAGATTCTAGGGTCAGGTTTCTTCAGAAAGTCAGTTCAGGGACTCTAAAAAGCAAAGGAGAGGAATGAGAGCATTGTAGGTATAGGAAACAGCAAGTGAAAAGACAGAGGAAAAGGAAACAGATTTGTATGAAATTGCAAGTGGACCAGGATGTCTAGACCATATAGTACATAGGGGAGTAATATGTAAAAAGATAGATAGAATAAGATGAGTCTTATATGTGCTAAAGAAGAGTTTCTGTTTGATCCTAGAGATCATAAGTAGGCATTAATGTCTGAGAGGTAACATTATTACTTTGGCATATCACTTTGGCAGAGGTTGAGAAAAAAAATGGACCAGCGTGAGGAAGAGATTTGAAGAAGAGAAACCAATTTAGGGGTTCGATTTTGTTGAGTTGAGTTTAAGATCAGGACATTCAGTTGAGAATTTTCATTAAGCATTTTCAACTGGGTGTAGTTGAAGTGGGGTTCAGATGAGAGCCTTACACTAGATATAGAAATCTGGGAATTGTCAGCATATGGCTAGCTGATACTTTAATCCACGAAAGCTTATTATATCCCAGTGAGAGAATATTGAGAGAAAAGAAGGTCCAGGACATAACATTGGAAGGCTTCTTACAATTAGAAAGCATGAAATTGGTGAAAATTCAGCAAAAGAAATTGAGAGGTGATCAGAAAGGTAGGAGGAAAATAGAGAGAGAAGTGACACAAAAATCTAGAAAGAATACCCAAGAGGAGGTGAACAACAAAGATGGAGATTGAGCAAAAAATAAAAAACAATAAAAACATTTAGTTTTGCAACTACAAGTGATGATTGATAAACTTTGGAGAAAACATTTTCAATTGAATGATAAGATAGTAAGCCAAATTGCAGAGGTTTTAGAAGATAAGAAAAGAGGAAGTGTCCATTTTTTGAAGGAGATTAGCAAAGGAAAGAAGGGACTTTTTCAAAAAAATAATTATAACTTTTTATTTACAGTACATATGCATGGATAATTTTTTTACAACATTATCCATTGCACTTACTTCTGTTCCGATTTTTCCCTTCCTTCCCTCCACTCCCTCTCCTAGATGGCAAGCAGTCTTATACAGGTTAAATATGTTATAGTATATCCTAGATACAATATATGTATGCAGAACCGAACAGTTCTCCTGTTGCCCAGGAAGAATTGGTAAAAATTCAGAAGGTAAAAATAACCTGGGAAGAAAAACAAAAATGCAGTTTACACTCATTTCCCAGTGTTCCTTCTCTGGGTATAGCTGATTCTGTCCATCACTGATCAATTGGAATTGAATTAGATCTTCTCTTTGTCGAAGATATCCACTTCCATCAGAATACATCCTCATACAGTATCATTGTTGAAGTATATAATGATCCCCTGGTTTTGCTCATTTCACTTAGCATCAGTTCATGTAAGTCTCACCAAGCCTCTCTATATTCATCCTGCTGGTCATTTCTTACAGAACAATAATATCATAACATTCATATACCACAATTTACCCAACCATTCTCCAATTGAAGGGCATCCATTCATTTTCCAGTTTCTAGCCACTACAAAAATGGCTGCCACAAACATTTTGGCACATGCAGATCAAAGGAACTTTTTTTTTTAAAGGATGATTTCCAATAACAGCTGTAGGTGGCAGAGAAGGAAATCAGTAGATAGGGAGAAGGTGAAGATTAGAGAGAGTGGGATGGCAGAGGAGGCAATCTCCTGGAGAAGAGAAAAGAAACAGAGAACCAAAAAAGGTTTCCCACATCAAAGCCTGAAGAGAAGCAGGATATAGTTTGGGATATTATTAAAGGGAAGATGATAAGGGGAGATGAGGGAACTTTCAGCAAATGACCTCAGTTTTTCCAATGAAGTATGAGAGGAGGTGCTTAACTATAAAGTGGGTAAAGAGGGCTTGTAGTATAAGAAAAAAGGAAAAGGTTTTGGAACAACTGATTATAGTGGATGGAATAAAGAAGGTAATAGGAAAGAGCATGAAGTTACCTTTCAAGGACTGGTGATAAGACCAGGGTGTTAGGAATTTGAAAGCAGAAGATGGAATGGAGTAGAACTTGTTCTCCTTAATGTTAAGGCTGGAAAGAAGAGGAGAGTATAATAATTAATTGTCTATAAATAATTGTTCATTTGAGTGCTTTTTGTAGGAGTGTCTGTATATTGCATCCTAATTACACAGCCATTCATAGCTAAAAAGAACTTTTGAAAATGATCTAGTCCAAATGACCCTTTAATTTTTCTAATGAAAAATTGAGATCTGAGATATTATGTCTCAAGATCCCACAGCCAACTAGTAGCAAAACTGTTGGCAGAAACTTAAGCTACTTGTTCCCACTGTATCCCACTGCCTTCCTTTGAAAACACTATCATCCATGGAAGTTTTTTGGAAAAACATTAGACTGAGACATGATTACAAAAGCAATAAAATATCACAGAGAATGTAGGTTGTAGTTCTAGCTCAAGTATTTGCTACCTTTTAGGACCTTGGATAGATTATAGAAGTGATAGTGGAAATAATAATGGTGGTAGTGATGATTGTGAGGGTGGTTACTGTGATTATAGCTAGCATTTATGTAGTTCTTTAAGATTTTCAAAGCATGGGGCAGCTAGGTGGTACAGTGAATAGAGCACCAGCCCTTGAGGTACTCTATCAGGAGCCCCTGAGTTCAAATTTGGTCTCAGATACTTTCCATTTCCTAGCCATGTGACCCTGGGCAAGTCACTTAACACCAATTGCCTCAGCCAAAAAAAAAAAAAAAAAAAAAAAAAAAGAATTTGCAAAACAGTTTACAAGTATTGGCTCATTTTATCTGTATGACTGCCCTGGGAGATAAGTGCTATTCTTATCCCCCTTTTACAGATGAGGAAGTAAAAACAGACACACATAGGTTAAATCATTTGCTGTTAAGTACATGAGCCAGAATTTAAATTCCAATCTTCCTGACTTTAGATCCTTTTTATCAACTAGTTGCCTCTTAAGAGATTTCTAAATGTCCTCCTGGTCCTGGATCCTGTGGCTGAAAAGCATGAAGGCAAAATTTATTTGCCATGAAGTTATTCTGAAGCAAGAGGCTTTTTATCTTCCTAAAGATATTTTCTAATGTTTGATCCTAAAAGCAAACAAGTGTAAAACTAGCCTTTTCTTTTCTTGTTTGTTAGGATGGTTGAACTTAATTGAAACAATGTCTTGATTTCTTTCAGTGATATTTCAGTGAAACTTAAAAGTTTTAAATCCAAATAAAATGATAATAAAAAATGAAAATTTTAGTTCCTGGAATTCTCTTGTTTTACTTGATACCTAAAAATGTTATTATAATAATCATAATTTATATTGTTATTTATAATGTTATTATAATAATTAAATTTATAATCATAAATTTGGAAGCCATTTTTCTTTTTCTGTGAAGCCACCTGGCCACAAGTAAAAAATGGCTTAACTTATTTTGTTGCTACATTGGGTTTGCATGAGAGTTCCTTCTCAAAAGTTCTAAAGCCATGCCTTTGTGCTTATTTCTGGAATCCAATTTTCAAAATGTACGGGAGAAAAGCTTATAAGTGCAAATGTGTGGGACAAATGCTGCTTTAAACATTTTTAACACTTTTTGTCATGAAATATAGCTGATAAAACATTTTAAAAACACTGTTTAAAAATTCCTATAGCTTCTTTATTTCTGGTATATGCAATCAATGATTATTAATGTGTTACATACCAGGATTCTATTATCCTGTTCATTTGTGAGTTTCAGGCATATGGCTACTATCAAAAGTCTTCACAGTCACACATAATGACTTTTCAGTTTTAGGGAAATTCTGGTATGTGCATACTCATGTTATCCTGATGTTGTTTCCCTCTATGCTATATTTCAGGCATTACTTGAATCCATGGTAGATGCTGCTGAAAATCTTTGCCCCAGTGTGATGAAAAAGGCCAACATCCGACAAGACCTGATTCATGCCAGCACGGAAAAGATTTCCATTCCACGCACCTTTGTTAAAAATGTCCTATTAGAGCAGTCTGGAATTGATATTCTTAACAAAATTAGGTTCGTTAAAAATTTGAATGTACAATTTCTCATTTCTCCATGTGCAGTGAACAATAAGATTTCTTTATGTGTCTCACTGTATTTGTATTTATATATGTGTGTGTACATATTCATACATACTTTCATACACATGCACATAAGAAAATATTTTATTGCTCATTGTATATCTGACACATTTGATGTGTGTATACATTATATATGTGTATGTGTGCATGTAGGTATACATATATAGTTCTTGGATGAGAATACACATATTACTACCAAAAAATATGTAAGTCCTGTATATTTCCCAAAGAGGAAAATAATATAAATTCCTATATCACTTGTAGATTTACCATTATTTGTTCTTTTGAATTTTGGTTTTAACATGTGTTCCCTATTTATTGTGCATGATCTTTTATCATTTTACCTTCATAAATCATTAGCCTGATTTATTCAGAAAAATTCAATCAGTTTTTCATCAGATATTGAAATATTAGATGTAAATGTGCATTTTGTCACTCTATAGAGAAACCCATTACAATTTTGCTGTGGCCTCTCGGCTCTTTCAATACATGCATACTACTAAGTGACTTTGTGGTGTTACATTTATGCTAATATGACCTTTTTGGGAATTTACACAAGTTTCCTTTTGGAAATTTAGTGGCTTGTTTTAAAAACAGATGTCACAAAGAAGTTTCCATTTAGTATCTGCAATTACCACCAACCTTCTTCAAGTTGTTTACTAAGATACTGGTGAATCTGATCTGATCCACATTAATTCTTCCTAATTTTTGCTAAGAAGGTAATGGTCAATGAAAAACATAAGTTCCTTTAAACCCAAATAATTAACGTGACTTTTTAGTCATTAATCACTACCAACTCTTTATAAAAACAAAACAAAATATGAAATGTTGAATCAATTGAGTTGTAACAGAAACTTTATTAGGTCCATTATATAATGTTTTCAGATGCTTAAACTGAATAAATTTGGGAAGTAGGATGATATAGTAGAATGAAATTTCTCTCTGGAGTCAGGGGACCACAGTTCATTTCTTACATCTCAGGCTCACTTCTTCCATGGCCTTGGATACAATTTCATTTGGGGCTCATTTTCTTCATCTAAAATATGTGTTGGACTAGATGGATTTTGAGTCCCTCCCAACTATCAGTTTTTGACTTGAATCCAGTTTTCATTTTGTGCATCAACCTACTACACACATCTACACATGTGCTTACATACACACACGCACACACACACACACACACACACTTAACTTCACATAATGTTGCCTTGATCCATTTTCCATAAAAGTTAAGGCTAGCTGAGGCAAATAAATCATAAATTGAGTGGCCAGCCTAGTAGGAGAATAATTCCTGAGGCAATGCAGAAGCCATTTCTTACAGGGACTTTCCTTTTTAGCACTGACATCTGAAGGTTAAAAGCCAACAATTTTTTTTTTTTTAACCTCAGTAAAAAAAAAAAAATGAAAAGTTTTCTTTTTTTATGTGGGTTATCCCCATGTGATGAAGAAAAAAATGGCAAAATATATGACAAATATAAAGAACTTAGGGAGGATACTTAATATATCCTTGTTTTTTAATTTAATCTTTAGTCTGGGAAACCATAATACAAAACATCAATGAGTTAATGGCTTTCAGTTCTATCTCTTTGACTGCCAAAGTACTTTCAAAGGCCTAAGTGTCTTTGTTTACATTATTGCCCTTGGGTGAGAGGAGATTTTTGCCTGATAGGCATGGATTTGTTCCATTTTAGTTTTATAATATGATACTATTATTATTATTATTATTTCTGTATCTCTTTTGCCTTGCTAGGAAGACTGAAACCCTATTGATTTCAGGAGCTGGCAGAATTTATTCAGTAGTGGTGGGGTTTGGGGCCACCACATGGGTTCACATCTGTGAATGTATAGGATCATTCACAACTGAAAACACTCATGGATGTATATTCTTCATAAAGGCCAAACTGTGAAAGTGCTACCTAAATTATCAGTCATCCAATGGGAATTAGAAGGATTAAGCTTCCTTGTTACTGAAACACACAAGCCATGCTCTGATGCTTCTGAGCCTTTCTCCAGAGGACAGAAAACAAGAGAGTCGCTGAAATAGAACATGAGGCCTTTCACTGAACATCTTAGACATGGAGTGCAAAAGTTGATGTCTACAACTAGCACAAAAAAGGACCTATCTCCCCCAAGCATCTTTTTTAAAGAGAACTATAGTCCAAAGAGTTGAAATGACTTTCCCTAGTTTATACAACAAGGTAGTAATAAAGGTAGAAGGAGAATACTCAGTTCTAGACTATGATTCTCTGGAAATGCCCCTGATTCCAGGTGTACAAGATGGCCAGGATTAGCAGGAGTGGAATACAGTATCATTTATTTTGTAAAACTGAGCAAAACAGAGGCCAAGAAGGAGTATGGGTATTAAGGTAATAACCGAGGCTTAACAAAACCAGACAAGACTTTCTTAATTTATTCCAGACCTGGTTTGTTTTCATTCTTGTCAATGGATGAATTGTTCCTTGGCAAATTGAACATATGGTCCCTATTATGTTTGCTTTTAGCCAGATGTTTTTTATTTCTAACATTAGATCTTGAGTTTTAAAATTGCAAATGCAGGTTGAAATTGGTAAAGAAATTCTATTACCTTTGTGTTTATTGCAGTCTTTAAAGATTATTTTTGGAAGTCCCTAGCTCTGTTCATACATTCTTATATTCCATTTTTAGAGATAGTAACTGGGTCACTGATGATCATATCAGCCCACAATCAAAACTTGTAGGGAGTTCCCTTGTACAAATTAAAATACTTCTACATATCCTTCCTTTCCTTTTTTACACAGTGAAGTAAAGCTGACAGTGGCCTCTTTCCTCTCAGACCGAATTGTAGATGAAATCTTGGATGCCCTTTCACATTGCCATCATAAACTGGTGAGTTCTGGTAGACTTTTGAGTTTAAAATATAACTGGGCTATAAATGTTTATAAAATAATTTTACATTACTTTCTTTATAGCTTTGCAGATACACTTTTTTCTTTCCTTCATAAAACTGAGAAGTCATGTTATCCAGTTTATGAATTGCAGTCTCAAGTCATGCTCTACCCAGCTTTTGAATTATCCAGGCTTTTGCTTTCTTCCTTCTACTTACATTCTGGCTCTAGTACACCATGAGGAGGAGAAAGAGGAAATTAGACCAAATCCAAAGTTACTCCTATTTGTTAGTAACTTAGGAAAAAATATTGGCAGGGGAGGACCAAAGCTAGAAATCAGCCTAGTCATCTAAACTTCATTAAGCTGTGCTAATCTTGCTCTACATATGAATATTTAAGAATAAGCTATACTTTAAAATAAAGAATAAGATAAAATGTTTAGATGTGGAAAGAAAATGCCTAAGGTAAAATGAGTATGTTCAAAGGAAAGAAAGCTACTGATTTCTGAGTTGGACATTAGGAAATGTGGCAAAGTAGAAATTTAAATTTCATTTATATAATTTTTTATTAGAGTTCAGAGCAAAGTAAAGGATTTTGTTTCCAATATTAAGACATATGAGAAATATTTCAGAAATTTTGTGTCACTGCTTTAGAACTCAGAAAACCCCCTGAGGCAAAGTAGAAGGTTTTATAACTGTGGTTGTAGTCTGACATTTGAATAGTAGAGATAATATACGAAGTGGAAACCTTCCATACAAAGTATGAATTATAAGAAAAGTTTCTTCCAGTCAAGTAATTTCAACTGTATACATAAGAGTTGATTGTGAATCAACAGTCTAGGCATGGAATAGTGTAACTGTTGGGTGATAAGAAAGGATTAGGCCATAGGATTTTATACAAGACCCTAAAGAAAACTAATCTTAAAACTCCAAGGCAGTTATATCACATTTGTTTTCTAGTGGAAAAAAAGAGTCAAAATGAGGATACAGATCAACCTACCATAAATAACAATATTTACTATTTGATCTTTCCAGTTGAATCTATTCTCCATAAGCAAAGAATAAACAAGCAACACACTCTTATTGCAAGTAGATTTTAAGTTGGTATAACCCTTCCAGAGCACACTTTAAAATTTATTTATGACACAAATCTAATATCCACAAAGCATACAGATGAAAAAAATGTCATCTAAGTGTTTGACTATACTTTTTACTTTTCATGTTGATTTTTGGTAGTTTGTCTTTTTTCATGTGTGTGTTTTGGCATTGTATAGAGTTATAACCACTGAAGAAATATTGACCTTTCCACATAGTTCAGAAACATTTTTTTTTCCTTTTTCCCCTCATAGAAAAATTATTATTTGGAAATATTTTCACTTTCTTGAGTTTCAGTTTAATGTCAATGCTTCTGGATTTGGAGGATAACTGGGGAGAGCATAATTACTGAACTAAAGAAAAAAGTAATTTCAAACTGAAACTTCATTGTTGAATAAAATTTGAAAAGCTGTGAAATTCTCTTTATCTTAACGTTACTTACCCATAGAATGGTTTGAAATTGCTTTCTTCTTCTTTTATCTTAAAATGTCATAGAATATACTAGTATTAATTTTATTCTGAAAATCACCTCAGTGCTGGTGTATATTTCTTATCACAACATCTTCCACATCTTGTTGTTTGATTGCACATTTAGCACATTGAACCAAAACAGAACACTGGCAATTCATGGTTTGTATCTCCAAATTACATTCTTAAAATGAATTAATTAAAACCAACAAATAGTTTGTGAATTGACCATCGTTAAAACAAGAGTGACTAAGGAATTTCTTCCCCTTTTCAGATTTTGCTTTATGGGAAATAAGAGTTGAGGCTATTTCTTTTCCTTCAGTCAACACAAACTTTTTCACTATTCAGTGTGTATAGCTATATTGTCTTGCAACCGATTCCTAATAAAATAATTGAAACAAGAAAAGTATTTGTATTCTTCCCATGGGAGATATTTGGATGGCAAAATGAAAAACTTACCTGTCTTTAGTATAGGAATATTTTATTCAAAGCCACCTGCCAACCTTGCTCTCCGTTGCGCCATCTGGTGGAAGATAGCCACAAGTGTACCAGCAGCCAAATTTTCCTGCTCCTCATCTTTCAGCCTCACCCTGTGCATATTTGACATGTTTTCCTCTTGCCCTAGGCTGACCATTTTACCAGGAGAGGCAAACTCCTTCCACATCAAGAGTTAGAGATTGAATTGGCTGAGGAGAAGCCAGTTAAACGCTCCATCATCACTGTGGAGGAATTGACTGAGATAGAGCGTTTAGAAGACTTAGATACTTGTATGGTAAGATAGTTTCCTTTTAATATTTTTGCCCCATTTACTTGGTTCTTTTTATTAGTTTAGAATTTCATCTTTGCAAAAGCAGGAAAAATAGCTATGGGAAAAGTCTTAACTTATTTCCATGGTAGATATGTTCTTAAATGAAAAATTGAAATGAATAGATATGAAAACAATTGCCATGACAAGTATTTCTTAGTTCTAATGTTCCTTCCCCAGAATTGTTTCTCTTCTTTGAAATTTTGCAATTCATATTTACCCTCTGGTATGGCCCATTGTATTGTTGCACAATTGTCTAAGTGTGTTTTTTGAATCATCATGTTTGTCATGGTCTCCTAATGCTTTGCATGTTGTCTTAAATTCAATGATTACATGTCTAGTTATATACCTAGAGAATATGAGTATGTATGTGTGCATGTGTGTATATAAGTGTCATGTACTTGTGCATATATATATATATATATATATATATATATATATACATATACATGTACATACATATGGGTTTGTTTTTTTTTTCCTTAACTCTAAGACAGACAATTTCCCCCAGGTATCGAGTTCATTATTATTATGTTTCTTATCAGTAAAAACAGTTGTGATGATAGTTTTTGCCTTTTTAATCAATAGATTTTAATATAATTACCTTTTTTTTTTTTTTAATAGCCTTTTATTTACAGGATATATACATGGGTAACTTTACAGCATTAACAATTGCCAAACCTCTTGTTCCAATTTTTCACCTCTTACCCCCCCACCCCCTCCCCTAGATGGCAGGATGACCAGTAGATGTTAAATATATTAAAATATAAATTAGATACACAATAAGTATACCTGACCAAAACGTTATTTTGCTGTAGAAAAAGAATCCGACTCTGAAATATTGTACATATAATTACCTTTTTATAAAAAAGATAAACTGTTCAGCTCTTAAGTTGTGAGTAGGTGATAAAAGACTGATATTGCCACATCTTTCCTATATAAATGCGTACATTTGTCCTTATAAAAGTTAAAATGGCTTTGTCCTAGAAACTGTTAACTTTCAACTTAGCATATTCTTTTTATTTTTTTAATTTAAAAAAATATTATGTTATCAGCATTATTTATTTAGCCATGAGGACTAATGAAGTTAATTTTTGTGTATATTAGTAGTCTAGAACTAATCTTCAATATAGATTATAATATATGGAGAGATAAGACAGATAATTTTATATATATGTATTGATAGGTATGCAAAGAATTAAGCAAAAAAGCAGGTTATTTTAAGGGAGTTGTTTGAATTGTAATTGTTATAAATGGCTTATTGGAGTGCTCCCTTCTCTGACCAAAACTAGACATAGTCGTGGGTGTGGGCAGGGAGGTGAGGGGGATGTGGGTGTAGGTGTAAATAGGAGCACAAGGATTTTGACTTTGATGTTTAATTTAGGAAGTGATATATCTTACTGCATCAATTGCCTTAGTCTCTCAGAACCTAAAACATAATGACAAACAGCAATTCTTCCACACCCTTATTCTTCCCTGCCCCCCCCCAAAAAAAAAGTAATGATGAAGAAAAAATTTAAATAGAAACCATAAATAAGCTATATAACACTATATGTTCTCTCCTGCAATTACACTTACACTTCTAAATCTTGGAAAAATTGGGGGAAAGTTTGTGAGCTGTCCAATATTTTGTTGAATAAAATAGTTGTGGGTTTTTGTTGTTGTTTATTTTAGGGCTAAGTGAAAGAATACTTAGCTTTCATGAGAAAACCACTCTAAGTATAGGTTACAGAAACCACTCTAAAACAGGTTCTGTTTAGTTTGGCTTTACAAGTTGAGGAAAAAGGGTCTGTCTCTCTTTATAAAATGGAGAGATTACAAAATGCAGATTAAGACACATCAAGAGTAAAGTATCTTTTCCCAAAATGTAGCTACTTCTGTTTCGTCTGAGAGCACATTGAGACAGAATAATTGTATGTTGTTTGAATTATAGAAGGTAATGGAGAGAAGAAGGAGACTCCTTCCCCTCCCCCAGAAACTCTCTTTAAGACTATAAAGTTGATATCAGATTGCTTACTGTGTTAGGGAGAAGAGAGTAAAGGGAGGGAGGGAGAAAAAAATTGGAAATCAAAATTTTACAAAAATAAAATTTGAAAATTATCTTTACATGTAATTGGAAAAATAAAAAATACTGTTAAGTAAAAAAGTTAAGTAAATCGATACAACTTTTAAAAACTATAAAGTTGTAGAATAGTTGCTGATTTGCATTGATTTAGGATTTCTCATCAGGAATTTTATACACTTACAAAATGAGAGAAGAGAAAAAAGAAAGGATGGAGAGAAGGAAAGATACAAAGCAGATGAGAGAAATAGCATAAAAATATGGAAGGTATAAAAAATTTGTAAATAAGTGTTTATCATGATTAAGTTAAAAAATGTACTCGGGAAACTTTTTCCTTGCTTTTAACCTTTATGCTGATTTAAAATGTTAGTTATATAACTAGGAAGAGGAAATTGAGGATTTTCATGTCAGGGGTTACCTTCCCCCACAATTATTTCCTTTTTTCTGTGGAAAACAGAATCTCAGATTTATTCTGTCCCCAAGATAGACCCTGGGTTAAGTTCATCACTGATTAGTGAACTAGCATCCTCTCTCCCCTTCAGTTGAATTCCCACTAATAGCCACTTTCAGAATGAACACCCACTCAACCAGGAACCAGACATAAGGCAATGCCAATAACCCAAGTTTCTAAGTTCTGGTAAAAAACACACTCAACAGAAGATGCAAGTTAAATATCAAATAATCTGGGGTTAGGCATATTCTCTGATCCTACAAGAATGCCATTCTTCCAAAGGCAGTCCAGGACACAAGTATATCTGCCCTGATACTAAGTTACTAGACAAATAACTCATCAGTTCTTTTACCTCCTACTATGTGGTAGACTATAGTCAGCATTTCTATCTAGTCCATAGGTAAAGTTCCTATTATTAGTAAAACTTTGTTCAATTACAAAAGTGTTTTATTAACATAGATAAATTATTACTTTATGGAGAAGGTGTTACTCCATTAGATTGTGAGCTCACTGTGGACAAAGACTATATTTTCATTCCTTTGTTCATTTATTCCAAACTTAAGAAACACCAAATAAAATTTGCATTACAAAACAAAACAAAGCAAAAATAAAGGATTTTACTTAAAACTTCAAATCTCTATTATATACAATTTGCTTTTAAATTTTTTTTTAAGACAGTGTATCTTATTGTTGTTCTTTGTCATTTGTTCTAGAAGAGGACCATAACATAAGGGAGGTGATTCCATGACATGCAAGTTAATTAGATTTAAGTGAGGGAAGGCTGTGCAAGGTCACCTGCCTCACTTTCCCCTCCAGAGCCATCTGGCTCCAGTGGCCAAATATAGAACAGGAGGACTGGAAATGACCCTGGATGTAATGAGAGACCTTGGTGTTCAAGAAAATTGAAAAGTTATATTGAATGAGATCTAGTAAAAAGAAAGAAAGCAAACTTGGAAAGAGAGAGACTGGGATTTGGGTCCAAACATTTGAGTCTTTATACACACACACACACACACACACACACACACAGTTAACTTAGGTGAACAAAAGGGTCATGTGGATATGAACCAATGCCTTAAAGATTTGAGATCTTTCCTCAGTTTCATGCCCAGTGTCTACATCTGGCATTACTTCTTCAGTCATTATAACAAATGTGAGCATTATTAAACAACTGTTGCTTGCTCAGGACTGCCATAGGCACTGTGGGAAGTAAAGAAGAATTAATTCACATTGTAAAAGTGACTGTAGCACTTAGATGAAATTTCATCTGGAAATTCCCAGTCCCATGTTCCCAAAGGTACAATAACAAGATAGGTAGAAGTGCACTTTTTAATGTACTTTCTACTAATAAATTCACACCAATTTCTGATATTGTTATTTAATAATTATTTAAGTGTCAAATAATAATAATAACATATATATAAAACACATAATTATTATTATTATTATTATTATTATTTAACAGTGTCAAAGACTTTGGATGCAAGAATTATTAAGCACTTATTATGTGCCAAGTATTATTCTATGTAGTATTCTGTTTTGCTTTCTGGAGGTTTTTGGACCCACCTTGGTTTCAGCAGAGTAATCACTACTAGAATACCAAGTGATAAAGTCCAGAATTCCTTAGTGTCTCTTTCACAGTCCATCTCCTTGCCTGGGGCTTGGGCTAGGTTCTGGAGGTCCTTCAGACCAGCCTTGGTCTGAAGTAGGACAGACAGGAGGAAGGAAGCAGGAGGACAGACCAGCCACTACAGTGATGGGAGATGGAGTGAATGTCTCTCCTTGGCTCTGAGACCTTGAGCTCCATCCCCCAATCCTCTGTTTTCTCCAAGTCCTCTCTATCTCTGATTCTGACCTCTTAAATACTCTATTACAATGAAATCCATTCATCATACTGAGTATAAGCTAATCATTATATCACCAGGGGACCATTATTTGTTGTGAGATTAATTCAATCATACTGAACTAGAGAACTATTAATCACCATGCTAAACTAGATAACCATTGTATTATCAATTCCACTGAGTTAACACCTAGTAAGAATCTTTGTTTCAAGTACAGTTTTGGCCCATCACAGTTCTAAATGCTAGGGATACAATGTATCCTTAACATACAAAGCCAGAAGTCCCTACTTTCAAGGAGCTTTGATCCCAATTGAAGATAATAGGTGCATATATATAAGCATGCACATGATAGCAATATATATATATATATATATATATAAAATTTTAGAAGAAAGTGTACTAGCAACTAGGGAAATTGGCAAAGGCTAGGAAGGTGACACTTGAGTTGAGACTTTAGATCATGGGTCTTTCCTGAATCATTGCAGCTTTCTCTCTACTTAGATACCTACTTTTCTGTTTTCCCCATTACTCTTCTATTTTCAAGCATGTGTTTCCTTTCATAGTTAATAACTGAACCTGTTATGTGGTTTAGCAGGACAGTTCAGCAGTGTAGAAGAATTTCCAAGGGAGATTTTAGATTGTCTTCTTGGCAACAGAGCTAAAAATCTATATGATTGATTAATTTGCAAGAAACAAAATTCAGGCCACAACTCTTTAACTTGTTGCTTGACTACATGAACTCTGAAGAATGTTGGGAGTGATTGATTAGTCAGATGGAGCATATGTTAGCTAGGGCATTATTGATTTGAGAGCTTTTCATCTGCTTTGACTTTATATTAAATTGTTACTCCCTTAATTAAGAGCTCTATGTAGTTGTTTCCACACAAATAGTTAATTGTCTAAAGAACTATTTAGAAGTCATAATACTAAGTCCCATGTATGAGCCACTTTACAAACAATTTCTTTCACAATAAACCTATGAAGTAAACATTTATTATGTGCCAAGTATTCCAAATTTCCAAATGGGGAAGTAAACCTCATAGTTAAGTAACTTGTCCTTATATCATACAGTTAGTAAGTGTAAGGATTGAATTCAGGTCTCCTGACTTCAAGTCAAATAATGTTTCTTTCCATTATGCTATCTGTAAAAATTTGTGACAGACAAATAAAAAGAATTTTCAGAACTTAAGATCATCTGGACAAAATATTGACAAAATTACTATAATTTACAGATGAAAAAACTGAGGTACCAGGATAGATATATGGTTCATCTATGGCCTTACAGCTGGCCAGTGATAAACTTGGATTAAAAAGTCCAGTGCTCTTTCTATTAAATATACTTTCCTGCTTTCCTTGACCAAGGAGATTAAAAATTTATGACAGACAAATAATATATTGGTTTGATTTATTTTAACTCTACACTTGGAAAATCTTTTTCAAAAATATGTAGTAAGCTGGTAGAATTTTGTTGTAGCAATTATTTGCAATCTTGAAATATCTTAATGTGTTTTCAAATAGGACCTCTATGAAATCTTCAACTTAGCATTAGACAACATAAAATTTGTCCTAAGCGGCATTGAGTGTGATTAGAAACAAAAAGTTATCTCAAAATAAAAATCATTCCAATCCAAGTAGACAACATATATCTTAATTCTGTAACTGTAGGGCAGCATATAGAACATTGCCATGTTAATGAAAAGAAAGAAAAATACATTATCAATGCTCTGGAGTCTAGATTGTTCAGTGATCAATAAATCAGAATTTTTATGCCCTTTAAACTTTTTTCCTATTTACTGGGGTCTTCGTATATTATTGTTCTCTAATTTGTGCTTACAAATCATTTCTTAACATCCATATCAGTTCTTATAAGCCTTCCCATTCATCTTTTTCATTCATTATTATTATTTTAAGGTAAAGATAATACTACTTTAAAGTAATAATTCATTTATATACCACATTTTGTTCAGTCATCAAGACTTTAGTTGCCTTCCATTGCCACCAAAAAAATGATTTTTTTAAAATACTTTGGTCAAATCTTGAATCTCTCTGGTTCATGGAAGCTTAAGGATCACAAGACTATTGTTCCAAAAAAAAAAAACAAAAACCCAAACCTCTCACCGATGGTTTTTCACACATGAATATTTCATAACTCATTTGAATATATTAATTTTATTTTTTGAATTTAAAATCACTGTATTTTTGTGACCCTGATGTTTGTGTTTTGCCTGTATTTCACTAGTGATGACATAGTTGATAGCTTATTTTCTTTAGAACAATCAACAGGCTTGAGTTATGAAATTATTTTATGCCAAGTGGGTAAAGCAATACAAAATCAAAAAAATTAGCTCCTAATTTTTTGCCTTTCTCTCCAACTATAATAAATTTCACACTTGTTTTTTACTAAGTAATAGTAATGCATAAATAATACATGTAGTTGTTACTGGTTCCTAAAACTAAAATAATGAATTATTTGAACTAATTTATGCAAATTATGCCCAAAATGCTAATGTTGCAACATAAATTTGCAAATCATTTATGATAACCCTATTTATCTTTACAGTAGAACATAATGCATACCCTCTATCTATGTAAATTTGTGAGATAGATAGTTGTATGCATACCATTAGATCATGAATCCTTGAGAGCAAAGAAAATTTTTCTCTTTCTTTGTGCACACAACTTGATATGTAATAAGCTCTTAATAAATATTTGTTGACTAGACTTAACTTATTTATATACCACAATATTTCAACTTATTAGAGACACTTTAGAAATAATCTGACTCTACCAAATTTATTTCATAATAGGGTAATGTTTAAGCAAGATTCAGATGGGGCACAATCTTGGAACTACAGTATAATTTTTGAATTAAAAAAAAATTGGTATAATGCAAGGATTTGTAACCTAAGGTGTGTGCACTTGGTGTGTTTTTTTTTTTAATATATTTATATTTGTTCAACTGTAATTTCAGTATAATTGGTTTCCTTTGTAATTCTTTGCAGCTATGTGGAACAGTGGATAGAACACTAGGTTTATCATCTTCCTGAGTCCTAATCTAGCCTGAAGTACTTACTAAGTTATGTAACCCCTAACAAGTCACTTAATCCTATTTGCCTCAGTTTCCTTATCTGTAAAATGAGTTGGAGAAGGAATTGGTAAAATACTCTATTAATGGTAAATTATATTATCTTTGCCAAGAATAAACCAAATGGGGTCATGAAGAGTCAGATAGGACTGAAATTGTTGAACACAAAATAGTAGTTCAGTGTTATTTTTTGCATTTAAAAACATAATTCTGAGAAGAAATTCATAGGTTTTTCTAGACTGCCAAAAAGGTCCATAACATAAAAAAGGTTAAGAATCCCTGGTAAAGTATATACATGCAAATCTCATTAGACTTTCTAGAAACATACTTGAAGAAGCATATGTAAAGTCTGCAATCCCTATGATTTCCTACTTTTTGTCTAGTAATCAAGACACTGGTTAATCAATAATATTTACAGTAGAATATTGCATTTAACCTCTCAGTCAATCATTAGGCAATTAAGTCCCTACTATGTGCCAGTTATTGGACTAAGTGCCAAAGAATTAAAAAAAAAAGAAAGACTAACGACAGTGCCTGCCCTCAAGAAATTCACAATCTAGGGAGGAGAGAATAAGCAAACAATTATTTACTAAGGGGCTACATAGGGAGGGAAAGGGAAAAAGCATTTATAATACCTACTATGTGCCAAATACTGTGAAAGCACTTTATAAATATTATCTCATTTTGTCCTTACAATAACCCTGTGCTATTATTAATTTAATTATTATTTATTTATCATGATTCTTATTCATTATAATTATTTAATTATTAATGCTATTATTAGATGCTATTATCTCCATTTTATAATTGAGGAAACTGAAACTAAGTTACTTGTCCACAGTTACACAGCTGTGTGTGTGTGTGTGTGTGTGTGTGTGTGTGTGTACGTACATGTATTTATATGTATATTATGTACATTTTGAAGGCAAAAATAGTAATGTATGTAATTGTGCACATATGTGTACATTTATATATAGAAGGTAGAATTATATTTGAAACTTGAAGGAAGCCAGAAGATGGAATTGAGGAGAGCTTTCTAGGAATTGGGGACAGTCAGAGAAAATACTTGGAGTTGAGAGATGGAGCGCTTCAATTATGGAACAGCTTAGACGCCACTGGATTGCAAGTACGTGAAGGATTTTTGGGGCTAAGCAGATTTTGTATTTGATTTTGGAGGTGTTAGGGATAAGACCAATAAACTGAAGTTTATTGAGTAGAGCAGTAACATGATTGGACCTTTGCTTTAGGAGAATCACTTTGGAGGCTGAATGGAGAATGGGCTAAAATGGAGGGAGACTTTTGATATATCAGAGCTTTTGCTGTAGTCCACTTGTGAGACGATGAGGGTCAGTACTAAGGTGGTTGTGGTATCAGAGAAAAGAGGGGGGCAGGGATATTTAAAGATATTGCAAAATATTGAGAGACAGTGGTGTCCTTAACTTTAACAGGTAAGTTTAGAAGAAAAGACAACTTAGAAGAGAAAGAAAATGAGTTTAGTTTTGAACATGTTGAATTTAAGATGTCTTCAGTGATGTTATGAAGAATTTATTTTGCATTGAAAAAAAAGTATTATGTAATTGTTAGTTGGTTTTTAATCTTAGGTAACTAGAAAGTATGGGAGATAGAACACTGGACCTGAAATCAGGGAAACTTGAATTCAAATGCTACCTCAGATGCAAGACTCTTAACCTCTATCTACCTCAATTTCCTAAACTGTAAAATGAGGATAGAAAATGAGGATATACACTTATCCTCCTAGAGGTATTATGATAATCAAAAGAGATATGTTTATAAAGTGCTTAGTATAGTATCTAGCATATAGTAGGCATTATTAAATGCTAGTTATCAGTATTTATCCTATTCCCTCTACAAGACATAAATGAAATGACCTCTCTCTATCACTTTGTATTTTTATGACAGACCCATATTCAGTGTTCACAGCTGCCAGTGGGACAGTCCCACTTGGATGGTCCTCCAGCACCTCAACTTTTCTAAAATTGAGTTCGTCTTTCATGCTCAATTTTGATCTTCTTGCTTGATCTATGGTACCTAAATTCTCCCAAGCTCAAAACCAGTTAGTTACCCACTACCTCTTCATTCTTTCTCACACTGCTCTCCAGTGAGCTATTGAGTCCTATTGATTTCTCCTCCCAGTTGTTTCTCATCCATCTCTTTCTTTCCATTCCCTTTGCATTCATCCAATCCAGCTCTTTTATTATTTAACATCTTTAGTGTCTTCTTTATTTGTTTTCTTTTACTTCAGTTCTCTTCTCCACTCCAGTCCCATCTACACATTTACTGCCAAGAGATTTAATCTCAAGCATTATTCTCTACATATCACTCTCTTGATTAAAATTCCTAATAGGTTCCTGTTACCCACCCAATCCAAACTCCTTAACCTGGTACTCACAGTCTAACATAATTTATTTTTCCACGCTTCCATTACCTCTTGGTCCTTTCATCACTTCACAGAAACCAATACAACATTCTAATATAATTCATTACTTACCAAATAAACCATGGTTTTTCCATTTATTTATTCTATGCTCCCTCTTTCTGAAAAGCCCCTTTGTCTTCCCTTCTCCCATCCATATCTGTTAGCCCTACCCAACCTTCAAAGCCCAGATGAAAAATTGCCTTTTCCAAGAAGTCTTTCCTGATTCTCAAACGTACCTTCCTCAAAATGGTTTCTATGGCCTCTGAAATGCCCTTGATTTCTCTTATGATACTTGTATTCTAATTATTTTTGTATATATCTATACTATATTGTATAAAATCTTTGCATTACAAAGACCTTGTACAACTTTGAATTTACCTATGTCTTTGTACATAGAAGACATTTTGAAGGAAATTTTTCTAAAACCAATACCTAAGGTTATCTAGTGTCACATTTTTATAGATTTTAAAATGTGGAAGGTTTCCATCTATTGCTAGTGCTGCAGCTTCCAACTTCCATTCAATGTTTGTAAAAACCTTTCTCCTACAGAATGACTGGCAAACGCAAAAATGCCTACTTGAAAATGAAAATAATGCAACAGAATAATTGGTTGTTAATCTTAGAATTTTCCAGAGATATCTGTTATGTAGAAAATCCCTTTATGTTAGATCCACCAAATTTCAAATAATTTCATCCTGAGTATTCAGAGTGGCCGCTATTACGGCTTTTAATGTCAGTTACTACTACAAAATCACATTTTAATCTTTGCAAAACTCATTTCCCATAGCAACCCTGTGGTAGATAGGCAGCATGGATGTGATTATCCACATTTTGTAAATATGAAGAGTCTGAGATGATTATTAGTGATTATTGTCATTGACATTTAAACCAACTATTCTGACTTCAAGTCCAATATTTTTCATAAATGTTTTCCATTTTTTCATACTAAGGAATCTCTATTTTCAAAATGGAATAATGTATTTTGAGACAAAGACCAGACATTTTATTTAAAGTATATAAAATGATCTCTATAGTGTTTTCCTTTAATCTAACCTTGGGCAAGATGGTAATTAGGAAGATTGAAATGGGAATTTTTCTGTATAGTTTGTGATCAGGAAAGTTTGGTATGGAAATGTTCATTTTCAGATTTGGTTAATTTCTCTGTGTTCAGAAATTAATAAATATTTGATAAGTTCAGGGGAACTTGGTGTTTATTTCCATCTTAGTGTGATGACCGTGTATTTTAAAATCAACCTGTGTCAGGAATTCAGGTTAAGGGAAAATCTTCAATCTTTATTCTCAGTAGAGGTGAAGAAGGATCAGAGGTAAAGGGGAATCAGAGGTAAAGGGAGATTAGCAATGTCAGCAGCTGCATCAAGAAGCCAGCCAGACCAGAAGCCACCAGACCAGAATCCAGCCAGCAGTTTCCCTCTGCCTCTCTTCCTGCCCCTCTCCTCCACCCACCAAAATCGTCAATTCCTATACAACACATCAAGACTTGCACTGAGAGTGGGCAGGGGCCATTCTTTCTCCAAGTATATATATTAATAGAGTATGGTCCAATTACTATTTAGCCTCACGTGCTTGGATCCTCAGTGTATCAACTCAAGTCTCAGCCCATTACATCTTAGCTTCTGTTTTTCAATGGAGTTTGTTTAATAAAGAAGAGAATGAGATGAAGCTTTTAGACTATTCTAAGAAGTTATCCATAGTCTAGACATTCTTTCATTTGAGACTTTATTAGAGTAATGCAAAGTTTTACATAATAGATTTACAGTTTCATATGCAATCATATGCAATCCTATTGTGTTATGGAAATGCTTGTTTTATTTCTTAAGTTCAGAATAAAATAATTTTTTTTTTTTTTTTTTACTTTTTTAAAGTAAATGTAAAGTAATGCAAGGTAATTAGTTTCAGTATCTATCCTTGAACAAATGTACAAGTATATGAGAACATTCCCAAATTACATCATTAATTTTGTCTCTGTTTAGTATTTTGACAGTCTGTATTTCTAAAACAGTGAACAGTGGTGTTAGTGGACAGAAAGTTACCCTTGGAGCCAAGAATATCTGGGTACACTCCTGCTACTATTACCTACTGAATATGATGACTTAGTGTTCTCTCTCTTTTTCCCCTAGGCCATCTCCACATAGTGTCTCTGATTCCTGTGTTGTTGTCCCTAGGAAACAGATGGAATATATGAATATAATATGATGACATTAGTGTTTCAAGCAATTCTTTAAGACTTTTACATATAAGCTGTAGATATATAACAAGGGAGAAAATTTCTATACCACAAGTCCCTACCCTGATGCAATGTCAAGTCTAGACCAAAAAAAAAAAAAACAAAATAGCTATTCAGATCATAGCAATCTTTTTCACAGGCCTTCTATTATTATCATCCATCAGTAGTTGATCATTCAAGTGTAAAATACTAATGAATGAAAGAATGAATGATATACATTTATTAAGCATTTACTAAGTGCTAGAAAAATTTGAGCAAGTAAGACTGTCCCTGCCTCCAAGGAGCTTATGTTTTAGTGGAAGGACAACACATAAAGGGAAGCTAAAATAGTGGGAAAGTGGAGATCAGTCAGTAAATGCTTGTTTACTATGTCACAAGAACTATACTAAGTACAGATCATTCAAAGAAGACAGGAACTTAATGAGGGAGTCTTTTGGAGGTGACAAGATGCAAACAATTTTGTATAAACAAAGTGTATACATTCCAGATTATCTACAGAGAGAAGGTACTAGAACTAGACTAGATAAGGAGAAAGCTCACTTAGCAGAGCCCAGGGCCTAAGCTTAGAAAAGGATAAGGATAAGCTTGTCTTCTTAATGATAGGATGAAGTTAAAAGGTCAGCATTAACTGACTCTAAGCTTTGTTCCAAAATAATCCTTTATTTTTTCTTTCTCTTCTTCCCCTGTGCCATCTCCACCTAGTGTCTCTGAATCCTGTGTAGTTTTCTATAGGAAACAATGAGATGGAATAGATGAGGATAACTTCCTCTTTACCATTAGAAGTCCTTTGCTCTTTGAAATCTTTAGCTTCCTCTTAAAGCCTAGAAATGAGCAACTTTGAAGGTGCCATTTCCCATTTGGATTCTAAAACTGGAAGAAAAAAAAAATACATTAAGGAAAAATAAAGGAACTAAGGACTTTTGATCTGTTGAAAAGGTAAAAGTTTATTTGAGTGTTGCCATGGATACTCCATCTTATTAAGAGGAATCTTCACTGTCACACCAGGGCTAGAACCAGTAGAAAGGTTCCCTGCTTTGCTTTATAATGATCCATTAGGTACATAATTATGTCTGAAGTACTTTTCATTATGCTGAATCAATCTTCCATTGAGGAGAAAGAAAAATCTAAAATGTAGAGCTTAAAAAAAAAAAGACTAACATCTGTGGTAGTTAATCCCTGCCTGCTTGTTTCAATACATGAAGAGATCTTTTATTCCAGTTTATCACCATCAATATTTGTTGAATGTCCAGTATGTGTAAGGCACTATGCCATAGCTAAAAATGTGTTTAAAATCAGATCCTTTTCTGAGTCCAGGTTTCAACAGGAAGAAAAGGGCATATGCATACTAGGGCTTAAATCTTAAATATTTCAGAGAAAGGCACATAGAATGAAATAAAAGCCTTAGAAAGCAGAGACTTGAGAATTCCCCCAAAAATAATGCCACAAAACTATTTCACAATTTTCCCAGGAATTGGTCTTGTGCACACTTGAGTCATATCCAGAATGTAGATCATGAATTCAGATATTCTGATGGCCTGTGATATAGCCTTCCCATATCTTTCTTTGATGGTTTGAGTCTTTGAAGTCCTTGGTTTCCCCATCCATCAAAATCACAGGGACAGTGGGGGTGGGGGAAATAAGGAATGAAGAGAAGACTGGTGAATTGTACCTTGAAATCCTAAATATAAGGAAAGACACTCCCTATATTTAAATGAACATTTTTTTCAAGTTATTGTGTTTCTGATTATTAAAAACAAAACAACCTAATAGCTAATTTGCCTTGAGCCAGTGAAATTTTTACTTCATTCTTGCAAACCTCCTTTGTTTTTTTTGTTTTTTTTTTTTTTATGTATTTTTGGCTTTCCTGTCTTCTTTGTGTTTCTGAATGGTGAGTCTCTCTCTTCTGAAAACTGCTATTGCTTTTTCTCCCTTCCATTCATGTTCTTTTTTTTTTTCTTTCTTTTTGCTGCATGGAGACTCTCTGCTGTACAAGTGTAAGTATTTTTTTTTTTTGGTAGCCTTGCAGTTTCTGATCCTACTTGTTTACATTCTTGTGCTCCGTTTGCTTCTGCTCTGCCTTGCTAGTCTCCCCAGAGACTGGATTGTCATCTATCCGCAGTTTCTGAATGAAATAGGCAGCAATTTAGAGACAAGATTGGATTTTACAAGAAAGTTCAACGAGCATAACGGCTGATGAATTTAAAATATCCCTAGTCATATGCCTGAAAGCAAGCAGAGATTGTTGGTGAAAGAGGTATAAACAAAATGTCACTCAGGTTTAAAAAGAAGCATTCAGGTTTTTATGTCACAAAGAAACAGTTTTGTTTAAATTTACTACTTTTCTTTATATTTCTTTTTGTATTATCATAGCAAACCCAAGTTTGTGGAAAGTTGGCATTATGATTAATTTCCTACATTAGAAATACCTTTATATACCTTTTCCCTACCTGATAATGATCTTTAAATATCCTTATAAGAAGAATTTTTTGTTTTTGTTTTTCTTTTTTTTAGGTTTCAGGTGAAAAAGTTGTTGTTTTTCATGAATTGTATGGACTAGTAGTGTTTACATAGAGTTTAGGGGATAGAAATTTGAAGTAAGCAGTATTTTAAATACCTCTGAGTATTTTCAGCCTTTCTAACTAGTATATGTCTAGAAAGTAAAGGCTGAAAACTTGGTATAATAGAAATAAGCTCTGGGTTTGAATGCTGGATTTCTATATTAATTATTATTCATCTTTAAAATAACTATTAATGTATATTAAACTGTAGGTAAAGTAATTTAAATTCAATTATAAAAATTAGATGAAACAAATAACAGTACTCAGCAATTTACAGTGAAAGGTCCCAGCATTTAGTTCAGACTTATCTTTGAATTAGGGAACTTCCCTATTTGGTTCCCTAATGATGATGGAGGATGCCCAATTGCAAGTTGGTATGATAGGTTGAGAATAAAATCTTTGTATTTGTCTGACTAAAGGTGTACTTTTTTAAAAATTGACATAATCCTTAGTGCTTCATAAGGATTTCTAGAATAACTGTTGCTTTCCTATATAAAATATAAATTAAAAATAGCTTCGGAAGCAAAGGTTCTTAAGGTCCAGAATTTTAATTACCACTGAGTGGTGTTGTATTTTTCCATGAGAAGTCCATATGAGGATAATATCTGGGGAGTTTACATGACTACTCCCTTTCATATACATAGAATCAGTTTGTAGCCTATTCACCATGGTTCCAGAAAAGAAGCTTTATTATAAACAAAAGACCAATGAGGATGAACAGATTGAAAGGACAACTATATAGTCAACTTTGACTCTTAGGTTGGGGAAGTGAATAGATAATGGCTGGAAGGATTATAAAAATCAAAATTTCATCCCAGATATAACTCATCTGCAAAGGTAAACTCATCAAAATGAAATGGCAACTCAAGTACAGCATTAGAGATCTGATCCTGAAAAACTTTGTCAGTACCCACATTTCCTATTTATACTTATTTACCAGGATTTTTATGTCTACCAAATTTGCATGATTGGTTATAGTGGGACCAATTTAGAAACTAACATTTTCTAAAATTTTTTTCAGAAAGGGTAAGAAAAAATAAATCCCATATAGAAAAAATATGTGAAAAATGATTTATTTACCAATGTCAGGCATAAGCCTCTATAGTAATTATAAACAAGTTTTTTAAAATGTAGTAATTTAGGGGTCAATTGGAAAGTCACATTCTTCCAAGAAAATGCTGACCTATATACATAAATTTATCTATGGAAATGTTAATCTATCTATTTGCAAATGGGCAATTGTCTCTGATAAACTGAACAAAAAAAAAAAAAGTAAAAGTTCTTTAAAATCCATTGAAATGTCACCATACTTTGAAGGATACAGATTTGATGTTGTTACTAGCACCTGGAATAAGCACAATAAAACAAAATAATGACACTTATTTTCAAGAACTTATCTCTGAGAAATTAGGAGGATAAAAGTGGCCAAAGTATGTACAACTTGAGCAAGAATTTCTTTTTTTTTTTTAATCAGACCATTTATCCTAAGGATATTGAATAACCTTAAAGATTTGTTTGGAATTGGATAGGACTAACAGATCTGCTCACAATGGGGCAATTTCTATATTTGCCATATAAGGTATGCTTTATGTAAATATGCATTATGCAAATCCAACTTTACGAAATTTGCAACTCAAGAAAAATTACAAAAATTCCTTATGCAAAGCATATTTAAAAGTAAAGTACCTTGAAGAACATGGATATTTACAGCAAGTTGTTGTTGATTTGCACAATTTAAAAATCCTGCAGAATTTCATCATGTGCATGGGTCTGAAGAGGCTTCTAGTATATATATTAAAGCAACAAAGAAGGTCCCAAAGATCCTACAAAAAATAAGAGGTGAAGGTACCTACCAGGGCAGATCTTTAATATAGACAAATTGACCTATTTTTATCAAAGAATGCCATCTTGAACCTACTTCTTGGAAGAAGAAAAAACTGTGCCAGGGCATAGAGTTTTGAAAAGTCTCCCAGACTTGCAAATTAAAATTTGTTTTTGTGCACCACGCAGAAAATCCAAGGCATTGAAAGGAATCAGCCAGGCCACACTACCAGTGTATTATTTCTAGTAACCTTAAAGGTTGGATACTCCTTATCTTCTTTGAATTTTAGTTTATGCACTGCTTCATTCCTGTTGTTCTGAAGAAGTTTTATAATGATAATGAAAGTCCTTTCAATATTCCATTTATTTTTGGATAATGTCTCAGATCATCCTCTCCATAGGAATGATTTTAATGAAAATGTAAAGGATTCTTTACTTTTCTTTTAACACTGCCTTATTATTAAACCTAAGGATCAAGGAGTGATTGCAGATTTCAAGGTATATTGTTTACATACTACATTTGTCTAGGCGATTTCAGCTTTGAAATTTTCCCTAGAGATTTTCAGAAGATCTATAATATTTATCATGTAATATGGAATATTGCTAAGACATGGAAGATGTAACAGAAACATGTATGAAGAGAGTTTGAGGGGAAGTATACCTGTAGTTCAGTCCTGGTGGATTTGACTAAGATAAAGCTTTGGAAGAAATTAAAAACATAATTGTAAAATCAGTACAAGAATTGGAGCTAGAAGTTGATGAGTAAAATGTAGAAGAGTTTCTTGATGAAGAACTATCAAATCAAATTCTAGTTCTGCTGCTGGCTTAAGAGATTGCAGAAAGAAGAAAAGAAAACTTCAGAACCTGAGGTAGAATCAAAAAGGTTCACAACCAAATGATTGGCAGAAAGCACTTCATCATTTCTGTGAATTTTTTTCTTGCATTGAAAAAGATGGATCCAAATGTTTCAAGAATTTTTAAAGTTCAAAGACTAGTTGATAATATTATTTGCTATTGTCAGATATACAAGGTAAAAAACAGAGCACTCTCTATCTCTTGATAGCATCATAAAAATGTTTCATAGCCAGTTACTAGTGATAAAGGCTAAGCACAATGGGTGGGGAAGGGGTGAAATGCTATACATTTATATTAACTTTACAGTACTGTGAATATTTAATATGTCTGCATTTTAGTACATTTTATGACTTCCATAATGATGTCATTTTGTGTATGCCTTCATAGAGGTTAAGGGAATGGACAGATTCACATTTTATAAAAATTGCTTTGTCAGAGATCTAAAGAAAGAGTTGTCTGTATGATGAAAGGTATATGAAGTTTCATGTTTCTGTGGATTATTTTTTTTCCTGTGGATTATTTTTAAGAGCCCAATATCCTTTTGTCAGGGCCAGGTCCTTCTCCCATATGCCAATCCTGAGTATCTTTCTTAGTGATTCTGCCTTTTTCTATTACCATCACACCTTCCCCCAAAGAGCAGTAACAACAGTAACAAGTGAAAAAAGAGCAAGATCAGAAACCTCTCCTCCCTTGAATTAAATCCTGAATTTTGTTGATAGAGTTTGATTTTTTTCAGTGTCCGTCTTTACTCATTCTTGAGTCTGTCAATAAGTGGTCAGTGAGCAACTACGCGTACTCTGCCTGCTTCCATTCAATGGCAAGAATTTAATGAGAGAAACAACCATAGATGCTTTAAAGAATAGATACTAGAAAGACAATTATTTACATTGGCTGTTATACCTCTGAGCAGGAATACTGCATAAAGTCCATTTCAAGACATTTATCTCATGAATGAGTTTTTGCTGAAGACAAACTGCTTGGGAGAGATCTTAATTGTGAAGAATACCTATTAGGCTACCAGTCTCTGAAATCTAATTCTAGCATGTATTTATGCTAAGCCATACTTGTAGGGAAGTAGGAACTACAATCAAAGTGGTTGCCTCTCATGGCCAATCTTAAGGTAATGAAACTATTACAGAATCACAGAAGCCTTTTCTTTAAGAATGTTTTAACTTGATATCATATCAACATATTTTAACAGAATAGCAACTAAAACATCCAGGCTTACTATTTATTGTCTATCAGATTTACCAATTTAGATCTAAAAATGATCGTTCCTCTCTCTTTTCCCACCTTAGTTCCAGATAAATATTAGCAACAAGATGCACTTTAAACAAAATTACTATGTTTTTGAAACTATAAAGCCTCTGTTCATTGGGTGCCAGTTTACTCAATAACAGTATTCATTCAATAAGGAGAGTTTTATTTTTACTGAATTTTTGGAATATAAGTTCTGCCATGAAAGTGAAGTTCACAAACTGAATTATTTCTTTCAACATTGAATCAACTTTTCTTATTTCTCAAAATAATTTGTTGGTTTTTTTTTAATCTTAAAATTCATAAGTATGTCTATAAAGGTACAGTGTAGCAATAAGAACACTAGGATATATATATATATATATATATATATATATATATATATATATATATAGTCCTGTCTGTAACACTTAGCTATGTGACTTGGGACAAAAATAATTTAATCAGTGTAGGACTCAATATTGCCTTTTATAAAATGAGAGATGTTGCTGATGGTCTTAGAGATTCCTTCCAGTTTTAAATTTTAATGATTCTAGATAGTACTGAAGATGATGATTATAATGATGAACACCTCACACTTTTCTAGCACCTTGGAGAGTTTAATCAGCTTGTCCTCTACTACTCTTTTGGTGGGACTAACTAGGTAGCTTTTTATGACTAAGAGTTAACAGTGTGTTAAGTAAGTACCCAGTGCTAAAATATCAGTTAAAGAGAAAATTGCCTGAAGAAAAAGGAATCTTGTTTTTATAGTCTATGATAAAAGGACCAGGAATTATGGCAATATTTTGAGCATGATAGCACATATAAATGATGCAATTCTAGAAGAGTTTCATTTAATTATAACTAAAGAAAAATGAAAAAAAAAATAAAGGCAGAATTCAAAAAGGTTTAATCTACATAGTTTCTGTATAATGAAAGAGTTAAATAAATTACATGATCTCTGAGGTACCTTTCAGTTCAAGATGTGTGATCCTGTAATTGAGCTAAATTTATTCATTTGTTCCCATGATAAACAGTTACTAAATGGCTTTGTCCTGAATTCCTAACAATTGATTTCTGTTGTCTTTAATTTTGCACATTATGATAATCTTGTACATAGGTTGGAATGAAAATTATGCAATTTGCTAATATTGTTTAAAAGACTTCAGTTCTGGTTATTAAATATCAGCATGAATATAGTTTTTGAGGAAAAAAATTATACAAATGTGAAATGTTATTTTTCATGAATATGGAATAATTTAATTGAAACAAAGTTATTCAACCATTCTCAGAACAAACAAATAGACTTTCTAGCTAGAATAAAGCTTACCAGTATTTCTAAAGTAGTGGGATAATTTTCCTGTGATTACTAATTGCTTTCTTTTCTTTGCTTGCTAGATGACTCCTAAATCTAAAAGAAAAAGTATCCATAGTCGAATGCTCCGACCTGTTTCCAGGGCCTTTGGTAAGTAAATACATCTGTATTTTTATCATACCATAGCAATATGGGCTTTTTATTCATACAGCTCTTAGACCCAAGCTGCCCAAGCTACCTTTTTTAGACAGAAATATGCTCTTCCTCATGACACTTCTTATATGTCCTTGTTTTATAGATAGGGGAGTATTGAGGAACAAAAAAGGCCTAAATTATTTGTTTAGTAATAAATTGCAAGGTTTTAACTGGCATTGCCACCCCTATTATTAACAAAAGGATGCTCCTTAGGACAACATAATACCTGCCATAGTGCCTTGAACACATTTGTTGCTTAATAAATGATTGCTAAATATTATGAAAATGAATCAAAAGTCCTTCATGTCTTGTTGTTGTTCATTTATTTCAGTCATGTCTGACTTTTTATGACCCCATTTGGGGCTTTTTTTTAGCAAAGATACTGGAATGGTTTGCCATTTCCTTCTCTAACTCATTTTACAGATGAGGAACAAATGGGGTTAAGGGACTTGCCTGAGGTCACGCAAATAGTGTCTGAGCCCACATTTACATTAAAAAAGATAAGTCTTCCCTATGTCAGACTTGGCACTGGGTCCACATTGTCATATGTGATGTTCACTCTTTTGTTGCTTCCTTTAAGAAATGGAGTTTGATCTTGATAAGGCACTAGAAGAAGTTCCAATTCACATAGAGGACCCACCTTTCCCATCCATCAGACAGGAAAAGAGGGCTTCAGGATTCATCTCAGAGCTGCCATCTGAGGAAGGGAAGAAGCTGGAACATTTTACCAAGTTAAGGCCAAAACGGAATAAAAAACAGCAACCTACCCAAACAGCGGTAAGTGCCTCTGGGTAACTGGTGAGGTAGCATTGTTGCTACTTCTTTTTGTTTATATCAATCTATGCATTCAGTCTCATCAGTTCTACTTCTATGTCTCTCAAATACCTCCTCTTCTTTCTACTCACATAATCATAGCTATCTATAGTTCTTTTCCCTCTTTACCTTATATAGTATAAAAAGCTCCTATTGAATTACTGAATTCCATAGTTTTTGCTCTCCAAACTAATCTTGATCTAACTGCCAAAATAATCTTTCCAAAATACAAATATGATTGGGTCATTCAAATACCAGAAAGCTCTGTCACTTCCCATTGCCAAGCATTTGAAGTTTCATACAGCCTGGATGTAACTTTTCCAGTCTTATCTCACATTATTTCCATTCATACTCTGTTTTAGCCAAACTTGAATTCTAGCTATTCTCTGAATCTGTTTTCTACTTGCTATGAATTTACACAAACCATCCCCATCCCTGAAATGTACTCTTTTCATTTCTGCCATTCAGAATCCTTCTGTTCAAGAATCTCCTTCCCATTTGTTAATGCTATCCCTCCTCAAATCACTATGTGCTTCATCTGTGTACTTGTGCTATTTTCCCCAGTTGAATGAAAATTCCTTGCAAGCAGGGATTTTCATTTAGAGACCTGACAAATGTTTTTCTAGTGGAAATGACTTGCATTGGAAATAGGAAAGGAAGTATGTATTTATTAAGCCCCTACTGCGTATCAGGCAGTTTGCTAAATACCAATATCTTATTTGCTAAATGAAAATTCTCTCAAAACTATGAACTTCCATAAAAAATACACACACACCCACACACACACACCTTAATCATTCTGAAGTCTGCCATTCCCATAACTGTACTTTTATATCTGCTTTCTCTTTTAATACTAAATTCTTAGATTAATGTGTATTCATTCACTGTCTCAGAAAATGACTTCATCACACTCAGCTTTCTCCCTCTTCAGTCTCTTGCCATCTAGTTGGAGTACATTTTTTTTTTTTGATGCAAGCACTATATTTTTAATTTAAATTTTCTTTTAATTTAGAATTCTCAGTTCCCTCATTCATTATATTGAATATATTGTAGGAAGTCATGCAAAACATTTTCATGTTAGTTATATTACCAAAAAAGTAAAGAAAATGAAAAAAAGAAACATGTTTTAATTTATACTCAGAGTTCTTCAGTTCTTTCTCTGAAGGTGGATAAAATTTTTCATCATGATACCTTGGGAATGATTGTGGATCATAGTATTGGTTAGAGAAACTAAGTCTTTCACAATTGATTACCATTTCAATATTGCTGTTGTGTAAATTTTTCTAGTTTTGCTCACTTCACTTTGCATCTGCTCATATAAGAGTTTTCCTGAAGTCATCCCCTTTTGACTCTGAAAATATTCTTTCAAAATCCCCTACTAAATGCTAAATCATATAGTTTTTTATCTGTTTACCATCATCTTTCTAAAGCATTCTGAGACAGCATAATAAAGTTGGAAGTGAGACTTGGAATCAAGAAAGCTGGGTTAAATCCTAACTCATATGTTTAAAAGAACTATGACAACCGACCAATCACTTTATTTCAAAGCTCAGTTTTCTTCTTTGCAAAATGGAGAAAATGCTGTTTACCTCATAGAGCTAATGTGAAGAAACCATAACGGAAACTTTAAAACATGATATAAATGTGGGACAGCCAGATGGTGTAATAGAGCACCAGATCTGAAGTTAGGAAGACTCAAATCCAGCCTCAGATACTTACTCCAACATAGGAAGATGATTTTTCCTGTTTCCAGGCCTGCAACTCTATTCACTAAGCCACTTAGCTGCCTTTCCATTTAATAGATGCTGAGTAAACATTTGTTAAACTACTTTAAAATTATCCATTTAGATTTATAAAAGCTAGCTGTTTAGAAACTGCTTCTTCCTCTTATATGTCATGCTTTTTTGGGCAGTACTGTTAAGCTGCCACCATATGGATATTCTTGCCCCAATAAATAGAATTATCAAAGCTATCATTGTGGCTGGCCAACCTTGATATAGACTGCCCAGCAAATTTATAAGGGAAACATAATAATAAGATAAGATGGGATAATAGAATGTGTTATCTACCTCCCCAGTGACCTTTTATGGTTATTTTTTCCTTTATGGTAATCTCAGAATGCATTTCTTTTTGTGTGGGAAAAAAAAATCTTCCTTAAAGAAAAAAAGTTTCCTCCTGCCTATTAGAGAGGGAGTCAGTGCAGGACAAAAGAAAGAGCACTGCAGTAAAAGGTCAGAGATCTATCTGGGCTCTAGTCTTGACTGTAAATCATGAGCAAATGTATGAGCAAACATTGAAACTCTGTGAACCTCAGTACACTTATTTGTGAAATGAGGAAACTGAACTAGATGATCTCTGAGATTTCTTGTTTCTAACATATGTAAATGACTCCAAAATAAAAGACAAGAGGTTTTTATATCACTGTGCCCTTCCAAGTGGGAAGATGTTAAACCCTTTAAAGAATCTTTTTTTGGTCTTTTGCTGAAGGGGAAAAAGTAGAGATTGAGTGTGTCTTTTTCTTCTCTGGATGGGCTTAATTTTGGAAGAGAGATATCAGAGAGTAAACAATAATATATTAAGTTTTTACTATATGTATGTATATATCATCTATGTCATTTCTAAATTCACATTTTTCTTATGAAAATAATTATAAAAATAACTTGTTTTTATAATTAAATGAAAACATCCAATTTTTGATGAATATCTTTGCTTCATTAAGTTATACACTTTTTCAGATTATATCTGCTGTATGAAAAATTATCCTTTCTTTATTGCAACATGGCATCATAGAACCACAAAATTTTGGAGCTGAATGGGAACCTTAGAGATCATTATCTCTTTGTTTCATGTTGTTCTTTGTTTTGGGTTGTCAGTTTGCTTTCTAGTGATTCATGAATGTGCAAGGAAGTATTTAAGTTCCTTTTCAAATAGGTGTCCAGGTGAATTAAGTGGATTATTGTTTAAAGCAATTTAATTAATCTTGTCCCTAAAATTATGAACATTGTTCTTTGGTGAGTCCTCATCCAGATCACACTCCCTAAGTATAGATATCTCACAGGGTTCTGTACAAACTCTCTTCTCTTCTCCCTTTATATTACTCTACCTAGTCACTTTATCAGCTTCCATGAATTTAACTACCATCTCAATGCTGTTGATTCTTAAATCTATTCTGGCCTAACCTCTCTGCTAAATTCCCATCTCAGATCTCTAAGTGCCCTTCAGATATCTCCAACTGGGTGTCCAGTAGACATCTTGAACTCAACATGTACAAAACCAGATTTATAATCTGTCCCCTTAAGATCATACTTCCAGAGTCGTTCCTCCTCATGCAGACTAGGTGCCATCTTTGATTCTTTACTACCTCTCATGTCCCATATCCAATTTATTACCAAAGTTGGTAGAGTTCATCTTTGTAATATCTGTTGAATATTGCTATTATTACTATTATACTTATTAATATATCCCTTATTATTACTATATAGTACTATTCTGGTGCTATTCCTCATAATCCAACATCTGTCATAATAATTGCTAATGAGGTTGTGTCAAGTCTTTCCTCTTCACTCTAATCCATCCTCCATTTGACAATAATATGATTTTCCTACAGAACAAGTACAACTATGTTATCCCACTCATCAATAAACTTTAGTAGTTCCATGTCACTTCCAAAATCGTCTGTTTGGCATTCAAAGCCCTTCATAAACTAGCCTCACTGCCCTATCTATCTAGTCTTAAGAAGACTATTTGTCATCTTACTTACCTTCTTATCTTACTCCATTTTAGCATATTCCCTTCCATGTGCTCTTTGTTCCAGTAACACTGACCTTCTGGTTCTAAAACTCTTATCTCTTAGTCGTAGGCATTTTTTCTGGCTATTCTTCATGTTTAGAATGCTCTCTGCCCTTATCTCCACCTACTAACTGCCTATAAATCTTATCTTCTACAGAGAGACTTTCTGAATTCCTCTTAATTATAGTGCATTTATTCACTTAATTAGTTTGTACATATTTGTTTTCCTTATGTCTGCCTCATTATATTGGGAGTTTCTTGAAGACAGGAACTGTCTTTGTAATTTATTTCTAAATAAACTCCATGAAACATAACACATGCTTATTAATAAATGTTTATTGGCTGAAAGACTTAACTGATTGAACCTGCTTCTCTATAGTTCAAGACTTTTTTATAAAAGTCTTGAGGGGAGGAGGAGACACAAGATTTTGCAAGGGTGAATGTTAAAAACTTTCTATACATATGCTTTGAAAATAAAAAAGCTTTAATAATAATTTTTAAAAGACTTGTTTATTAGCCAATGAGTGCAAAACCCCTTACCAAAAAACATTGAGGCAATTTTCCCTTGACTTTTAATGTATAATTGACATTCATAACATTTTGCCAGATATTAGCAAAATTTGACCATTTGTCTTTGTATCCACCACAACTAAGGAATGCATATTTCCCTTATGACTCTAAGCTTATTTGTATGACACAGTCATATAGCATATTGCCAGTGACCCCAGTAAAGTTAATAGTGAGCAGAATTTGGTATGTGTATTGTCTGTATGAAGAATGAGCTTGGCACATGATTTTTTTCACAGTCTGTCATCTCTATGTCTTGAGCTAATGATTAGTTTCATAAGAATCCATTTTTGTTTTTTCAGGTATGTGCTGCTACCCCTGCCCCTCATGATGGAGAACAGAATGGCCTTATGGGTAGAGTGGATGAAGGTGTAGATGAATTTTTTACCAAGAAAGTAACTAAAATGGATTCTAAGTAAGTTTCTAGTAATTTTTTTAAAAAAAGAATAACTTTAATTACTAATACTTAGTTAAATTTGATATATTCTAAGGGCAAATTAGAATATGCTCATTTCTTAGTCAATGTTTGATAGTAGCTTGGAATAACAAACCTAGTTTACAGAACTTATCAGCATATAATTTTTTTTTTACAAGTTTTTTTCATCATATTGCAAGAAATCTATTAGACTGAGCAGAAAAACTCCAGAATCCAGGTCTGGATTTCTCCAAATTAGGAAACTATTACCTAACCATATTGATTGAGGAAAGTTAGGGGATGAGGATGTGTAAAGAAGGAAGAGCTTGGAACTCTTGCCTCATGCCAGCAGTAAAATTTGTGTATTCAAAGCAAGAGGTTAATGTTTGCATAGAATATTGAACCTGATATTTCCAACTGTTGAATGATCAGAAGATTCAGAGGTAGGAATGCAAACATTTTAGCTTTAGAAAGCAGTAGCTGTGACCCAAAGCCTAGCTGAATGCCTTATACATGTTAAGCATTTAGTCAATGTTGAATTGGACTGAGATAGATTTTTTAAGGGGGTGTGAGGGGTAAGGAGTTAATCCAAATCTTTCTTAAAGATGATTATTTGCAGATTGAGAAGTCTAATCTCAAGGATTCTTCACATCAGTGCTAAAATACTATATCAGATGACTGACTTAGCAGCTTTAGTAAAAATCATCAGTGGAGTTGAAGGAAATAGGGTTTTTTCTAACCAAAATTGGCACTTGCCTGCAGTCTAAAGCCCATGCAATTGCTTGTCTATGATAAACATTTTCAAATAGGCAGAAATAACCCAGTGTCACAATTAGCCACAACTTTCCTATAATTAAGGCAGGGTTGTTGTGTTTTTTTCTTAGCTAATAGTATAGCTACTTATTAACAGCAATAACTTGAAATATTCAGTCTATTTGATGTAGATTTTCCAAATAAGTGTGGATTTATTTGATAGGCCACACATACATGCACATACATACATACAAATATGTTGGGGGGGGTGTAGCACACACATTCATGAAGTTATACAATTAACATTTCTGGTGTTTTGTGTTTTTTGTGAGTTTTTTTTATTTTTTTACTATGATGCATTCTTTATCTTTGAAGCATCAGATTCAGAAATGAAACTTAAGCAGGGGGGGTATGAATAAATAATTGTGCTCAGACCTCATCAAGAGGTTCATGTAGAAATATCACATTTCCATATGCATAATAGATCACAATAGTGCCCCAATAAACTCTAGTAGTCAATGATTAGTTTCCCATGTTACTATGTCTTAGAACAGTTGTTCTCAAAGTATGGTCTAGAAAATCCTGGGGATCTCTGAAACTCTTTTAGAGGGTCTACAAATTCAAAAATAGTTTTTATTTCCAATATGGTAAATGTCTATAAATATAATCCAGATAAACAAAAACTTTTTAGAGAGATCCTCAATAATTTTTAATAGGATAAAGATACTGAAAACAAAAGTTTGAGAACCACTGTCTTAGAATTATACTTTTCCAAAAGGAGAATTTTTTTTTTGTTTGTTTGTTTTGTTTTTACAGTCTAGACAATTTGGGATTTTATCCATATAATCTAGATTTCTCATTGGGCATTTGCATTTCTGTAAAATGACATTATCTTTGACAGAGACATTTCTGGTCTTCTGTTCTGGTTCATGGTTTTTGTGCTGCCTTTTTCACTCTTATCTCCTCTACTAATCTCAAGTAAAAGATTTATAGATGCATTAAACAAAATAAGAATACATTTTCTACATAATCAGACTATTTCAGGAAAATCCTGTTATTGAATTAATCCATGGAAATATAGTATATCACACAGAGCTTGAACATATGCTTAGTAATTACCAAATGATGGTGGAATTGAACTTCCAACCAAATGATTATTCATTAAATTATCTTATGCAAAATGGGGATATTTTCAGTTTGATACTTAAAATAAGGCTAGCCTTGGGAGAAAAAACACTGTGAAGCAAGCAAAGTGTATGTCTTTTGTACCCTTAAAGTCCTCAGTAGTGCCTTTCCTCCTTTTTAGTGGTATTCTTGACGGCTACCTTGAAAAAAATGATTTTTCTCCCCAAAGAGACATGTGTACTTGTGAATTCAATATTCACCAATACCAGGGGAGGAGGAGACCCCTTCTAGGAAAAGAGAAATCAATTTATAAATCAAGTGTCAAGAAGATATAGACCAAAGACTTGGAGAGAAGGGAACCTCTGTCTGTCTGAAGCTCCTCTCCCTCTCCTCTTCCTCTCCTCTCCTTTCCCTCTATGTTCCCCACTGCCAGTCTCTGCTAATGTCTCAAAATGTCTCTCATGGGCTATATATACCAAAGTCTTTCCTGATTTACCTGCATTAGTGAAAACATGACTTTTTTCTGACTTAACTTGTTTCCCTGTATATTTCCTTCCTTTCTCTCCTCTCCTCTCTTCTCTTCTCCTTTCCTCTCCTCTCCTCTTTTCTCTTTTCTTTTTTTCTCTTCTCTTCTCTTTTCTCTTCTCCTCTCCTCTCTTCTCCTCTTTTCTTTTCTTTCCCTTTCTTCTTTTCTTTTCTGCTGGCTCTATGTGTTCCCCACTGCCAGTCTCTGCTAATGTCTCAAAATGATCATGGGCTAGGTATACTAAAGTCCTTCCTGATTTAGTTGCATAAGTAAAAACATAAATTTGGGTCCATCCTTCCCCACCAAACAGCTCCCTTGGTAGGTGGCATAGTATGTAGTAACTTTCATATTCTCTACTTAAGGCTGTACTCCTATATACTAGAATATCCAATATACTAAAAACTAATGTTCTTTTCATTCAAATAAGTCAAGAATATTTTGAACTGAGTATTCTCTCTAGCCTTTCATAATTAGTAATGGTGGGACAATATCTGTAGGCCATAGATTTAAGTCAAGGAAAGAAACTTCAGCTAATAGGCCTTAGGGCTTACATTAAAGAACAATAAAAAAATATATTCCCCCTTTCTTCCAATGACTTAGGTTTTCTTAAGATTTCTAGAAGATTCCCACATCAATCCTCTTTGCTTAAAGGTTCCATGTTTTCCCCATTCAATTAATGTATTTTTATAGTCACAAGTTAGAACCACTAAACTTCCCCATGACATAGTCATAAAGATCACGTGTTCAGGTGCCATCCCTGTTCATCAGATTTAGCTTATATAGCTTCCATCTATCCTTCTTGTCTATAGTAGCCATAGTACCAAAAAAAAATGAGTATAAGAAAAAACTCTTAGGTGAAAGCCATACTTCCCACTAAGGATATTTTCTGGGTCAAAGAATGGGCTGAATTATTGCAAGAGAATGTTGCTGATATATGTCACAGTGAAAAGAGTTGCTGGTACCAGAAATACTGTTCTAATATTAGGTTGGTGTGCAATGTCTACCTTTTAGATGTAGGTGGGTACATTATTGAAAGATCACAAAATCACTAACTTTTAGATCTTAAAAGAATCTCCATGGCCATCTGATCCAACCCAGAGCCAAAAGGAATCCCCAGTGTGACATATTTAACAAGAGATCATTCAGTCTCTGCTTAAAACTACCCAGGAAGGGAAATTTTCTCTCAAAACAGCTCATTCCATTTTTGGACAACTCTAATTGTTAGGAAGTTTTTCCTTGACAAATAGCTCTCTCACTCTCATACCTACTTTAAATAACTGTCAGTGAAACTCGGGCTTCTCAGAAATTTCGGTGGTATATGGAAGGACTAGGAATGTTGGGTTATCATGGCAAAGATGGAGCACTGAGCATTGATAAGAGAGACAAATAAACATGATTGGAAGTAGAGTACTGAAATACAACTATGTAAAGAGAAGGAAACATATAGACATCCCATACTTGCTGCTGAAAACTTAATTCTTAATAGGTTTAGCTGAGGTTTGTGGCTGTAAAGTTAGTATGGTCAAGATTAACTTATCCATTATCAGGTGTCCATATTTAGGCCTTTGCAACATGAACATCTGTCTACAAATTGAGGAAGAGATGTAATAGAGAAGACCTCAAGAAAATCATGAATATTGGATCTAGCATAAATCTTTTCTGGCTACTTAGATAGGCATTTCAACAAGCCCTATAAAATTTTATTTGCTCAGGCAAAGTCTTAGACGTTAAATCTCTGAACTACAGTCTAGAAAGAACTGGCATATTTCTAATTACATGCCTCTGCTGAAACTAGTGAATTTAATGAAAATTATCAATTGTTGAGAGGTGGAGCCAAGATGGCAGAATAAAGTCAGAAACTCACCCAAGCTCTCCCTCAAACGGCTCCAAATTCCTTTAAATAATGACTCTAAACAAATTTTAGAGTGTTAAAACATCCCCCCAAAATGGACTAGAACATTTTCCAGCCAAAAAGAATTGAGAAGGTCAGCAGGAAAGGTCTGTGACAATAGGATGGGAGTCCAGCGCAGTCCTGGACCCAGATTGACCCCAGCCAGACCTCTGAATCTGCAGTAATACTAGAGGCTTCTGTGGACCTCTCAGCCCTCAGGAACACCAGGGAGGACTTGGAAGGGTCTGTGGCACCTGTGGACAGGATGAGAGTCAGCTGTGCAGTCCTAGTGTAGTCCCAATCCCAGGGCCTGAGCATCAGGAAAGAAGAACTTTGTTGCTTTAGCACACTACATCTTACAGCTACAGTGGGGCAGGAACACTCCTAATAGCTCCAGGACAGAAAAACAGGCTTCCTAGAAGGAAGAATTTCTGAAAACAGTTGCACAAAATCCCTGAAGCTTGGGACAATGCACCCTTGATTCTGGAAATAGTGCCCTGCTTTAGCAAAGAGTTTAAAACTGCTAAATCATAGGCTGGGAAAATGAGCAAACAACAGAACAAAAATTTCTGAGCATTGAAAGTTATTATGATGACAAGGAAGATCAAAAGACACTTTCAGAAAATGATAATAAAGTTAAAACTTCTATATCCAAAGCCTTCAAGAAAAATAAAAATTGGGCTCAGGCCATGGAAGAGCTCAAAAGGGATTTTAATAATCAAGTAAGAGAGACAAGGGAAAAATTAGGAAAAGAATTGAGAGTAGTGTAAAAGGAAATGCAAAAAGGTAATGAGGAGAAGAATTCTTTTAAAAGCAAAATTGGCCAATTAGGAAAGGAGATACAAAAGCTCACTGAAGAAAATAATTCCTTTAAAAATAGAATTGGGGGCAGCTACATGGTGCAGTGGATAGAGTACCAACCCTGAAGTAAGGGGGACCTGAGTTCAAATCAAGTCTCAGACACTTAACACTTCCTGGCTGTGTGACCCTGGGCAAGTCACAACCTCAATTGCCTCAGCCACAAAAAAAAAAAAAAAAAAAAGAATTGAACAAATGAAAGCAAATAACTTTATGAGAAATCAAGATACAATAAAGCAAAATAAAAAAAATAGGAAAAAATGAAATATCTCATTGGAAAAACAACCAACCTGGAAAATAGATCCAGGAGAGATATATTTTTTTAAATTATTGGTCTACCTGAAAATTGTGATTAAAAAAAGAGCCTGGTCATCATCTTTCAAGAACTTGTCAAAGAGAATTGTCCTAATATTCTAGAACCAAAGCGTAAAATAGAAATTGAAAAAACTCCACCATTCATCTCCTGAAAGAAATCCCCAAATGAAAACTCCTAGGAATATTATAGCCAAATTCTGAAACTCTCAGGCCAAGGAGATAATATTGCAAGCATCCAGAAAGAAACAATTCAAGTATAGTGGAGCTACACTCAGGATAATAGAAGTTTTAACAGCTTCTACATTAAAGAACCAAAGGGCTTGAAATATGATATTCTGGAGAGCAGTTGGGCTAAGATTACAACCAAGAATCACCTACCCAGCAAAACTGAGTATAATATTTTGGAGGAAAAAGTGGTCATTCAATGAAATAGAGGATTTTCAAACATTTGTAATGAAAAGACCAAAGCTGAATGGAAATTTTGAGTTTCAAATATAGGACTCTGCAAAAGCATAAGGAAGTAATCAGAAAAGTGAAGTCATAATGGATTTAATAAGGTTTATCTTTTTACATCCCTGCTTGGGAGGATGTTACTTGTAATTCAGAACTTTCTCATTATTATGGTAGTTAGAAGGAGTATTATATAGACAGAGGGCACAGGTGTGAATTGAATATGAAGGGATAATATCCTTTTTTTTTAATGATGAAATTAAGGAGTGAGAAAGGAATGTAATGGAAGAAAGGGAAAGAGGAAAGTGGAATGGTGCAAATTATTTGCCATAAGAAAAGAAGTAAGCAGATGCTTTTACAGGGGAGGGGAAGAGGAGGTTGAGAGAATGAAAAAATGAACATTACTCTCATCAGAATTGTCTCAGAGAGGAAATTATTTATACACACACACACACACACACACACACACACACTCTAAATGGGGTATAGAAATCTATTATACACTGCAGGAAAATAAAAGGAAAATGGGATATGGGAAGGGATGGAGGGTACTAAAAGAAAGGACATAAAGGGAGTGGTCAGTAACAAAACACTTTTGAGTAGGGACAGGATATGAAAGGAGAGAATAAATGGGAGGAAATATAGTTAGTAATAGTAATTTTAAAACAAATTTTGAAGCAAGTTTCTCTGATAAAGCATCATTTCTCAAACATAGAGGGAACTGAGTCAAATTTATAAAAAATATGCCCCAATTGATAACTCATCAAAAGATACATAATCTATCCCCAAAGGTTTATAAATCCATGCATATCCTTTGACCTAACAACACAACTACTTGGCATGAATACCAAAAGAAATGGAAGGTGATCTATATGTACAAAAAATATTGATAGCAGCGCTTTCTCAGGGAAAAAAAAAATTGGGAATCAAGGGGTTACCCATCAATTTGGGAATGACTCAATATAACTGTGGTGTGTGTATATGATAGAATATTATTTTTCTATGGGAAATGATGAACAGGATGTTCTCAGGAAGGAAAACAAACAAACAAAAAAAACCTGAAAAGTCCTCCATGAACACAAGCAAAGTGAAATGTACTGTATACAAAGTAATAACAATGTTCTGGTATGACCAGCTGTGAATGATTTTGCTATTCTCAGTAGTTCAATCATCCATGACTACTCTGAAGGATTTATGGTGAAAAAATCCTATCCATACTCAGAAAAGGAACTTATTGTGTCTGAATATGGATTGAAATATTCTCTTTTTCTCTCTCTTTTTTTTAAACAATTTTTCTTGAGGTTTTTTATTTTCATTAGGATGGGAGATCTATTTTTTTTTCCCACAACTTGACTTTTATGGAAATGTTTTGCATAATTTCACAAGTGTTTTCTTATTGTGAGTGGGGATAGTGGGCAGAACCTAGAATTCAACAATTTTAGAAACAAATGTAAAAACAAATTATTTTGAATGTAACTGGGTAAATATCAAATAAATACATTTTTAAAAAGAAAATTATCAGTTCTCCTTAAGAGCTTAAAGGAGCCTTTCTACATTGTTTAAATGAGACTAGATTTTGTGAAAAGGACAACCAGTGTCCTTGGGAGTAAAAAACCACTATGGTCACTTTGAACTAAGTCAGTATATGCCTAAAGTGAATCAGGTTCATGAATGGTTTCAGTCAGATTGGGAATAGTCTGAGGTCTTTTACTCACTTCACAAAAATGTATAAATTATTCTCAGTGCTGTAAAGGACTAGATCAGCTGACTTCAATGATTAGCTGAGGGTAAGAGTTGACTTCCTCCTGAATGTTAAATGTAGGTATTTCCATAGATTTTTGTTCCAGGTATGTTGCTACTCAAAAAGATCTCTAGGTCTCCAACTGGTGGTTGTTGGGGGGGAGGGAAAGGTAGCTTTTATAGTCCATGTGATTCTATCACTGTTAATTGCAGTCATTTTGGAGAATTAGTATAGGATTAGAAGAATTGTCAGAGCTGAAGGGGGTCCCAGGTGAGGCCCAGGGATTCTTTTCCTGTGTAACGATGATGATAAATAAGATAACTCTTCTTCCTTATCCCAGATAATACAATTATTATTAAAGATGAGTAAACCAAGGTTCAAGGGAGCTAATGCCCAGGATCACAGATATATTGAGTAGCAGAATTGGAACTTATATTTAATCTTTTTAGTGCTTTTTGCACAACACTGTGAAATTCAAGTCAGCAATTCAGGAACTATGATTTTTTTTTTTAATTCCAAAATGTAAAAGATAGTTACCAGGTGAAGAAGTAGAAATTCAAAGTCAACCAACCAGGAGTCAATGATACCAAAATTGGTGGGGAGGGAGGGAGACAGCAGGGATTAAAATAAAAAGAGGGTCATTCAGGGATTTAAAATTCTGAGAGAACAAAAGAAAGGTTAGGAGGCAATAGGCAACTAGGACAGCTTTGAATATTCTTTAAATATAAATTCAATAATGTTGAATTTGTAATGTACTTAAAAGGAATATGATCTATATGTAATGCCAATTTATAGTTTCAGATATGCTTCTTTTTAAAAGTTCTATTTTTTATGTGGAAATGTTCATCTGATTTGGTATTTGAGTTCAGAGTTTTTTTAATGAATACCAAAATACATGACTTATTGGCTCAGTTCGAACACTGATTTTCTTGGCTGGTTTAATCCGTTAATGCATCTGTGCTTCAATTTAATGATCTGAAAGATGAAGATCCTGACTCCCTATTCCTTGGTTGTGCCGATCCAAATCCTCCTTTTTTAAATCTTCAATAAAGATGCTATGTCACTAGCAGCTTCAATGTCATTGTTTTGTATTGTGCTTCTTTGGTTTTATTGTCCAACCAAACTAGCATGGAATTAATATTTTGTTTTGGATTTGTAGGAGATCAACCACAAAAGGTTTAGATTCCCATGAGTCAAGTGAAGGAGGCGGGGATGAAAAGAAAAAACGGGATTCTCGGAAAAGTGGCTTTCTCAATTTAATCAAGCCACGATCCAAATCTGAGCGTCCACAAACTGTCCTGGTCACAGATGAGCCTTCATCCCCGAAAGGGGCAGTGAAAATCCCTGCTGTGGACATATCCAAGAAGGATGGAAAGTCCACAGAACAGAACGGAAGCACAGAACGGACAGAAGAGTTAAAAACACCAGACTCACTTGAGGATAATCAAGTGGAGGAAATTGGAAAGCTAGAACGGAGTGATAGCAAGAGCAGCCCCCAAGGGGGCCGAAGGTATGGAGTTCAGGTGATGGGTAGTGGCCTGCTAGCAGAAATGAAAGCCAAGCAGGAAAGGAGAGCGGCTTCTGCACAAAAGGTAAGGGAAAGAGGATACCTTTTCAACTTGCTTGATTTTCCTTACAGTAGAATGCTGAAGGTAGAGTTGGAAAAATACAGAAATGTTAAGTACAAATACATAAAGTAAAGAGCTTTATGAGCTCTTAATGACTATTCTGTATTTTTAATAGTAAGCTTATTAAAAATAATTCAGAAGTAATGAACAGAAAAGTCCCAATAGTCCACAAGTATGGTCCTAGTAGATTTGTGGCATGTTAAATATAGGCATTTTCACAAAGGAATGTGTTTTCTCTGCAGTGTGAGAATCATATTCTTTAGAGACAAGCTTAAGTTCTGAAAAAAAGAATCTTATACATGTCAATTAGACTTTATGAGGATCTCAGATGAGACTTTAATGGTAATTGGAATTGGAATATAATGTAAGAAATGATTGAAACCAGGCAATTATAATATCAAGAGTAAGAATCTGCTTTTCAGCCATTTTGTAATTTTCTTTCTGTCTTAAATGCAAACATTGTTTAGTATGCTTTGGATTTCAAAAACCAAAAAAGAAAAAATAAAAGGCAAGGTAATTTGGTACTGGAATTAATTAACTGCCTGTCCAATGAATTTTTACTGTGTCCTTTTAATGGGGGAGAGCGAATTTTGTTTTTTCATAGTTCCCATGTTGACCAGAAAAATCTCAGAATAAAATCTGCAAGTACTAAATGTTCCAAAAAAACTAGGTTAAAACAATAATTATTTCATTTGTCTACAGAAATTTTTTTAGGGAGTAGAAAGAGAAGATGATGTTCTGATTTTTTCCTCTGATTACTAAAAGTATTGAACTCTTTTTTGGTTGTTGAAATGACTCAATCCAGTGTTGGAGGTCTTGAATTTTATATTAGCAATGTCACTGATTTGAATTTTTTTGTTTATTTGTTTGGGTTTTTTGGTTTGTTTGAGGGCACAGGAAGGAGTGGTTTCTCCCAAAGAAGAAATTCCTTCCACTTTAATTTGAAACAGACCTTCTTAAGCTTTTTCCACTTATGACCCCTTTTTGCCCTAGAAATTTTTACACAATCTGGGGTATATAGGTATATAAAATAAGTATACAAGTCAGACATTTACTGATAATAAGTTATAATTTTGTGACATCCCTCCTAATTCAATTACATGGAGTCATGAACCATAGTTTAAAAAGCTTTGATTTAAAATAGAAGAGTAAAATAAATATGTTATACAATACTGTGGAAACTTATCAAAAAACCTGACTTTGTATTTCAGATCTACCATTGAATGAAATGTGCTTTATACAAATTTATGCTATTGTTATAAACTGGTATAGCTCAGCAGACAGTTCAACTAAGGTCACTATCAAATAACCACCAAGTATTCTAAGTGGTGGTGCATTCTGCAGACAATAACAGGGATGATACCACGTGTCTCCAGGTTGATCAGAATTCTGAACAAATACTCTATTGAATGCATGTGTATCCTGGGTCAGATAGCCAAGGCGCACTGCCTGAATTCTCATCTATTCTCATGAATTTCTTTAAAATAAGAAGACATTTACTGTTTTCACTCACAAACAGCTCCTGTTTCATCACAACCGCTAATGATGAACAGCTGCACTTTGGATGGAAAAATGGCAAACGTTGGTTTTGTTTTTATATGGTTTCTGATGTGTAAATTGCCTTAAAGCTACAAAATAAATTTGAATTGGTGTTTGCGTTTGCATAAGGCTCATACTAATGATCTTTTGGCTCCATCTAGTGTTTGTCAAACAATATTTAAGAGTTGGATGAACATATATTAAGCCATATCTATTCATAATTAAGAAAAATCTACATTTTTAATAACTAAGGAAATCTATATTAGCATATTCACCAACAACTTAAACCACAAATATTTCTAAATCTTTTTAATATTATTGTTGTGATATTAAATTAAAGACATTAGAAATTTAAAGTTGTTTTAGGTATATTAATGAAAAAAAAAGATTTTCATGCTCTTCTTCCATAAATATTTAATTAGGTGTTATTTATACTTAAGATGTATGTCTGAAAAATTAAGAAATTTTGTAAAGAACTGCACTTGTCAGTTAATTATTAATTTGATGTGCAAATTATCAGATGCTCAGTAGCTACACATCTAGTTTTTATATTCACAACACATATACTGTATAATGTACAAGCTATCATAAACAAAACTTAATCTGATTCAGGGATAAATACATTCATTATCAAGACTGAATTGTCTCTACTTTTCTAAGAATCAATCCTTAATATTTTAATAATCATAATTCTACTTGAAAAAAATCCAGAAACAAAAACAGTAGATAATCTCTTCAAGACTAATGTCTTTTTAATATCAACTACCTATGATTCTGCATAAGAGGACCTATGGAAATAATAAGCTTATAATTTATAACCTAAAACATGAGGACATCAGCATTAGGAACCAAGAGTTAAGTTTTTCTTCTGGCTTACTTCTGTTCCTGTTCACTCCATGGCTTCCTGGAAGTTTTAGAATTTCAGATTTGAAAGGTCCTCAAGATCATCTAAACCTGTCATCTGAACAAAATTTTCCTCTACAACATAACTGATCAAGGATTCATCTGGTTTCTACTTTGATGAACTACTGCTTCCTGAGTCCACCCATTCTACTCTCAACAAACCCTGGTTGTTGGGAAGATTTTTGCATCAAACCTAAATTAGCCTCTTTGAAATTTCTTCTTATTCTTCTCTTTGTCCCTGAAGCCACGTAAATTGGTTCTAATCACTCTTTTAAATGACAGTTCTAATAAGTGAAGAGAGCTAGCTTTTATATTTCCCTAAAGTCTTTACTCTTCCACATTACACATCCAGCTTTCTTCAAACAATCCTCATATAGACTGATCTCCAAACTCTGACATCTTGGTTGCCTTGCTCTCAATAGTGTCCAGCTTATTGATGTTCTTCCTAAAATGCAGAGGAATTGCATACTATTGAAACTGAATACTACAATCCCTAAAGAGATTTATTCTAGATGTAAGGATACCACTTAGCTGCTTTTAATATGTTTCCTTTTTCTGAGTTACTTCCACTGTGGTCGAACCACATGCCTAGTTCTATTGCACTGCCTTTGTATTATTTCCTGTGTGTATCGCTCTAAAGAATATTATAAAACCTTCACTACTAAATGAAAAGACAAGTAGCATAATAAAAGCATAATAGGTAAAAGCCTGCTTCTAATGCATGCTGACCATGTGACCCTGGATAAATCATTTAATCTTTCAGTTCTCTTGGAAACACTTAAAGATTAGGGAATTTCTTCCTTTAGAAATCCATTGTACCAATGAAATAATTGACCCTATTACCACTAAAATTGGGTTTGCTTTAGTCTTTCGTGGATTTTTCTTTGAGACAAAACTAACACTTATGGAATCCTTACCGTAATTTGGGTCTAAGTGACCTCCATTATATTTGGGAATCCAATGACAGTGGCAATTTGATAATAAGCATAATAAATTAATCAGGTACAACTTACTCTTCAAAGAAAATTAGCTTGCTCTTCAAATAAAAGTGAATCCTTTGCTTACAAACAGAACTGAGAATAGAAATTAGTAAAAACCACTTGTCTTTTAGGGTCCTGGGAAGGACTTCTCCATGATGTACTTATATTGTCAGGATGATCCATGTGAAGGCTGAACCTGCTGACATCTTTGGATGAGCTTTTCAAAGCCTCTATGAGCATCAATCAAATGAGAACAGTCAGGGATTGTTCTTAACCTAACTCTTTACCTCATTTTTGTGTCTAAGTAAGAATGGGCATCATTTTACTGGATAGGATTATTATTGAGAATAATAATTAAAATGTAGGAATCTTGTGTCTTATCTTTTCAATATTTAAAACTCTTCATAGGGGATGTTTTGTTATTGTTGTTGTTGTTGCTGCTGCTTTTGCTGCTGTTTACACAGGAGATTGATTCAAAAGATTATTAGTTGTAGGGTTGTTTTATTTCTCCACCACCCCCAATTTAAAGCAGAAGCATTCAATGCCAGTAAGATCAAAGTAATTAAATTAGAAAAATGACTTTTCCTTCTTCATCTACTCTATCATTTATATGAATTCTGTTCTACATACAAAGCTCTTTACAAAAAAAAAAACTTTTTAAATAGAAAGCAAGATTTTTAATTTTTGTAACCAAAAAATATTATAGAGGAAATGTCAAACATTTTCCCTACAAAGCTGATACATTAAAAGCATGTGATTCTATAAAGTCTGTTTCTAATTATATATTCTTTTTGTATATCTCAGATGTGGTGTCAAGTGCATAAATATTGGGTTGAACAAAAAATACAGTTAAGAGGCCACGAAGCCCATCTTTTCATCAGTTAATTATTTGTACCTTTGTTTTCCATTTGATCTGTTTTTCTTTTTAAGGAGTTTTCTTCTTCAATTTTTGTGCCTTTCTTAACAAGCTGTTAATTTTTTTCATGGTTTTCTTGCATCACTCTCATTTCTTTTCCCAATTTTTCCTCTACCATTTTAATCTCTTGTTTCTCCCACCCAACCCTCCCCCGCTCAGGAACTCTTGTTGGACTTGGGTCCAATTAGCATTTTTCTTTGAGACTTTGCTTGTAGCTGTTTTCTTATGAATTTGTGTCTTGGACTTCATTACCACTGTAGTAGTTTTTTATGGTCAATTTGTTGTTGTTGCTGTTTGCTCATTTTCCCAGCTTATTTCTTTACTTTGAACTTTATGTTAAAGTTGGATTCTCATTACCTAGAGGTGGGGAGGCATTATCTCAAACTTCTGGCTTTTTCATGCTGCTGTTTTCAGGGCTAGTTCTGGAAGTCTGCAAGTTTTTGATGTCTCCAAGGTGATGTGATACAGGGAGACGTATGGTCACTGCTCCTCTGGTGTTCACTCAGACTTGTACCCAGGGAGGATACTGATCTTTTGCAGCTGCAAACACTAGTATTCCTCTTGATCTTCAAACTGTGACCAGGTCCCCTGGCACCCTGTAGGTGCAAATCTAACGTTCCTCCTAGCTTTGGAACTTGTAAACCAGCCCCTTGCTCCTCTTGTAAGTGATAGCTAGTATTTTTCTCTACCTTGGAATTGTGATGCCAAACTGCATATGGGCAGTAGTTTCCAATCAATCCCAGATACAACCAGTGCCAATAAAGGATCTCTTGTGATCTCTCTCTAAGCATTTTTCTGAAGTTTTTACCATTTCTGGGCTGAGTTCCCAAAATTGCTACTGTCAATATCAGAGCCCCTTCTATGGCTTCTGATGCTGCTGCCACTTCTTGCAATCTGGGTTGATGCCCACCCCAAGATCACAGACTTCTCCTCTCAACCTCCCAAGTTGTCTTAGGCTAGAAAAATATCTCCTCCTGATCCTTAGTTGGCTCTGCTGCTCAAAAATTTGATTTGAGCCATTATTCTGAAGTTTGTTGAAGGAAATGTTAGGAGAGTTCAATCAATCTGTTCTATCATTATGTCTTTCTGCCAAAGCCCATTTTGCTTCCTGTCATTATCAGACGTGAGGCTTTTGGGGAGGGAGAAAGTATATAGATTTACCAATTGCTGTCATCACCAAGGATCCCAAATCCCACATAGTCTGAACTTGTATGAGAGAAAGTGTGGTGTAATAAATAGAAATTTGGCCTCAGAATTAGGAAGATCTGAGTTTGAGTGCTGCTTCTGATATATATTGGGCAATCATTTTACTTCTCAGTGCTCTCAATCACCTTAAAAGTCTAAGTTGCAGAACAATTTATGATTTGCATTGGAAGAGGGTGTTTCTTCATCAGAAGTTCCTGATGGTAAAATTACACTGGTAAAATTACAAATCTAGTCCAAATATTTTTCCTATAGATTTCACATCTTACTCTTTGTTTTCACAGGAATATTATCGGGAGGGGGGGGGGGAGGGGGAGGGCATTTTTGAAAGCCAGAGAGGGACAGGTTTGTGAGAGATTTTCAAAAAGGCAGAGAGAAATTTGTCAAGATTCTGTATATCTGTTTTCTGTTCTGTGGCAAGTTGCTAAACAAGATTGTTTTATTGTTGTGGGTTTTTTTTTTTAACTTCATTAAATAATTCTATTGGGTGGGGGATGGGGACTTCTTATGTTTTTCTAGAAGCTTGGGAATGACGCTTCTTCCCAGGATGTTTCTACTACTCCTTTGGGTAACACAGAACGATCAGATGGCAGTGGAGCAGGTAAATTAGGCCTAATTTCTTTTTCTTATTAGGAAGAATCCTTATCCTGATCTGTCTTGGTAAAAACTTGAAAGAAGAAATACTAATGGTCAAAAAGGCAGGGCATAAGATTCTGGGTGCTTATATTCCATCTTGTAGCATCACAGAAAAAAAAAAAGCCCTTGCAATGAGCTTTGCTCTTTTTGCCTCTTTCATGATACAGGGAAGATACTTCTTTCTTAACGTTACCTTCTTACCAGATTTTTGAGAGGTAGATTTTCTTTTACTTAAATACATTTGCCCAATTCTTATGTCCTTTGAGTTTCTTAAATGAAGCAATAATATACCTAACTAGAAAGCATTTGCATATTATTCATACCAGAAATTCAATATTTCTATGATAATGCTAATGCTTAGTATGCCTACATCAATCAGTCCAACATTTTATTAAGTACCTTTTGTGTCCCAGGTACCTGTGAGACACTAGAGATACAAAGGCAAAAATGAAATTGTGCCTGCCCTCATGGAGCTTATATCCTATTGGGATCAAGTAATACAAGTGTTAGAATGTAGCTGAATTGGAGTTTTGTAAAATAATATTTCTAATCTAAAATGTTGTGAAGTCTTTACTTCCAAAAGTGTGAGTCATGTACTGAAAGAGTGCCATTATCCCCTATTCCCCCAAATTTCATAAACAGGCATACTAATATAGTTAAAACTTTTATTCATAATTTTAGTGTGAAGTATTTTATTACCATAGGACAACAAAAAAATTATTTTAAAATCTAACATGCAGTATATGTGGTCTTAACTGTATAATTATTAGAGAACCTGTTAATTGACTGAATTGATATATATGAAATAGTATTGCCAGGAAGTCAGTTACTTTTTTATAAAGTTTTTTAGCTAGATTTTTCCAAGAATAATCTAATATAAAATAATATTCTGGATTAAAAATGATACCAGATTATTTGTATTAGTGGACCAAATTTCTTATGGTGATTGTTGAAAATATCACTTCTCAGTTTAATAAGTAAATTTGTGTGTGTGTGTGTGTGTGTGTGTGTGTGTGTGTGTGTTTGTGTTTGGAGAAAACATTACTTGATTTCAATATTTGACTCTTCTCTCACTGCAACCAGTTGTTTTAGAATTTTATGTGGCATATATCTGTTTTCTTTCCAGTATCTAAGCTGCATCCAGGTCTTCCAGAAAACCGTTTTGCTGCAAATAAAGGTGACTCCATTATAGGAACACCAGAGAAAAACACCAAAATAGACCCCAAGATGGATGTCGGTATAAGACCTCGGAGCTCTTCCAATACACCTACCAGTCCCAAACCCCTCCTTCAATCTCCCAAACCTGCCTTGGCAGCACGACCCACAGTCCCACAGAAACCAAGAACTGCCTCTCGTCCTGGTAAGGGACTTTATATGATAGTGAATCAAAATCTGATAGTTATTGGTTATTCTTATAAGCAAGAGACACTGGAACCTTTGAAAAATATAGATAGCATAGTACAGTGGAAAGGGCATAAAATTTGAAATCTGAGAAGTTAGGGGTCAAATCCTAGTTCTGTCATTTAATATGGACAAGTGTTCAATTGGCCACATTTTCGTTATCTGTAAAATAAGACCTCTTGAATCCCATCCAGCTTTAAATCTGTGAGCTACATAGGTAATACACATCAGAGGCAGGAAGGGACCTGAGAGAGTTAAGTTGGTCTCTTCACTTTATACTAAATCTGATTTTGATTTATTGTCTAAAAGGGTAATGGTTAAACATGACTCATAGATAATGTGTCCAGTAAGAGAAGTCATTTGAATCATATTAGAAGCCTTGGAAATTATAAAGAATTCATAAAAGTGTATACCTTTGCATAACATTGAATTTGTTCTTGCATTTTGATGACTAACATCTGTCATCATAACATGTATGCAAACACTTGGAATAAAGTTGAAATTTGTGGCCATGCAATACAAAAACAGAAAGAATAATTTGTTTTTGTCTTAATCTCAGATCAGTGAACATGCCATATCCAGTCTATACAAGTCAAGTATCATGAGACCATATTGGTAAAGAAAATTCAGGACACATTCATTAGAAGAAAGGAATCAAGCATTTATTACCCACCAACTGTGGGGCAGGCCCTTTATTAAATGCTTTACAAATATTATTTCATTTGATCCACATAAAAATCCTAGAAGATAGGTGCTATTATTACTCCCATTTTGTACTTGAGAAAACTGGAACAAAAATTAGTGATTTGACCAGGGTCACACAGCTAGTCAGTGTCTGGTGCTGAATTTGAATTCAGGTCTAATTGACTTTAGGCTCCCACAACACCTACTTGCCTAGAAACCAATTTGGCTTATTCCCTTATTCTTCCCCTTTTCTTATCCTCCTTCTTCCCTTACTACTCTGTTTCCATGTGCCCTAACAAACAGAATTCTCTATCCCATTGAACAAGCAGATTAAAAGTGTGTATGTGTGTGTGTGTGTGTGTGTGTGTGTGTGTGTGACATCTATGCAGGGGCTAACTTTTTATAAAAATTTATTATTCTTCTCTATATTGTTTGCCATTTTGTTATGCTGAACTGAAATGTAAAATTTGCCCTAAGACAAAACAACCAAAAAAAAAATCATTCTATTATCTGACTCTTACTCTACTAAAAAATTTGATTTTTCTGTTTGGTTCCATAGATGATATTCCAGATTCTCCAACTGGCCCTGGTTCCCCTAAAGTTGCTTTGCTTCCACCTGTTCTAAAGAAAGTTCCTTCTGATAAAGAGAGAGATGGCCAGAGTAGCCCCCAGCCTACAGCAAGATCATTTTCCCAAGAAGGTAAGATGGGCTCTTCTCTAGGTACACATTGCTCCATTTCTTTCCTCTTAGATATATCAGGGGGAAAAAAATCATCCCTGGGAAAAATTAAGCTGATTTCATATGGTTTGACTAAGTAGTAAGTTCCCTCAATTCAATTTATTACAATTTCTTAGTTTTGCAAGATCTTGCCAAGAAGTGTGTGTTTTATTAATAAATTGTTGGAATAACTTGAAGTTATATTATAGCTGGAGGGAAATATTCTCTCTGTTCACTGGATTCTGTTTTAGAGACCCCCTCATAGGATCCATCAGGTATCACCTCTAAGTAAATAATCAAATGTTAGTGAATTATTTTGAAACAACCACCTGTAGGTTTCTGGACCCCATTATTTATTAGAAAAGCTTTCATAGAATAATATCTAACTCTTTTGGTTCAAAAGGTAGCATTCACCCAGGAACTGAAGAGTCCTTTATTGCTTCAGATCATTCTCTCAGACCTGGCTGTAGAGCTCTTCTAAGTCTCAGAAACCACAGCATTCAATTATGTGAACACTGTCAGGGGAAGCTCTACTCCTTTTGCTACAATTGTTACATACATTTGCTAATATGTAAAAGTGTAGTGGATTGGTGGCTTGAACGTCATCAAAGCAAGAGGGATCATCGTAGTCTATATAAATATTCTTTCTGTCTTCTCTTAGAAGTGGGGTTTTGTATGTGAGAAGAGGTTTAAGTTTCTTCATGTTCCTTTGACTTTCCAGGATTTAACAAATTATTATGTAATGATTATTAGGTTAACATAAATGTTAAAAAATAAAGTGCTTCTGATACCTGAAATGTGGTAAACAAATAAACCAAAAATAAAATAAAATGATACCTCTGTCTTCCTGATCCATTCTGAACATTAGTCCATTTAAAGGGCTCTGGATAGAGACATAAAAAGGAAGATTTGGCTGAAAATTCAGATCTGGAGTTTGACAGGAAGCATCTAACTAACAATCTAAAAAAAAGAGCAATGAAAGCCATTTGCACCTTTTATTTAGTATGATTTGCAGGCCATGCAAAAGAAACTCCTACAATGTTGGCAAGGTGACAACTACCTTGGCTACTTAACAGCGTTTACAAAAAGCCTTTTCCTTTCATTTGAAAAAAACAATGTTCTTTCCTCTTTCCTTTTTTCCCTCACTTTCTATACTTGCTTGCTCTAAAACTGTATGAGGCCAACTTTGAGAACTTCCAAAAGAATGAAAACCCTGGGGAGAGGGGGCAGGGCAAAATGGCCCTTTGTTCTAGGACAATTAAAACTTTGAAGTGGGTAAAAGTTGGAAGTTTAGTTTTTTTTCTTTAATGACCAAGTTTTTTTTTTAAATAACACCAGTAACCAAATGAGAGTCTGCTCTCTCTCAAACGTCTGAATAAATGCAATATTGGATGCCATGACCATGGCCTTGCCTAGTTTGAAATGTTCTTGTTTCTTTTCCAGAAAAATGGGGCATAGAATGAATTGCTTCTAATACATTTCAGGGGAGCTGGAATAGGTATTTGGATCTTTTCCCAGCAGCTATTAGGATCAGGTGCTGCCCTTTTCAGGAGTATATAAAATCATGCTTTTGAGGCTAGATGGTGGGGGGTATGAAGGTTAGCTGTGCAATTCACTGTTTTCCACTCAGAATTCCAAAAAAGACAAGTCACAGTGATTCAGATTTCCTTTGAGCTTGAGGTATAATACATTGAGAAAAGATGTAGTTCAGAAACAAATTTTAGACATAGGCATATCAAAGGTAGTGAAACATTCATTTAAAGGTTTCACAAATGCTCATTATCAGATTTTTCAGCTGGAGTTACCTGGGAAATAGAGTTGCTTGTGAATAAACACTGCCTTTTGCTTCAGAAAAAATTCCTAATCACTCTGTTTCAAATTTTTTTATGCTTTCTTCATGCCAATTACTCCCGTTTTCCTTGTTCTGTGCTTTCCTTTGGACTAGCATGCCCAACTAATTTCTGAAACAGGTAAATCGCTGCAATTATTCCTGATTATTCCATAGTGAATGTGTTTTATTTTTTTTTATCCATTGCAGAACAAAAATGGAAATAGAATGCACTTTATAAGGTTTTTGTTTTGTTTTGTAAATAACTTTTTCGGGCAATCTCAAAGCACACCTCATTTTGCACTACATTTCCATAATGTTGGCTGTTGAATTCTGTAAATAACAGCAGATATGCCCAGGACTGAAACTATCTGAATAGATAGCCTGTTTCCCTTGAATCATGATAAGTGGGGTGGATAAGATGATATTAAATTCTTTTTTTAATATTAGCTTCCACAAGTGGATTTATTTGCCAATATTGACAAGGGGGTAAAATGAATCCCTTTTCCCCAGTAGAACAAACAGGAGATTATAACAAAAGAGATTCAGACCATGACAATGACAAGTTCACCAGTGGAGGAAAAAGATCTTCAAAACTGTACTCCACCACTGCGGAAGAGGAAGTGAATGCAGTTGGGCACAGGAAGTCACAGCCAACAAATGGTTAGAACCTTCAATTTTCATCTTTCATGGAATCAATGCTTAAGAACTGGCACTAAGATTTACATTTAGTTGCAAGGCAGGTCATGGTGTTCCATTCAGCGGGGTGAGTTTGGGAAATTATTCAGATAACAGTAAGTATCCCTACTATAGAAACAGATGCCATTTTAACATATGCCCCCTCAAAAAATGTTACAGGAAAAAAAAAATCTCAGATTGATGTCAACTAGAATGTTCACAGAGGAGTGAGCTTACTGTGGGAGAAGAATGACTTATTGCTTGGCATCCAGTCTGCCTTTCAGGTGTATTTATAAAAATCAAATATTTCTGTTCTCATTCTTCTTGGCTGAGTTGTAACTACTGTGAAGTGACTGGACTGGAGCATAGGGCATTGAATTTAGAGTTCACTGATGGCACTTGTAGCATTCTGGCAGGATGAAAACAGCAGGACCAAGGAAGCTAGTTAATAAGAACAATTAATTAGAGTAGGAAACTGCCAGCTGTGCTGGAGTGAGTTCTTCCACCTACCTCCACCTTCATGCAATGGCCTCTCCAGAAGCAAGTTTTACACCAAAGCCTTTGTGTCCTGTATGGAGACCATGTCTTCTACTTAGCTGAAGATGTGCAAAATCTCCTAGTTATGGCTTTACTCTAGCCAGTTTTCTTTTGAAATATGTTTAAGCTTGAGTCTTAGGAGCCAAAGAATTTTAAAATTATAAGGGACCTTAGAAATGATCTCTTTTGACCCTTTTTACTTTATTGAAATCTATATAGGAAAACTAACTTGTCTGAATTCACATAAGTGAAGAGGCAGACTTTGAATCTGGCTCCTCTGAAGCTAAATCTGGGTCTCTTTCTATAGACAATAGCTAGATGGCTCAGTGGATAGAGTATTCAATTTGGAGTCAAGAAGCCCTGGTTTCAAATCCTCCCTCAGACACCTATTAACAGTGTGACCCTGAGCAAGTAATTTAACTTTAATTTGCCTCAGCTTCCTCATCTGTAAAATGAGGGTAGTAATCATACCTACTTCCTAGGGTTGTTGTGAGGAACCAATTGAGAAGCGCTTTGTAAATCTTAATGTGCTGTATAAATGCTATTAATACTACAATGTAGCATAAACTTTTGAGAATAGTGGTACAACATAAGCTTTTTTAGAAGAAAGGGATGACATAAACCCAATAAGCAGTAATAGATCTCTCTGCCATATATATTAGTCCAGGTAGGAATTTTCTCATTATTTAGTAAAATAGGGGGAAAAAACTGCAATTACATTTTTTTCTTTTTCGACACATTGTTTGCTCTTTAAAGTTCCTTCAGTATAATTGTCCTAGAATATGCAGTATAAATGAAAGTCATCAAAAGAAGTAGGAAAGATTTTCATGTAGTTTTCTTTATTGTATAACACTTTGAGAGAGATGAATAAATTTTTTTATAGTTGAGGGTCTGGGAAAGGAAATGTCCTTTCTCACTTGTTGCTATTTCTTATAAATATGGATTAGAAAATTAATGGCTGCCCCTTTTAAAAGAGATTTTAATTTCCTATAGAAGAGAGAAAAACAAATGTTCCTATGTTTGGTCATATTTGAGATTTTTTCAGAGGACTCTAGATCATGAAATGAAATGAATCTTTGCCTTTCTTTACAAAGACCATTTGGTTTTTACTAATAGGAACTTGAAATTTGGTGATCTCACAAGGTGTCGGATGGGACTACTGCCCCACCACCATGTCTCCAATCTTTTTTTCTAGGATGATAATAGATTTGCAATGAACTTATTCACTACTGTGCCTGATCTGCTGCTAGCTGACCTATGGCATGTATTGAAAGATGTCTTGTAGGAGTTAGAGAATCTGGACCCAAAAATAACTATGAAATAATCATATGGTAGTAGAAACTTCAACGTTTGACTTGTTGACATTATTTAATAAGCATTTTTTGTGTCCATGTGACATGTACTATGCTAGTTATTTATTGAGCATTTATATGACATGTACTGAGTTAATTAGAAGGGATATAAAAGTAAAATAAAAGATTACCATGTTCTTGCAAAACCATTTTCAAAACATCCAATAAGTCAAAAGTTAAAAAAAGATCTTGCCCCTTCAAGAGAAAAAAGCAAGCCCTTCCACTTTAATTCTTCTAATAGTATCTATGTCCAAAGGTAGCAGTTTCCTCCAGAAGAAAACAAATGACTTAAATTATAATCTATCTATTTATAAGATTTTTTTAACCTTACTCTCTAAATCACCTAAGAGTCATAAAAGGACGTCTAAGGACAAGTGGTTTTTCTGAAATGGCAAAAATCCTATTTATGAAAAGTACCTGTAGAATCAGTCTCTGTACAAAATGCAAGTAAATTCTGGACATTTGCATTGAAATGGCTGAATTATCTTGTTTATGGTCCTATTTATACAGAATGGATGACTCAGTTTTTGACAGTTACAATGTATATGATGAAATGAATGCACTTATAACCTTTTTTTTTTTTTTTACTTACGTACTTTCTCTAAGGAAGTACCAAAGTACTTTGTAAAATGGAAAAGTTGCAGCTCATCATCCAAAGGATCAACATTCCAAAAGTCATCTAGTAATGTTTAGAGTAGGACTAATCTAGAGTCAGGGAACAGAGTGCTAAGAGTAGGGAAAATGTTCTCAGTAAAATATCATACACCCTTTGACATGCTCGTTGATTTAATCACATTTAGTTGCTTTGAAAAACAGTCACTTTGAAACTCTTTAAATTGAATTCTTTAAAGCTAGTAGTCTCTAGTAAATTCCAGTCACTCGGGATTGCAGCCTCCAGATCATCCTCGACAACCCCACATCCCCAACCTATATAAACAAGACAGTAAGAATTTTTTATTCTAAATTCCACAGCTTTTTCATCCTCCCATTCCCTTGCTCCCTCCAGTACCCACCTATCACACCCAGTTTTTCTACACACACAGCCATCACCTTAGTTCAGGCTCTCCAGTTGGATTAATGTAGTAGCTTCCTAATTGACCTCCCTGCCTCAAAGCTCACCCTTCTCAAATCTATCTTCCACATTTCTGCCAAAGTGATATTTCCAATGAACAGTCTGATCATGACCTCTGTAGGAGCTTCCTATTACCTCTTATATTAAATGCAAATTACTCTGGCATTTAAAGCCCTTCACAGTTTCCAAACTGGGTTTCAAAACCTATATTATATATTATTTCCCTTCATTCACTCTTTGGTCTAACTAAACTCACTTCCTTTCCTTTCTTCACATGTTCCATCCCATGTCCTTTTGCTATGTTTTTTCACGTGTCTATTCTACTCTTTTTCTTTTTTTTCCATCTCTTAGAAAGCCTAGCTTTCTTCAAGGTGCCATTTCCTACACAAGGTCTTTCCTGAATCTCTGCAGCTGCTCATGCACCCCCTCTTAAAAAATTTTTTTTTTTGTCTATACCTTTAGGATCTGGCACAGTACCTAGCACATAGTAGACATTTAATCAAGTCTTACTTGATTGGTTCTAACATGGAGATATCTCTGGGATGTTAAGGCTATGTCAGAAGTTAAAATGCATCAGACTTCAGGTATAGACCTAGTCATAGGCTATATAGTGTTAGTGTTAGTTTAGTGTTAGAAGTAAGATGGGCCACTTAATTCTCCTCCCCACCACCTGCCCTATGAACAATATATTAAGGCAAGCTAGTAAAATTACATTAAGGCAAGCTAGTAAAATATGGTGTGGTTAACAATATACAGTGAAGAGAGTACTCTCACTCCAATGAAATTAGGAATAAAGTGTTGAAGCTTAAGACCACTTGAAATTGGGTCACCATGTAGAAGCTGACCTTTTAGCAGTTTACTTGCCATGGCATCTTCAAGCATTAGCATACTTCATTTTATAAGCACCAGAAAGGTGGTGATTTTGTTTAAAGAATGGCAATTATATTTCTGCATGAATGACTTTAATTTGTTAGTGCCAGTTCCTAGCACCTGTTTAAACCTTTGAGAACTGAATAGCATTCTGCTTTCAGAAAAGAGTTTTGGTGTTCATTTTACAATTAATGAATAGCATTTAACAAGTCTTTTAAGCTGAGCTGCAGATTGTCCCTCTAATAATTCTTTCAGCAGCTTTATTTACACAAAACAATTTTCTTATTCCCTTCAGACCTGAGCAATATTTATGAAACATACAGAAGCTATTGTTCTCAAAACATGCTGCATTTTTTTTTCATGATTATTTCTCTATTTTAATTGAGTCCTGGCTATTTTAATGTTTATTTGGCAGGTATTTGTATGCTAGAATATTTTACCTTCATTTATTGAAAATATTTCTAACTACAGCTTTTGTATCCTATCATTTTCTTTTTCCTCTTAATTATAAGCTATAATTTTTCATTATATGTTATACTATTTTGTTCAGGAAATAGTTGTTTTTGCATGTAGTGTAAATGGATCTTTGGAGAAGAAAAGGTAAAACAAAAGACATCTGATATTGAGGCTTTGTTTTATATCATCTGTCCCATCCCAGTAATCAAACTTGCATTCTACAAATAGTTACTATTATTTGGGGTCTGACATTGAATTGCCCTGCCGTGTTGCATTTCTCTCACAAGGGCAGATTCCATTTCTGTCCTATGTTATCCCCAAGAGAAATGTAATAGCGTATTGCCACTTTGGCTCATTCTAGGAGGGATGAGCAAACAGTTGGTGAATGATCCTTTTAGGTCATAATAGATTTAGCTTTCTAGAATATTAGTATATCATTGTAATTTAATGGAGGGGAAAGCAAAAAATTTGATCTAAGGTAACTCAAGGAAAAAAAAATCTTGTTCCTTATGGAAATCTGTTATAACAGTGGTAAAATTGGCCATCAATTTATATATAAATCAAATCATTTTGGAAAATGAAAAATTCCATTTTTGAGCTTCTGCATTTGAGGTCTTGATGATAATAGATGTGATTTGAATACAAATAGGTTATTTAAGTGTTGAATACCATACACCTAGTTTGCTTATCCATTATTTATAAATGTCTTTTTTTTCTCTCAGTGTGCGTGGGGCACACATAAAGCTTATAAAACAGAATAGTAACCTTATATAGGAGGATTTATATCAGGGAGGTTTAGTGTCAAAAATCTGAATTAAAAAAAAAAAAAAACTAAAATTAGGCTAAGTCAGGTTGACTGCGCAGGTATCATCTAGGAACTAGTAAAAGATGTAATATTTAGCTTGATTTTTTTAAAAAAGAGTTTAATATAATTTTAATTTAATATATATAATATATAATATACATTTTTACTTCAGGTACATATAATTAGTAATACCATCTGCTAACCACAGGCCTGCTGTGTGATCTTTAATAAATACATAACTCATCTGTAATTAGCATATTAGATGTATGCAAATGGATATTGCTAAAATTCTTGAAAATAGTATCTTCCCTTAGGAATAATTACCCTAAAGGCTTGTTTATAATATTAATTTGGCATAGGGAATTAACCTAAGAGTCAGGAGCTCTGATTGTAGATCCAGATTTTCTAATGCCTGACTATATGATCTCAGATAAATCATTTGCCCTTTCTCTACCTCCATTTTCCTACCTTTAATATGGGGATAATAACACCTTCTCTGCCTGCTTCACAAAGTTGTTGTAAGAGAAGAAGGAAATGGAGCTGCAAAAAAAGTTGAAGGTAATATAGACAAGATATTATTAGCAAATCCCTTCTTTATAGCTAATATCAATGTAAACCAGCCTAGTATTGGCCAAATGATCACTATTTCAGAATTAATAGAAGGATCTGAAGTACTAAAATCTTCTACTTATGATAGATGTTGAAAAGTAATACTATTGTCTAAAGCTTATAGCCAATCTTTTGGAAGCATATATACTATTTTGACATTTATATACTGTATTTGGTTTACATCCTAAAACGTGCAAATATGCTTTTGTTCTCCCATCCCCAAAAGTGATGTAATTGACTCAGCATACAAATAAGCCCTTTTGAATGAAAACAATAGAATAATTATAATGGTAATAATGGTAGCCATCTTTATGGTGGGGGAAAGAAGAAAAAAAGAAAAGAAATTTACATGATAACTTTAAAGGGAATAGCAAGTTGTACATAACAGACTTGCAGTTTCATGTGCAATCATCTTTCTTTTTATTATATCATATTATACAAATGATTGTTTTATTCCACAAATTAAAAATAAATGTGTAGTAAGGGAGAGAAAGTAATAGAATATAAATTTATTACAATCAGAGACAGCCTTTTGTATTTGTGTGCCTCTAGCTTGCTACGCAGTAGCCCCTTAACAAATGTTTGTTGGTTGATTGATAACAAAGAATTTTTAAGCCAGAACCAGTTTTTATCAGGGAGATCATTGTGTTGAAGAGGATCTTCTGTGAAGCATTTTAGAAAGATGAATCCTTTTATTTTAAGGAGTAATGTCTCATTATTAATCTCTGGCTCAGTTATTTTTAGTTGTATGAATTTCATTGTTTAAAATAAATAAGTATGGGCTATTTTACATTACATGAGTTGAATACAAGAATTTTCCTGAAGCCAAAAAGTTGAATACAGTGAAAAATTAAAACAAGATAAAGCCAATATATCTGCTTTAGAAGATCAGGGAAAATGAGTCTATTAAATTGGTTTTGTCCCTGCATCCTGCAATTAAAGTTTATTAAGAGGTAACAAATTCAAGAGAGACAGCTAACTCCTGTACTTTAAACTTTAATAAAGCAATCATAGCTAACATCCCTGGTGACTGCATTTATTTATGGCTGAATTTTATAATGATTCTTCAAGATGAAGGTCAGGAATATCCACCTGCATCAAGTAGCAGGGGAGGATTTTAGAGGTGCAAAGCCCCTGGAAGATTTTCTAATGCAATCCAACCCTATCACTTAATAGAAGAAGATACAGAGAGAAAGATCAAATGACTTATCCCAGATCTTATCAATAATAACAATAATAATAAAATAATAGCAAGAAGAACTTGAATATCTTTAATAAGGTCTACAAAGTGCTTCCCACACCATACTTTGTGAATTAACTATTACAGGTAGTAATGTATCTTCACTTTATAGATGAGTTAGAATGAGAGTTTAGCTTTAAAACCAGGTCTTTTACTAGATCCAGTTATGTCTCTACTATATTAGCTGCTTAAAAAATAAAGTTCTCTTTGGACATTGCCATTATATTAATTTAATGTCTAAGAACAATTTGAAGAATATAGAGTTATAAATAACTTCGAAAAGGCATTGATCATCCTCAGACATATCATATTCACTGCTTTTTCTCCTTAATATATTTGGTAAGTGCAGAGTAGAAATCGAAAGGCAGCTTTTCTTTTTAAGGATCCAAAATCTGTGATCAAAGTTGTGGCCTAAAAGTAGCCATCATTCTGAAAAGATAAATATCTCACTCTTGAGAAGTTGGAACTCAAGATTACTTTAACACACTTCAAGTCTTATTTCATATCATTAACTAAAAATTTAAATTTTCCTTGGCTAGAGATCAGAACCTGGGGATGACCACAACCTTGGCAAAGGAAGTCACGATATTGTTGTTTGGATCTTAGGCTATTAGGGTTAATGAGTCCTCATTTCCTGAACACTCTTTATTAGGTTAACAACTAAAATAGCCAAATGGAATTTGTGAGCCTAGTACTCATGGAGCCAGCCAAATAAGAACTTCAAATGCATTTTGAAGGATTTTCTGGAAAGAGATACCCAAAACTTTTGGGAAACACTTGAATTGCTAAACTAAATAAGGCAGTTTCATTTTTCATTCAAAGCACACAAAATCCATACTTATTATTTTTAGCTAAATGTCTATATAACAGTCATTGTAAATAACCTTTAACAGTCTTTAATAACATATAATGTAGTACAGAATTTAAATCACTTTCCCCAGGAATGGAAACTATAGTGCCTTTTTCTTTTCTCCCTTTTGTTTTTTTGCAAAGACTGTTTTGTCTCTTGCAGAACCTCTGTCTTTGCCAATAACCAGAGCAAGAATTGATAGCAATAATACCTCTGTAAAGAAAGTGATTTTAGTATACTTGCTGGTATCACTTAATTTTTTATAAGTCCCATCCCCTAGAGAGCAAAATTGAAAGGTCAAATAATTAGTAGAATATCAATCAGTAAGTCTGACAGGTCCATGAAGACACTGTACTTCTCTGTACTTCATTTAGCATCCATTACCAAAAGTCAGAATAAGTCCTAAATCATCTACTCTACACCTAAAATAAGATATGAATATCCTTTCAGAAAGTTTTAGAGGAAATTTTTACCCATTTCTCTCTGCTAGAAAATAGTTACAGTTCAATTCAACATTTATGGAGTGATGAAACAGTAAACAAATGAGAATCATTCATCTTTGTATTGTACTTTAAGAATTATACAGCACTTTCCTCACAACACCTGTGTGAGGTAGTTAACACAAACTGAGTTACTCCCATTTTGCAGACATAGAAATGGAGGTTCTGAGATGAAGTGACTTGCCCACAATAAATGTCAGAACTTGGATTCAAAACCATGTCTCTTGAAGCTTTCCCCTAACCCTCCAATAAGACAATCTCTTTTTTCAGATACCTTTCAGTATGATGGAAGAGGAAAGACTAGGTCAATTTTAGAAATATCATCTTCTTCTACCTTCTAAAAATGTCACTGCTCCCTTTGATAACATCTCCCAGAGGACCTGAACAATTTCTCTGAGGGCTTCAACATGAGGGAGAAACCCTATGAAACCCCAGTAAATGGGTAGTCTAAATACATACACACATTTGTTAATAGAGGATTTAGTATTTTTTCCTGTCTTTAGACTAAAAATAAAAAAAGCCCTTTACTGATAAATTATAACCATCTGTCCCAAACTCTTCATCTTCAGGTGCCCCCTTCTCCTACCCTGAGTTGGCTAGCCATGCTAAATCACTGGCATTCCCATGTAGCAAACTCTTTGAATAAGTTTCTTCCTTATTTGCTGCAGTTTCATGGAAGATCCAAGGACACCAGTCACCTGAACACCAAGAGCAAAGGCCGAGGTCCTCCAGCAAAGATGGATACCAAGGCAGCAAGTCCAGCGATTCTGGAGAAGATGCAGAAAAAGACTTTATTTTTGTTTAAAGGGATATGCCTTGCAAACAACTGACTGTACAAGGTACTTTTGTAGCCTTGGGTACTGTTTTCTGTTGGTGCATTTGGTTTTCTTTCTTTTCTTTTTTTGTGAATAGGAAACAAATTTTTTATTAATGATATTCAAAGCACATTAGTTTGGTCTTTCCTTTTCTTGATGATGCATTTGATTCTCAAACATTCCTTTATATGCCTTCACTAAAAGCCAGCATTCTGCTCATGTTTCCTACTGGAATTTCTCTGAAGCAGCTATGAAGAGTGCCCTGCCTATGGGTTTGGGGAAGGCAAAGAAAAGTAACTGGAAACCATCTCACACGAATCCACTGTGCAACAGGTTGTGTGTGGTACTGCTGAATGTAAATGTGTCAAATCTGCACGTGTCCGACAAAGAAATATATACTTGCTGTATGCAATTGCACATTGTAATTATAGTCACAGAGCACACTAATAAATAATTTGTACAAATTATATATATTAGATTCCTGGGTCTGGGTTTTACATTCTCCCAGAGAGAATGCCTTTCTCCCTGTTAAACTGTACAGAAAAACAACAACCCTCAATTGGTTACATTGCATACTGTCAACAAGCACAACTAAGGGTGGAATAGAACCATGACTCTACTAAATCCTTGGATTAATGTATATAGTTGATTGGAATGAGGCAATCAAGATTTTATGAATATTGGTGTTTGGGAGGTTGTTTTCAGTTCTGTCTGCATATTAGCTCTTAATGTGTGATTTAAGAGAGATATAATTAGACATCTGTAAAAAAAAAAAAGTACTCTTTTGGGGGCATATTTCAGAGATATTCATTTACATTACAAGTTGAATTTTATTCATATGTATATTTGTACCAATAAAATGATTTTGCAAGTGGAATATTGGCCTTCTCCATGTCTTCTTAAGATAGACTTGATTATTAGTGAAGTCATTTCATTCTTTCTGGGAAAAAAACATTGGAATAATCACAATTGTGACACACCACAAGGGGAGCTATTACATTCAGAACAAATAATTATTCAGTATTACAGCTGCCTACCATATCCAGTGTAAAGGTAAAAAAATTTACATAAGGATGAAGAATCAAAAACTTATCAGTGCTTTACACCTGGCTGCATGACAAACAGATTTCCATATATTTTGAGGCCTGAAGAAAAGCTAAAGGCTCAGTCTAATTTCTTTTGTTGTTCTGAAGCTCCTTATGGGAGAGAACTGAGTACTAGGGTCAATCACTCCATGGATGCAGATGAAACTCAAGATGTGTAATATGGAGAATTTGGAGGGGCCAAGACATCCCCATCTAAAAGGTACCCATTTCTTAGACAAGCCATTCTTGCCTAATAAGTTGGAAAAAATTGAAATTAAATTGAGTGATTCATGCCTACTTATATTTGGCTGTACTCTTGAGCTGGGCCAGTTAAAGTTATATCCCAGGATAGGCTCAAATAAATTACCTAATGCAGTCTCTAACATTTTAACTAATAAATGCTAAAAGAGGGCAGCTAGGTGGCACAGTGGATAGAGCACTAGTCCTGAAGTCAGAAGGATCTGCGTTCAAATGTGGCCTCAGGCATTTAACACATCCTAGCTGTGTGACCCTGGGCAAGTCACTTAACCCCAATTGCCTCAGCAAAAAATAAGTAAATAAATAAATGCTTAAAGAAAAAGCCATAAAACTCAATAATATAGGCCTTTCTGAAGCTGTGTTTTATAAAACCTTGGTTTCATGTGATATGAACAGGAATTCTAAGAGAAATTTGTAGATAAGTTTTTTGCCTTCTAGGGTATTAAAATATAAAACTATATATGTGTGTGTATATATATATATATATACATATATATGTATATATAATGTTAAAACTATTTGAGTACCAATTCTTGGCATGTAAATGTATTCTCTAAAAATTCTTTATTTCTCCTAAGCATAATTTAGAACTTTGGACCAATATAGATAGTTTTAGCCAATGAAGTTCAGTCTTAAAAATGAGACATCTGAATTTCAAAGAATTTTTTTAAAAGGTCAGAAAAGTAGCTTGTGGCTATCTAGTCAAGGCCTCTGGCTCCAAATACAGTATTATTCTCAAAGTAGAGAATCTGTAATTAATATAGAAGGTCAGAACCATATTCTCAACCTTTGTTATGAACAAACATGAGAAAACTGAGTTATCCTTCTTTGAAAAGGATATAGATTAAATGATAGGGGTAGAGAGGGCTGGGAGAATTCTTTGAGGAAGTGTCTTTTCTGCCACAATAAAAATTTTGTAAAATCTTTAAAAGTTCTTTTTTTTTAATTTTTTATTTTTAACAAATAATAATGATGGTGATGATAGCTACCATTTTTGTAGTGCTTTAAGGTCTTCGGTATTCTGTACATATATGATCTCATTTGATCTTCATATCCCTGAGACAGGTGCTGTTAACTATTATTGCCATTTCCAGATGGGAAAACTGCGTCTGAAGACATAGGCTGTCTTTCCAAAGATTTACAGATGAATTCACGTGAAAAGGGGAATGGTCTAAATGATTTCTGAGTCACTTCCTATTCTATGGAATTTTGTCTGACTAGAGCCTCCAAATCACTCTACAGGTAGGGGGTGTATAGAGAAGTAAAGACAACTTGGGGAGAACCAAAAACAACACAACAGTGGGATTAGAATATATGCAGAGTAGATCAAAACTGGGTGTCACCAGAAAGCTTCAAAGAATGAACAGATATGTATAAATACTTGTTGATTGATGGTTAGCCACATCCTGCCTTTTGGACCAGTCAGAAAGAACAGGACCTGTAATTTCATTAGTATGAGGAATTCCTAGATGGGTGAACTCTCCCTCTAAATACAGACAGGTCCACACCTCCTCTGCAACACAACCCTAAGAGAATTGTCTAGAGCACTTACCTGAGGTCAAACTACTACTAAATATCAAAGGCAGGACTTGACTCCAGATCTTCCTAGCTTTGAGGGCAGTAATCTATTCATTACATCACCCTTCAGAGTGAGATGGTCCAAGCTAAAACTTTCAGCATCAATTGAGAAGCACAGATTCTGACATCATAGTCTTGAAGTGGAAATTGGAAGCCAGAAAATCCTAACATACCCTGAGTATTTTTTTCATCCCTAGCAATCCTGTTTTGATAATCCAAACATCAATTCTTCTCTGATGTAGAGCTGTTAGGAGTGTCCCTGCCTCATTGTAGCTGTAAGATCTGATGTGCTAAAGCAACCAAGGCTGCTTTGTTGACGTGTGGCTGGTGCTGGACCCGAGATCTGGTCTAGGGGTAAGGCTGCATTGGAGCAGCCTCTGCTGGGACAGCAATCCGAATCCCACCCTGTTACCACAGACCCTCTCTGCTAACTTTCCAGGTCTTCCCTCCCTCCCTCCCAAAGTGTCTTCAGGCTTTAGTGGTTCAGAAACCTCCCGTTTCTGCTCATTTAGAGTTCCCACCTCATTGAAGCTGGGGTCCAGGTCAGGGCTGGGCCTTGTTAGGGTTATGTGCTGGGCTCCCACCCTAGTTCCACAGACCTTTTCTGCTGACCTTCTAAGTTGCCTACACTGGAAAATGTTTTACTCTCTCTTTTTTGGGTATTCTGATGCTCTAAATTATTTAAAGGAATTTGGAGCAATTTGGGGGAGAGGTTGGATGAGTTCCTGCCTTTACTCCACCATCTTGGCTCCACTCCCCAAACATCATTTCTTTGGTACAAATGTGAGAAAGAAATATCTTCCCAATTTGTTTTTTCTTAGACTAATATTAATATTACTTTGTGTTTACTGAACACATTGCCAGCTGGCCAGTAGTGGGATGAGAGGGTGCCACTTGGTTGAGATAAACAAGCCAAAGATAAAAATTAGATGTAGAACATTGACAGAGAAATTAGTTTCTTATATGACTTATTCAGAACTGACTCCAAAGAGATAATGAAAAAGTCACTGCTGTGGAGAAGGTAAGCATTTTGTGACTGTTTTAAAAGTATATACAATTGAAAGACTCTGTGTCTAAGAAAATGTAATTACTGCCTAGGGGAAAACTTTGATACATATCCTGTGAAGGAAAGAATAATGGAAGATGAAGATGGTGCTAAGAAGTTATAATGGAAGGTGCAGAAATTGCCCCCAGTTCCTAGTTTGTAGAATCCCAATGCTTGTTGAGTTATGTCCAACTCTTTGTTACCCCATTTGGGGTTTTCTTGGCAAAGATACTAGAGTGATTTGCCATTTCCATTTCTCTGTTTTAGCTCTTCCTGGTTTTTGTATCAGCACCATATTTGTATCATAAAAGGAGTTTAATAGGGCTTCTTCACCTGTTTTCCTAAATAGTTTATATAGTGTTGAAATTAATTCACTTATGGACCCATGCGATTCTGGGGATGTTTCCTAGGGAATTCATTAATGACTTGTTTAGTTTCCTTTTATAAAATAGAATTATTTAGGATTTCTATTTCCTGATCTGTAAATCTAGGTAATTTATATTTTTGTAAATATTCATCAGTTTTGCTTTGATTATCAGATTTGTTGGCATATAGTTGGGCAAAATATTTTCTAATGATTGCTTTAATTTTTTTTTGTTGGTGGTGGTGATTTCACTCTTTTCAATTTTGATACTGGGTGTTCGATTTTCTTTTCTTTTTTTTTTTTTTTAATCAAATGGACCAATAGTTTATCTATTTTACTGGTGGTTGGTTTTTCCCCCATAAAATCAGTATCTAGATTTATTTATTAGTTCAATAGTTTCTCTATCTCCAGTGTTATTAATTTCACCTTTGAGTTTCAGAATTTCCATTTTGATGCTCAATTAATGATTTTTAATTTGTTCTTTTTCAAGTTTTTTTTAGTTGTATGCCCAGTTCATTGATTTGTCTTTTTTTCCATATTGGTCACATTAGAATTAAGAGAAATAAATTTTCTTCTACATACAACAATGCTGTGCAGTAAATACTGGTATTATCCCTATTTCACAGTTGAGGAAACTGAAGCTGCAATAAATTAAATGGCTTACCCAGGGTTATGCTACTAATAAGTATCTAAACAGGTATTTGCACATGCAGGTCTTTCCAACTCCAATTCCCTTTGACTATTCACTATAAATTTCTTCACATTTATTTATTAATTAAATTCCTAGGGATTATGTATTAATATGAAATGTGTACATGTACTTAGTTTCAAATCTATATATGTTTTTCCCTTCTTTATATTTCATTTCAATTACATTCATTTGCCATTCAGTTTGTTTAGCCATTTCTCAACTAAAGGCATCTACTTTTTATATAAATCTTAACTATCACAAAAAAATCATGAAATTAAAGTTTATAGAATCTTTCTGTCTTTGACCTTGAGGTAGCTATGGAGCATATATACATATATGTGTGTGTGTGTGTGTGTGTGTGTGTATGGAGGATATGCCTAGCAGTGGGATTGCCTAGCAAAGGATGTAAATATTATAATCACTTATTTCTGTTACAATTCCAAATTGCTTTTTTAGAATGGCTATATCAATTTACAGCTCCATTAACAATGTATTAATATACCTCTATTTTCACTGCCTCTTCAACACTATTTGCATCTTTTGTCATCTTTGCCAGTTTGCTAGATGTGAATTTTGATGATCTGAATTTCTCTTTTATGTAGTTGTTAATAGTGTAGAATTCTTTTGAGGGAAACTATTCTTATTCTTTTACCACTTATTCATTGGAAAATATTCCTTTGTCTTCTATATCTTTTAATTCCCTTTATATATCTGACACTTATAAGAGATAATTGATTTTTCACATCTCTTTAAGACAAGCTTGTCTTAAAGCATTTTCAAAAGAACTGCAAACTATAAAGAGCCATATATAGCATATTCTAAATCACTAATATCAAGAGAAATTCATGTTAAACAAAAAAGCCTTTTCAGTTTCATTTTATAAGTAGACAAAGGTAACAAAATATGGAAAAAGTCAATGTTGGAGGAACTTTGGCAAGATACAGTGTAACATTGTTGGTGGAACTAAGGAGTTCATCCATCCATTCTGGAAATAAGTTTGGAATTATGTTAAGCAAGGTGCCTAAATTTGTCACGCCCTTGAGCCTAGCAATCCCACTTCTGGACAAGGACCCTACAGAAGTCAGAGGTAGAAACAAAGGCTGAAAATGTACAGAAAGTTCATAGAAATATTCTTTGTAGACACTACTAAAAACAAAGTGCAATAAAGAAAGGAAGAATGCAAAGAAACATGAGATCTGTATGAATTGATACAAAATAACAAAAAGCAAAATCAAGAGAACACAACAAATACAATGATATAAATTAAAAGATCACCTCAAAAAAAGTCCAGCTGAGAAATAGAAAAAAAATCAATAAAGGTCCTAAAGGACAATTAATGAAACATAACTCTCTCTCAGAGCAGAGACACAGGACTATGATTACAAAATAAAATATATTGTTAAATTAGTTCCCTGTATTGAATATTTCTAATCAATTGATTTTCTTTATCATAAAGGATGATTCAATATGGGGGAAAGGGCTTTCAAAATGACAGAGATGTTAAAAAAAAAGGTTCAGAATTTTTTAAAATTATAGCCTCATCTACCTATCTATCCAATTTATTGAGCCCCACTCCCATAAATTATACCTCCTTGTTTACAAAGTAAGCACTTTCTATACTTACTTACTTTGAGTAAGTACTGTCTATTTAACCTGCTTAAGGAGAAATCCAACACCTTTTTGAAGCCAAATAGGAGCCAAACTCCCATTCATATGCTACTTTAAGGATTACAAAACACTTTTCTAAAATCATCTTATGAGGTAGACAGGGCTCTTACTGTTTTCTCCATTTTATAGATGAAGAAACTAAGGTTCTGAGAGACAGTGTGACTTAGCAAGAGTCTCATGTGTCAGTGTTGAGATTCCCATGCAAATTTTTTGATTGCAAGACCATATTCTACTCTATATGCGTCCTCAAAGTATGGTATAAGAATAACTCATTTCTATAGCTCTTTTGTAAAGGAACTGTAAAGGGGAAAATGCCTTCCACTATTTTTTACTCTTAAGTAGAATGATTTAATATAATATGGTACAAGGTAAGGAAGGCTATCCTGGTCCTTTTAGCATGCATAAAGAAATGTTTTCTCTCCCTATCAGCCTGGAAGGAGCTATATTCTCTGTATTTCATTGTTTTAAAATCTCAGTCTCCCATTGATTACTATTAGGGGTTGACAGACCTGCCAGCTTATCTACACAGTTGTTAGAGAGTAGTAATGCTATAAATTTAGAGAAGGGAATGTCTTGGTGTAAGGAACTGAAGTTTTCAAAAGTGTAAACTTTTGGCTTGTACCATCACAAGGTTTGCACCACAGCCAAAAGTTTGTGTATTTTGCCTCTTTTGTATATTTGCTGCTCTGGTGCCATGATACTTTATCCTATGATTTGGAATATTAGCATAATTACCGAGTTTCAATGTTTAGCAGGTATTGAAAACCCACAAATTATATTTCAGACCTTCATAAACTCTGGTCATATTTGATCTTGTTGCTTTCCAAAATATTCCTTGAGAGGGAATGAAACTTTTTAAAAAATAATTTAAATAAACCAGTACCAAATATTATAGGAGTAATTATAAAAAATAATGGGACCAATCCTAAGAATCATAGGATCATGAAAATGGATCAAAAGTCCTACTCCTTCATTTTGCAGATGAGGAAACTGAGACCCAAGAAGAATTACAATCCAGAAATCTCACATTTTGTACTTAACATGCATCTCCAAATTAGAAGCAGTTCTCATCTGTATTTTTAAAATATGTCTTTTCCAGACGAAATATATCAGTCAGAAAACATATATTATATAGCAAGTGCCACAAATTATATAACAATTTTCAAAGTGTGCTACAGTAACTACTAATGGTCCCTGAGACCCTTTTAGTTGGTCTGTAAGGCCAAAATTATTTTCATAATATTCATAATATAACATTTTTAAATGTTATAAGAATATAATTTACATAAAAATTCTTGAAGGGGAGGGGAATTCTTAGTGATTTTTAAAAGTATAAAGGGATCCCAAGATTACTATTCTTTTGGGAAAGAGTTCCCAAGTTTTTTAATGTCAGTAATGAAAAGCAATGATTTTATATATACACTATAAATCTTCTAAGACCTAAAGTGGTAGGGAAGTAATCACCACATTTGAATTAATTTGTATTAAATTTAACCTAAAATGAGCAGTCAATGCATACTCCATCTCATACCACTTCTACCCAACTTAAAGCCTCCATAAAATCAGGAAATGCCTATTAGAATCCTTGAAGCCAGAGAAAGCTATGGAAGTACCACATGTTCATGTATTTCACCTGTTCCTTTACTAAAAGAAACAAGAATTGTACTTTTCACAAACACTTAGAAACATGAATATTATAGGAATGAAACTACCAGTATCACTTGCTGTATCTCAGACTTACAAAATAAAATGAGAATTAACCTGGGGAATAATGGGAAACCTGGAATTCATGTAGACTTATAATTCTTGTCTCTGTCAATCATCGACAAGAACTTTTTAAATGCTTATAATGTCTTACATTGATCACTGGGGATATAAAGAAAGGCAAACAGCTCCTGCCTTCAAGAAATTTACCTTCTTTTGGGGTAGACACATGCAAATAACTAGAAACATAGAAGGATATACAGAAAGGATGAAGGCAATCTGAAAAGGGAAGACATTAACAGCTGAGTCAGGAAAAGTTACCTGTAAAAGATGGATAAGACTTACCCTGAGTTCTGAAAAAAAGAGGGAGGAATTAAGGTACAGATAAAGAGACAGAGCATTCCAGGCATGGGGGATACCCCTGTACAAAGGTGCAGAGATGAAAGATGAAACTTTTTTTTGTTTTTGATTTTGAGGTCTCCACCCAAAACCAAAGATTGTTACTTCTTCCTTAGGTGGTTGTTAGTTCCAGGAACAATGTGAAAATTTAGTTTTTGATAGTTTTTCCATCATGCCAGTTACTGGAAATCATCTGGAGGCTTTCTAAGATGTATATAGTGGAGAGACATCATTTATGCATTTAATTTAAGCAAATTCAACTATTTGGGGTTGCTAATGAATAAAATGAATAATTAAATAAATGAGGAGGGGAGAAAAAGTAGAACAATGTAATGAGGACAATTTCATTGCCATCCTATTCAATATGCCCGGAAGTGCCTGTGAAATGGAAGTGATCATGAATTGGGAGCCATATATCTGCCCTCTCAGATCCCCATGTAAAATACCCACCTACTCCTAGGGAATAAGGGAAGTGAGGGAGGAGAGAAGTAACTTCAGGGGCATAGAGACAGGGTATGCCATCTAATCCTAGCTTTTATATAGCAGGAGTTCTTAACTTGGGATCAATTAATTTGGAATGGCTTTTTGGAAAATATTTTCATACCTGTATTTTAACACATTAAGTTGCTTTGTATTGCTGTACATTTTATTCATTAATAACATTATTCTGAGGAGCACAGAGGCCACCAGATTGTCAAAGGGGGGTCCATGACACATAAAAAGGGTAAGAACTTTTACTTTTGAACCAATCTTTATTCCAAAGTTACGGATCTGGGTTGCCAACCCCCTTTAACTACATTGTTCCAACATGCCAGATACCTCTTTTTGTCTGTAGGACCACTCCCTGAAGAGAGAGAGAGCAATGCTGAGTGTTCTAGAATCTACACTAATCTTCGTGTAAGCTTGACACTTCTGAACAAAAGACATGAACCAGATACTTTTTACTTAATCATACATGGTCTAGATATAAAAAGAGAAATTCTGTGCCTCTTGGGATTCTTTCCACTGTCCACTGTCCCCTTTGATTTTTTTTCCCCTGAGGCATTTGGGGGTAAGTGACTTGCCCAAGGTCACACAGCTAGGACGAGTTAAGTGTCTGAGGCCAGATTTGAACTTAGGTCCTCCTGACTTCAGAGCAGGTGCTCTAACTCTAAACTAGCTGCTCCCTCCCCCCCCCCCCCCTTTAATTTTTAAAAGTAAAAAGAAGAGAAGAATCTGGGAAGATGGTGGAGGAGATCAGAAAATTCCAAGTTCTCCAGAATCACCCCAACTCACCTGCAAACGAAACAAAATTAGGTCTCAGGGTGAATGTAGACTGTTAAAAAGCAAATAAGATGAGGCAGAACAGAGCTCTCCTGGGTCAACTGGACCTGAAGAAAGACCATAAGATGGAGATTGGATTGTGTGAAGTGTAAATACCTCCAGGCTAGCTTTGCTGAAACAGCAAGTGGGGGCTCTGGGGCTATCTTCATTCCTAGCTTCAGCCCCAATCACAGGAACTTTCACCTCCTAGACAAAGGCAGAGGTTCGAGTCCAGAAAGACTGAGGGGAACTCTGCTGATGAGAAATGCCAGGCCCAGCTGTGCTGCTGAGACCCTGTCCTGGGTAAAAGGAAACCAGCTTATTATGCCTGATGAATGCAAAAGCAGTAAAGTCGGGAAGCTGCTAGCTTCAGTTATTCATAGGAGGATGAAGTTTTTGGTTTGGAGTTCCAGGATAGAGGGGAGAAGATACAGGAGGGATCTGTGTAGTGAGGGTAAAGGGGGAAGTTAAGTAATAGCAAGGCAAGCTAGCCAGAAAAAGTAAAGTAAAAGAGTTAGCAGGGATAGAAAAAAAAGAGATTATACACACACACATATATATATATATATATATATATATATATGTGTGTGTGTGTGTGTGTGTGTGTATGCATATTTATATATGTGTATAAAAATATAAATATACGTATTACACACACATATATGTCTATGTCTATGTATGTAAAGATAAGTATATCCGGGCTTAACTAGTCTGCTTGGAGGATAAGGAAAAAAAGAAAGAGGAAAGAATAAAGTAAAAAGTACATAGCAGAGAACAAAAGAAAGCCCACAAAGAAGCAAAGATGGACAGTTCTGAATGTGGAGGAGACACATTTTATTATTACATATGCTTTCTTGAAATGGAAATTGTGACATTTTGAATCCTCTTCTATGTTCTTTCACATGCCAAATTTTTTTCTTTTTCTATTTTTCCTACTTCCTATTTGTTTTAAATAAATAAGGAGAGTGAAGAATAGGTTTTTAAAGTTCACAGATGCTGCTTCATGAAACTTTGACAATTGTAGAACTCCATTCTGTTCTTCACTACTAAAAAGTGCCCTACTGGCTGTTTTTTTCTCTGAAAAAAGAAGCAGCATAGATCTTTGGGTTGGGGTAACGAATAGGGTCCAAGAAACCAGGATTATCTTCATCTTTGTCTTCAAGGGGTTGTAAGGGAAGTAGATTTGAAATCAGGACCCAGGAAACAAATGAATAGTCATTTCCTTCATACTATATAAAATCAATTAATGGACTAAAATTGGCCCATAAGTGATGAACTGACTATTTCTGCATTTATAGGTCATCATAATGGATAGATATTCTTGTACAATTGTGCTTTTTGATGGACAAGCACTTTTACTTCCCAATATGTTCTCTTGTATCCACTGGCACTAGCCTTCTGGCTGTTCCACAAACAAGATGCTCCATTTCTAAGATTCTCTCTAGCTGTCCCTGCATGCCTGGAATGCTCTCTCTCCTCCCTCTGACCACTGCCCCGACCCCTGTTTTCTTCAAGTCCCAAATAAAGGCTTACCTTCTACATAAAATCTTTCCCAATCCCTCTTAATTTTCCTATATTTCCCTCTCATTTATTTCTCATTTATCCCCTACCTAGCTTACTTAGACAGTATTTGTTTGCTGCTGTTTCCTCCATTAGATTGTAAGTTTCTTGAGAACTAGGACTGTCTTTTGCCTCTTTTTATATCCCCAGCATTGAGCATAGTGCCTAGAACATAATAGGGACTTAGTAAATGTTTATTGATTGTTAGGAGGGAAAGGCCTTACCAAAGTCTCATTTGCCTTAACATTAGTCTTTCTATTTGAAACTTTGAACCACAATCCTTACCCATTGTATTTCTGCCAGTTTCTGCCACGTTTTGGCCAAGGAACCACTAAGTATAAGATTTATGTCCTTATTGGGTCCTGATGTCCATGGACATCATAATAATTTTTGAGACCATGAATAATCACAAATTTCAGAGGCCACAAAGTTAGTCCCCTGTTGGCCCATTTCAGACAGATGGGGGTTATTGTTATATTGCCAGTCCAGAAATAGGAAATGACAAGAGATCCCACCTAAATATCAGTGAAGTAGTTGACACTTTACTTCAAAGAAACTCTATCTATAGCATCATCTATCATTTCAAAAGGAAGATAATTATATACTTTTTCTTACAAGAAGTGGGGGGTGTGATGACAACCTGGAAGTACTGGCCCTGAATGTTCTATACCAGAAGCCTGGGCTCCAGACAGAAATTAGCTTGCTTTTGGTGGGCTTAGATTGTGTGTGTGTGTGTGTGTGTGTGTGTGTGTGTGTGTGTGTGTATGTGTGTGTGTTTGGGGTAGAGGAAGGGGAACCTGGAGATGCTCTGTTTTTTTTACAAAAAAGATGTCATTAATCTTTCAGTCTTTTCTCTCTGCTAGACTATAAATCTTAAAATAAATGTCCTGCAGGTACAGGACTGCTGGCAGGACATGGAGGGTGACTGGCTGTTCAACAGAAGGTATTGCCAGGTGACTTCCTGAGGCAGTTAGGAAGGTAGTGGTGGGGATTATTTTTATGAGCCTCAGATGGGAAGGGGGCGTCATGGAGAAGGAAAAAGTAAAATCCCTCTAGCCTGATCTAATTTCAGTGCCCTCTGTGATGTTTTTTTTCTTTTCTGTCTGAACCAATGTATTGACCACTAGTTAAAAATCCTATTTCTGTCTCCTTAACAGCAGTGTGAGCAGCAGCATTTTTAATGGACAATCACCCCCATTTAATACAATCTCTACTGTGCGAAAGAATCACACTTAAAATTCAAGACAGAGTCTCTGAAGGCATTATGATTATTTCAATTGAATTTATATTTCAGTTGGCTACATATATTATTCTAAAGCAAATGATCAAAACATTATTTTTTAATAAATCATAACCTTTATGTGATGTTTTTAAAAAATCAAAAATTGAACAATAAGCCTCCTTATTTCCCATGAATAGGATATCAACTCTTTATTCTTATTTTCTTTTCTCTGAAATATTCTATGGTCCATTTTTATCTTTCTTTCCCATAGTGTTTTCATCTAATCAGCTTCTCCTGGACAGTAAAACAATTTGGCTTTCACACTTTCCCAGCTTTACTTACCAATCTATTTCAAATGTAGGCAGCAGACTTGTCCATCCCACCTTTAGGGCTGGTCATTCCTTAACTCCAACATTATATTATAATTATTATATATTATTATACATACATAATATAATATAATATATATATATTAATATATATTATATTATATTAGGACCAACTGAAGGTCCTAGAGTGAAGAGGAAAGAATGCTGATGCCTCATGGACGTTAAAATTGCACTGCAGGGGCCCTCATAGAATCTTTGTACTTGACTTCTGGATGGAAAAAATTCAATAGAGTAGCAGGGTACCTACTAAGGAACTAACAATTATGGAGGATGAAGCTAAGAACTTGCAATCTTAAATCTCAAATGTCTTTAGCAAGCAAAATATTGTAAGAATTCACTAATAGGAAACAAAGCTTATTAATCTCAGCCTGTGTATTAGTGACTCAAAGTTAGATTAATCATTTTTCTGTCTGCCCATGGAGTAAACCAGCACAGTAGGGAAAAAGGGAAAGTAGGGAAAAAAAAACAGTAGGGACTTCTCCCTCCTGGAGATTCTACCTGGTAACCTAACATCATCTGAGACTGCAGAGTCTGCTACATCTGGTCATTTCTATGTATTGGCTGGGGGTGGAGGGAGGGGAGAAGAAGGAGAAGAAAGAAGGGAGAGATGAAAGGCAGAAGAAAGAAGATGAGTCTAGAGATGAGGCAAGGGCCCATTTGTTCCCCATCCATCAGTTCAATACATGTGTTGCTAAGGCACGTGTCTATGTTGGCTAAAGATGGACATACTCTGACAGGCACTCCTAAACTTGTTTGGTTTCCAGAACCAAAAGCTTAGGAAAGGAGGTTTACTGACTTCCTGATGGTGCCCTGATTCCATCCCTTTTACATATTGTGAAGAGTTCTGGAAACTAGCAGGAAGTCAGATAGTTTGAAGCAAGGAGCAGCCTGTTCCTTGGCTGAGCTTTGGGCTGCCTCCTGCAAAGCATTCAGAGAAGGAGGAAACAGCTGGCGGCTCTCCCCCTGCCAGGGATACTAAAAATTGATTTAAGGGAAAAGGTACTATTTGTGCCCTGGAAAGTGATGAGAGTTCAGGGCTGGCTGAAGCTTGCTGAGGATTAAAACTTTTGGTTTTCATTCTTAGTAAAAACCACAAAGTTTAGAATGCCCCCATTGTAAGAGTACCAGAAAGAAATCAGAACTGGGCCTGTGGCCAGTCTCCTCTTCCAGAAAGGGGATATTATATGCAGTTAGTGCACTTGGAGACTGAAGGCCCCAGAAGTCCAGCCCTAGGAGAGCTGGGGGCTTGCCCTACAGTCTGGGTGATATCCTCTTACTGAGATGGTTTCCTCAGATCCTTGCCTCTGCATTAGTCCCAGAAGCCTCAAAGCAAACACACTGAGTAATAGCGAATCACCTCTCTGCCTGACTCCTAATTAGCTACGAGAGCCAAGATCTACAGAGCCCAGTGAAAAGGGACAAAGGCAACAGGATACTTACATTATCTAAATTATATTCCTGAAAAATGAATAGGAAATATCTTATTCCAAAAGATTTGAATTCCCTTCTGTTATCTTTCCCGAGCTGTTTCCTATTCTATAGCACTTTGGGGGATCCCTGAGGATTTCCTTTATAAGCAATAAAAAAGAAACACAATATTAAGTGGTATATATTATAGGAAGATATCTTGGTCTCATGGCCAATGAATCAAGAAGACCTGGATTCCAGTACTGGGTATGTGACCCTGGGTAAATCACTTAACCTCTCAGTGATCCAGAAAACTCCAAGACTGAATTTCAGAACAATGCTGATCTGAGTGGTGGGAGATTCTTTACTCTGAAGTTTTACATCAAGGAAAATGTAGTTCTTGAACGACAACAAAAATAGTCAGGTTTTCGAGCCCTTAGCTTGATCAGGTCATGGTTCACATTCAAGGCCAATATAGAGATCATTATGGGAGGGGCAGTAGAAGGTGGGAAGTAGGGAGGAAGGGAGGGTATTTGAGGGAGTAAGATACCTATTTTGAAGTCCTAGCTATATTTCTTATCTTCTTTGGTAACACACCTGATTGTTTATTCCTTCTTTTACTCTCCCCTTTGATCTCTTTTTATTTACTAGATCTATCCTTATCCCATACAAACATGCTAAAATCTATCAGCTAAATGATCAAAGGCTCCCTCAGACTGGCCAGCTTCTCTAGTAGGTGCTTATACATCAAATTGTATTTGGGGTGGAGGGACGGAGAGGAGAGGCTCTATAGGAAGACCCATTTAACAACTATAAAAACTATGCTCTTAGAATTAGCCCATACTTTTCAGTTCCCCAGTGTTTGAAGGAGGAACACCCACACCACCTTTGCCCTCCATCATTACAGTACTTTGGAGGGTGGAGGCCCCAACCAACTAGAACTTCTTGTATGTCAGCAGTCTCTTAGGGAATTCATACCTCCTCCTTCCCTAATTCCTTTGACTGAGTCACTCATCTCACAAGTTGAAAACTCCCTTCCTCTTCTACCTCCCCATATCTTCTTTACCAGTGTTGTCCTTTGGTACCCTTTCTCTGTTATTTAACAAGGTTTTCTTCATCACAGATTGGTTCTTTTCTCAAATAATTCCTTTTCTTTCACTCCCAGGAACCCGAATATGAGGACCACATTAAATTCCTGACCTCCCTCTCCAGTGATAATTGCCCCTTCTCCTATGACCCCTGACAAAGAATTGTCTTGCTCCTACCAAATCCTCAGTCACTATGACAACCTCTCTTCCATAAAGATTCATCTAAACATTTCTGTAACCTGGGCTAGAGCCTTGTTTCTGAAATCTCCTTGCCTTTGTATCACCCTTTCTTTTATTTTCTAGAAAATCCATATCTGGCTTATAGATATTTCATTCCAACCCTTGCCCTCATGTCTTCAATATTCCCATTGATGAATCCTCAAATACTTTGAACTATCACTTTGTCAATTTCCTCATCGCCCAAGAACTAAATCTTCACTCTCCCATGGGTATTCACAGGGATTTTTACCATTACCATCATTCATAATTGTTGTCTATGAATTTGAACTCCAAAATTTCTCTTTTTGATTACAGTCTAATATTCTTCCCTCTCATTTCTCATGTCACCATCTACGTTTTTTTTAATCTTGTTTTCCTAGGCTGTCACTTTGGTCTTGTCTTAAATTATATTTATTCGATAGTTAACTAATTAAAATAAATATTGTCTTCAATCCTTGATTCTTCTCCAGCCATTGTTCTTATCTTATCATTTTTCAGCCTAGATTACCCCACCATCCACCTTGTCTGATGCTGAATGCCAAGGGATTTATATAATGACCAATGCACTACAAATTCATGCTATCTAATTTCAGTTTTGCTATCAGAACTACATAGAAAGCCTTTTATACATCTTTGAGTCACTGTTTTATCTGGGAGTAATTCAAATCACTCTTTTCTTCAATCCCAATGTCACCCTCAACCCTTTTACTATTTCATTCTTATAATCAAAGCTTATTCATGATTCCTTCCCTATTTCAGGACAACATCTTCACCATCCTCAGATGGGCTTTCTGGCCAAGTTTAATCCTTTCAATTCCTACCTCCTTTGGTAACACACCTGATTGTTTATTCTTTTATTCACTCTTACCTTTGAACTCTTTTTATTTACTAGATCTATCCTTATCCCCTACAAACATGTTAAAGTCTATCCATTCCTTTTAAAAAACACATTCCCTTGATCCCACAATATCACTCTGTATAAGTCCCTATTAATTTCCTTCTTTGCATTGTCAAAATTCTAGTATCATTTATACTTAATGACTCTGCTTCCTCACAGTCCTCTCCCACACTTCTATCCAATCAAGTGTTAATCTGTTGATTTTTATCCTCGCAATTTTTTTCTTATCTCTTTCTTTAATCTACTCATATAGATACCATTCTATTTCAGTCTCATCACTTCTGACCTAGACTACTATAATTATCAAATTAAATTATTAACTCTTCTGTTGAAATCAATACTCTTATTATTTCCTGCCTCAGTACCTGCCTCTGATGGAATAAATAAGACTCCAACAAAAAGACCTCAGGTTTTTGGTAGATGAGTAAGTCTTAGAGAAGAACATTAAGAGGAGAGTGCCTGAGTTACTGTCCAAGCTACTCCCTGAAGCAAGCAGAAACACTGACAGAATTATCTCATACTTAAATGGACTTTTTATTTTAAGAATAAGACCTTTTGTTGTTCTTAAGTGAGCCTTTAGTTTTAGGAGGCCCTTATTGAATTTCTTTTGGAATTCCTTGCATTGACAAACTTTCATGACCCCCACAGTTACTTTATCCAATCAGAAGACCAAATCATGATGTCAATCCCCAAAGTTATTTTCCTTCTATAAAAGAACCTGCTTCTTTGCTAACTTTAGGAATTTAGCCTGCCTTATGGCATTGCTAGTTCATTAGGAATCTAGCTGTTTCTTATTGTATCTTAGGGAACAAAGTTTCCTTTCTTAACTTCTAACTCCTTTTAGGATTAGCCCTCCTACTAAACATCACAATGACTGAATCCTTTTGCTTATTAACCGTTGCAATAGCTAGTTCATTAGGAACTTAGCCTGCCTTATGGCATCTTCCCCTGTGATTTGTTATGGTGTTTTCTCCTTTGTTCTTGTTTGGGGAACTGAGATTATGTCTTTTCCTTTATTAATGACTAAACTCCCCTTTGGATATTATCTTGCTGCCAGCAGCATAATAGAATTTTTATCTCTTGATTTGGAAATGGTCTAAGCCACAAATTCTTTCAAGGCACCTCATGATACCAGCTGAAGCCCCACCGTATTTTGGGATTCACCCATACACCAACATTTGGTGGCCCATATGGGGCCTGAACCTCAATAAATTGGAGGGAGTTCAGTGCTTCTGCAGTCCCATACCCCATCACCTCAATGTATTTATTGTCTCCATGGCTCAGAATTTTGCCTTTCTTCAAGGCTAACTTCAGGTGCCACCTCTTCTGAGAAGCGTTTTCTGATTTCCTCTTGCTTTCAGGTGTTATTTGTATAAAATATGTTTTATCCCTACTATCTCAGGACCAGGCAGGGTACTTAGCCTCAGATGATTTTAGGGTGCCCTGAGAGATTGGGGTATTTCTTTTCTACTGTCATTGGCTCAAAACACTACTATGCTTCACTCCCCCCCCCCCCCCCACCATTGTTAAGAACCAGTGATTAGCACTCCATGTCCATTTAATCACTTAACATCAGGAAGCTGTTTTAAAGGGAAAGCAATGCCTACATAGCATTGGTCCTACTAAGTTCAAGTCTAAAGAGAGACATTGCAGCCAGATGAGTCCTTCTGCTGGACTGGAGCCCAGAAGTTTATTTTTGAAATTAATTCTTGTATTAATGACCACTTACCTGTGGGGCCCATCCTGGATTCTGACTCCTGAATTCCTGTGGTTCACTTTTTTGACTTTTGAACTCTCAAGAATGGGAAAGAAAAAATGAAAAAAGCTAAGGAGCAAGTTTCATTTTATGGGTGTGGTGAGGGAGAGGGGCAGCATATGGACTCAAAATGAAGGAGCCCCTTTTTTCATGGCCTTCCTTTAGACATTATGTGAGTCATTGCCTGTAGGTGGTCTGCCCAAACAAATGTAAATTTTGATCACTGAAACCTAGAAAGATATCTTGGAGTTGAGGGACTAGCTTTTTTTTTCTGCTGAGGCAATTGGGGTTAAGTGACTTGCCCAGGGTTACACAGCCAGGAAATGTTAAGTGTCTGAGGCCAAATTTGAACTCAGATCCTCCTGACTTCAGGACTGGTTGTCTATCTACTTGCCACCTAGCTGCCTGGTAAAGAATTCTCAATGCTACCAATAAAACCTTCTATTTGATCCTAGAACTAATGGGGAACTAATCATATTTTCTCTGGTTACCCTCATGTTGGGAATTCTCTCCCTCCTCATCTCTACCCCTTCTTTAGCTTGGCTTTTTTCAAGTCCCAGCTAAAGTCCCATCATCTATGAGGAGCCTTTCCTGATCCCCCTTAGTGCTGGTGCCTTCACTCTATTGATTCTCTCCAGTTTATATTGTTTTATATTTTGTTTGTATACAGTTGTTTGCATATTGTCTCCCCATTTTTCTGTGAACTTTTTGAGCTTTACCTTTACCTTTCTTTGCATCTCTAGGGCTTGGCACAGTGTCTAGCACACAGGAAGCAATTTATAAATTTTTATTAGCTGACTGATTGACCCATCCCTTTCCTGATCTCACCCACCTGCTTGTACCTAATCTTCTAAGAATATTTCCCATCTACTCTGTATATATTTTATATGTCAGTATTGCCTTTTCCATTAGTCTATATATTCCTTCTGGGCAGACACTGGTTTCATTTTTTCCCAGTATCTGGCACATAGTATTATTTAATAAATGTTAGTTTGTTGATAAATTACAAAGCCCAAACTTTATTCATGTCTATGTGGCTAGTCACCCTTCCCCATCTCTTCCTCAGGATCCCTCAAACTTACACTCTTATTTGCTTCCTCTAGAGAGGGCACAGAAACAGCTGAGCTGGCCTGATGCACTAGCTGCTTTAGTGATAGAAGGCAGAGGTCAGAGGAAGTTGGAATTGGAAGGAAGGAGTGGTTTCAAAGCAGTAAAAACAAAATCAATGATGTGGCACATGACATGAAACATGAATTTCATGGACAGGCAGCATGGCAGGATGGGGAAAATAACCCAATTCAATCAATGCATTTAAAGTATCTAAACCATGCAAGACAAACATTCCAGTTCAGAAGTTCGAGATTCAAATCCCACATCTCCTGTACACTTACTTTGCTGTGAGACTTTGGGAAAATCATAAAGCTCTCTGAGATTTGGTTTCCTCATTAAGAAAATACAAGAATTGGGCTAGATGATTCCCTGAACTCTAAATAATAACTAACATATAAGAAGAAAATTATCATATTAACATTCATAACTAATCATAGTTAAATAATTAATGATTATTAGTATTTATACAATTTCCTGTAGATTGTCATTAGATCCTTACAAAAGCCAGTGAATTAAGGTGCTATTATTATAGAGATTTGGGCTGGATTTTTTTGTGTCAATCAATCTTCCTTCCAAAGGAGGTTCTACCCCAAGAAAACTATTTTAAACATAGATTATTATGAAAAATCTTTGCAAGGTAACCTAGTCCCTTTATGCCTTAGGGGGAAACAGTATCACCACCATTACTCCACTTTACACTCTGCCCCCCAACTCTCTCACAAATACATTTTAAATTCGGTAGAAATAAGAAAAGAGATAAAGACAGCTTGGAAGAATGATCATGTTAATTAGATTGATTCTGCCTGGAAAAGGCAAGAGTAACAGCCTTCCATCTGAGTAAATCCAATTTCATTTCATTGAACAGAGGCTTAAAGTGAACTCTCCAGTCACTTGTGAAAGGCATATAAAGAAAGACCCCAGAGGATGAAACCTGTCTGAGCTCATTTCAATAGAAAGGGCCTACAGGTTAGTGCCAAAGGGACCAGTAAGGAGAGGAAATGTGTAGGAGAAATCATTGAATTGTAAAATTTCAGAGCTGAGGGGACTATAAAGAAAAGCTAGTCCAGGAGTTCTTGAACTCCTGTTCATGAATCCTTTTGGTAGACTGGTGCTGTGGACCCCTTTTCAGAAAAATATTTCTAAATGCAAAAAATAAAATACATGTGCTTACAAAAGAAAGCAATTATTTTTAAAAGCTTTTTATTTTCAAAATATATGCATAATTTTCACTAGTCGGCCTTGAAAAACCTTGTGCTCCATTTGTTTTCCTCCTCTTCCCCCTACCTCCTCCCCTAGATGGCAAGTAATCCAATGTATGTTAAGCATGTGCAGTTCTTCTATACATATTTCCACAATTATGTTGCAAAAGAAAAATCAGATCATAAAGGAAAAATATGTGAAAGAAAACAAAAGCAAGCAAACAACAATAAAAAAAAGTGAAAATACTATGTCTGTTGTGATCCACATTCATTTCCCACAGTGCTCTCTCTGGGTATAGATGGCTCTCTCCATCACAAAACCATTGGAACTGGCCTGAATCACCTCACTGTTGATGAAAACCACATCCACCAGAATTGATCATTGTATTGCCATGTATAATGTTCTCCTGAAAACTGGTTATTTTGAAATAAAGTTATCAAAATGTAAATAATTTTTTTAAATGCTTACAACTTCACAGACCTTAGGTTAAGGACCTCTGAGCTAGTCCAGCTTTTCATTAAACGATGAGAAAATTGCAGCCCAGAGGTATACAGTATAATAGAGCTGGACAGAGAACCTGTATTTCCCGACTCCCCAAAAAAAGAACACTTTTGACTTCACAGTGCAATAGTAAAAGTTAATTCAAAATACTAATTATTTACATCTGTAATATGATATATCATTAACAAGAGTATGGAGAACTTACTGAATAAAGGCCCTTCGGTGTGAATGTCTAGTTATATCTCTGAGATTTGGTTTCCTCATCAATAAAATACAGAGATTAGGCTAGATGATCCCTAAGGTCTAAATGATAACTAACATATAATAAGAAAATTATTATATCAACATTAATAATAACTAATCATAGTTAAATAACTAATAACAAGTATTTATGCAATTTGTGACATCTCTTATCATTTAAATTCTTCATCTATATTAGTTTTGTCTCCCCAACTAAATCTTTAAATCCTGTGAGAACAAGGACTACATCGCAGCCTTTTTGTAGCCTCCTATAGGTTAATAAATACTTGATGAATAAGTCAATGCTTCATTTCAGATCAGATTGCTGATATCATGAAAGTTATTGGTATTAACAGAGGAAAGACCTTCATACTTCCAATGATAAGAACATCCCAACATCACTTAAATCTCTCTAAATTTCAAAAGCAAAGTCCAGCAAGAAGTATTAATTGCTAGGGCTATAATGAGCTGAGCTGAGCAATCACCAGTACCTCGTGTTCTAATATGACAATGCAATAGTAGGTTGGGCATTACTGGTACCAAGCTACTGTGTAGGGGGCAGAGGGAGGAAGGAGGTAACTGAACTTGTAGTCAGGAAGATCTGGGTCCAAATCCTGTATTAGACATTTACCAGCTGTGTGCCAGCCAAGTCACTTAATCTCTCTGTGCTTCAGTTTTTTTCATCTACTAAGTGAGGAAGTTAGACTCAATTGTCCTTACAGAATAAAATTCTGCTATTTCTCCAATATCTCTCTGTTCTTCATAGGTCATTTTCCTAGTGGCCTATTCATTTTATGATTTTATGGTTCTAAATTCTGTGATTTCTTTTTTCATTTCATATACCAATCCTCTTTGAAAATATAGTATTTCATTTGAAGCTAAACAAAACTTGGTGAGTTAAGTGAGTTCCATTTTACAGATAAGGAAACAGATAGTGACTTGTTTCAGACATGTAGCTAATAAATAAGTGAGCCAGAACAAGAAACTAGTTTTACTGATTCAACCAGTAGATTCAGGCAGTCCTGAAGCCTCAATTTGGGCACAGGAAGGGATCGTAGGAACATAGAAGAAAAGACTCCAGAGACCATCTAGTCCAACCCACTTATTCTACAGAGAAGGAAAAAAAGAATGGGTGGATCAGCATAATTCACCCATTATGATAAGGATATCATAAGTAACCCATTTTTTGGGAAAATTTTTATTATTGTAATCTTAAATACAAAAAAAAGGAACATTTCCATTTATATAGCAGAACATAGTAAATGATTGAAATAGAACAATAACTTTACATTTCAAAAAAACCTATATAATTTAATACACATTATTTTCAAAACTACCAAGCTTTTCTTTGTTTCCTTCTGAATTTTCTTTCATTCTCTGCTGTGTACTTTTTATTTCCCCACCTCTTCCTACCCCACTTTCCCACCCTAATTCATTTACAATTAAATTATATATATATATGTATTATATGTGTATATGTGCACATGCACTCATACATAGATATAAAACAGTACTATACATATTTTTGCTTGTTATCTTTTCTTCTGGAGATTGATATAATCTTCCTTCACAGATCTAAATCTTTTCATGTTTTTCTAAACCAACTAACTCATCATTTCCTACACAACAGCAATATTCTAATATGATCATATCCTATCTGAGAGATTATCTATAAAAGTTATTTTCCAATTTTCTGCATTCCTTCAATTCTTAGTTACTTAAGTTCTATTTATACAAGAAATTTTTAATTTAAAATAATTGAGATTATCTATTTTACACTCCAATAATATTCTCATTTTATAATATAGTTTAAGGTCTGATCCTGCTGAATCTTCTTCCTTTGCATTTTTTTCCTTTGGTTTCTTTGAAATTTCTGACCTTTTGTCCTTCCAAATGAACTTTGTTATTGTTCTTTTTCTAATTTGGTAAAATAACTTTTTAATAATTTAAGATTACTTAATTGACATTTTTATTATATTGGCTTTACCCGCCCATGAAAAAAATAAACATTACTTCAATGTAGTTCTTTTTTTTTTTTTTTATTAAAGCTTTTTATTTACAAAACATATGCATGGCTAATTTTTAAACACTGAACCATGCAAAGTCTTCTGTTCCAAATTATCCCCTCCTTGCCCCCAACCCCTGCCCTAGATGGCAGGTAGTCTAATACATGTTAAATATGTTGGAATATATATTAAATCCAATATATGTATACATATTTATACAGTTATCTTGCCACACAAGAAAAATCGGATCAAGAAGGAAAAAAAACAAAATGCAAGCAAAGAACAATAGAAAGAATAAAAATACTATGTTGTGGTCCATACTCAGTTCCTATAGTCTTCTCTCTGAGTGTACATGACTCTCTTCATCACTGAACAACTGGAACTGGTTTGAATTATCTCATTGTTGAAGAGAGCCATGTCCATCAGAATTGATCATCGTGTAGCCTTGTTGTTGCTGTGTATAATGATCTCCTGGTTCTGCTCATTTCACTCAGCATCAGTTCCTGTAAATTTCTCCAAGCCTCTCTGAATTCATCCTGCTGATCACCTCTTACAGAACAATAATATTCCATAACATTTATATGCCATAATTTATTCAGCCATTCTCCAATTAATGGGCATCCATTCAGTTTCCAGTTTCTCACCACTACAAAAAGGGCTGCCACAAACATTTTTGCACATGTGGGTCTTTTTCCTCCTTTAAGATCTCTGGGATATAAACCCATCAATGTAGTTCTAGTGTCTGTTTTGGCAGTTATACTTTCAGGTAATTTATACTGCTTAATTATTTTAAAATATTGAATAACATTGGTGATGGTGTGGTTTTCTTATTTTTCTTTTTTAATTAAATCTATATTAGCTTTAACTTTAAAATCATAATTACTTCCTCTGCTTTTTTTATAAAATAAATTCCAGTCCATCCTTTATTTTATTTTTGTGTGTATCTCTCCTTTTGATTGTTTCCTGAAAACAGCAAATTATTGAAATCAAAATTTTAATTAGCTATCCATTTCTATTTTATGGGTAAATTTATCCTATTCACATTCTAAACTACAACTAACTTGCTGTACATTTCCCTCCTTCCTATTTTCACCATTCTCACTCTATTCTCTCCTTTGATACTTTATTTTAAAGAATAGCATGGCCTCTTCTGCTAGGGGAAAGTGACAATGACCTCATTGGGTCACTTGCACTGATTTATTTTTTGATGACCTGAAAATTGCTAAGGGATTATTGTAGTTGGGATTCTTGTTCAGATATACTTTGGATTAGATAGATTTTCAGGTACTTTCTTACACTGATTCTGGGATTCTGAGTTCAGACTTTTCACCATTTGCTTTTCAGTGAGGCTGATGAAATTCAGAGTATGGTAAAAATGGTGGGGGGTAAAGATTCTTCTTAGAACTGGGAAACTGAAGGTTTCCAGAACAATCAAAAGCCACACATTTCTAGAGCATTTAGTCTGGTTAAAAACCCTGATAATTGTTTTAATATCATTCACATGCAGTGAAAGAGAGACTGCTGTGCTAAACCTCTCTACTCTAGACACTATAAATGGAAATGCTAAAGCACTCCAATTCCTCTTAACTCCAACTGATGATAATCAAACACCAACCAGTCATGTTTCTACCACTTTGCAGTTCCAAAAACAATTGTGCTTCCCCCTTGTTGGTCTCCTGATTTTAGGAGCTCAAGAATACTGAAGTTCAGTCTCATTTGTCCCCTAAAGTTCTTTAGTGGATTTCCACTGTAGAACATCTTTGAAGGAGGAGCCATAAAATTTGCTACATCAGTTAGAAAAATAAAGAAAAAATAGAGTCTTCCCCCTTACCATTCTGATGACTTTAACTCACCATACATATGTGAGAAAATTAGTGGTGTTTCTTTAAAAAAGTTACATGGGTTTTCTCAGCATCATCATCCTGATCTTGATGAGTTTTAGAATTCATTCTAACCCCAAAATGCAAGGGTTCTATAGTTAAAGTTGGCTAGGGAGCAGACCTGGTATAATGGGGAAAAACTCACCTCAAATACCACCTCCCAAATGATATCTCTACTGATACCCACCTCCATTACCACCACCTCTTTCACATTCATGAGTACTTTCCCACCAATTGCTTTGAATTTACTTATGTAATAAGGAAAGGGGAGGATCCTACTCCTCAGAGCATGCAAAAAAAGCTTTTCAGGTCACCAGTATAGATGAGAGTTGTGGTAACTGGCTTCTAGAAATGTGTGATGACTACATGTAATAGAGAGGCTTTGGTCTCAGTTTAAAGCATGTGCAAGTAGCCTCTCTCTGCTTTGCTGGGGAAATTTACCTGCTAAGTTAGAATGGAGAATGCTCCAGTGGAGGAATTTGACCTTTCTCTTTATTGGAGGTGACTGAGGCAAGAACTTCTGAAAGCCTCTGAGGATAGATAGTGACCTGCTTTTCTCATTTAGGACAATATGTGGCCGTTGATATGACACCTTTGTTTCTTTGCCTTTTTGCATTTGTTCTTTCCTATTCTAAGTAGAATAGATCAAGCCATGACCCTCATGACTTTTGAAATGTTGGAGGAGCCACCAAAAGTCCAATGATGATATCCACTGGCAATGACTAGTTTGGCTTCAGCTAAGCTAAAGAGCTACTCCAGCCTCAGAGACCTGTAGGACCCATCCTTAGGATGCCATATACCACCGCTATTCATCCAGAACTGAATGTTATAGGGAAAATTAAATTCCCCTTTAATTTTGAGTTTATTCTCCCCAACACCAAGTGAGAGTATAGAAAAGGGAAAGGGTGACTTCAGCTTTGGAAGTAGTTATGCTTTTTAATTGTCCTGGTTCTAGATACTTTCCTCTGTAAAAGCTAATTGATGTTAATTATTAAAGATTTCACAGAAATATTAATGAGCAATTGATCTTTAAGTCCTAATCACTTGTCCATTAATAGTCAGTTACTGTCCTTCATTCTTGAAGAGGACCAAACAACATCACTATGTTAGAGTGAAGTTGCAATGTGTCCAACTGTGGTTGATCATGACAAATTGGATACAGATAGTCTATATAAACATTTGAGGTGGATTCTCTATCTTTGTTCATTTCACATTTCTTTGGAGCTACTTCACTTCTGCTTTTGCTCATAGAGCACAGCATCTTCTCTGATGATGGCACACCATGCTGGGTAGTTGTGAAGAGCTGAAACGCTGGAGTTCATGCACTGAGGTTCGGACAAGCAAGCACTTAAGGCTAATTACCAATTGGACAATAGTCTATTAGCATTTGCTTGGAAAATAGCCCACCCCACCATTCTGTGCTGGCTCCATTTGTTGGTGGATAGAGAGATTGGGAGGAGGGGAAAAAGGGTGGAGTAGGACAAGCGAGTGTGACTCCCAGTGGTAGAAGAAAAAGGAGATTCCAGTGTCCACTCTCTCTCCTCTCCCTTCGACAAAGAATAAAAATCAAGGACTTTTGCTTATCCTGACTCTGGCTGATTTTAAAGTATCCAGGGTGTTAACGCAGTCATCACAGGTAGTCCTAAACCAGTATCCCCCTTGCTGCATATTCAAATCTTTTAAAACTTTTTAATAATAGCTTTTTATTTTCAAAATATATGCAAAGATAGTTTTCAACATTCACCCTTGCAAAACCTTGTTTCAAATGTTTTTCCTTTACATCCACCCACCTTTCCTTCCCTAGACAACAAGTAATCCAATATAAATTAAACACATGCAGTTTTTCTATACATATTTCCACATTTATCATGCTGTACAAGAAAAATCAGATCAAAAAGGGAAAAAATGAGAAAGAAAAACAAGCAAGCAAACAACAAAAAGGTGAAAATACCATGTTGTGCTCCACATTCAGTCCCAATAGTCCTTTTTCTGGGTGCAAATGGCTTTCTTCATCATAAGTCTATTGGAATTGGCCTGAATCACCTCATTGTTGAAAAGAGCTACTTTTATCACAGTTGATCATCACATAATGTTGATGTTGCCGTATACAGCGTTCTCTTGGTTCTACTCATTCCCTTTAGCATCAGTTCATGTAAGTCTCTTCAAGCTTTTCTGAAGTCATCCTGCTGATCATTTCTTATAGAACAATAATATTTCATAACATTCATGTATCATAACTTATTCAGCCATTCCCCAGGTGATAGTTTTGTGTATTCAGTTCTAAAGTTCTTAAGAGAGACCTTGAAGGATGTTGATTAATACATTGTTATGGGAGAGAACTAAATGGGGGTTTGGAACAAGGGTATTAGGAAAGCCTCACATTACCTCAAGGTGCCAAGAATTAATTCTGAGGACTCAATCTGCTAGTGGAGTTGGGATTCAGAGAGAGAAAGTCCCATAATCTATATAAATGCTAAGTGTAGCATATTCTTTGCCCTGATAGAATATAAACCTTGAGGGCAGAGATTATTTCATTTTTGTCTTTGTATTCTTATCTCCTAGCTGGTGCCTGGAATATAACAGGTGTTTAATAAATGCTATTGATTCATTGAATGCTTATTAATCAAAATATTTCCCCTAAACACATAGCTACATTCTCCTACTTGCCAGAAAAGTAACCTGAAACTTAGAGATATAAAGTGAGTTGTCCAATGTCAAACAACTTAATGTCAAAAGTAGGACATGAGGGGAGGATTCTGGGAAGATGATGGCGTTAGTAAATTTTAATTTGGTAAATCTCCAGATTTCCCCCACAAATAGAACACATTTGCACCTTGGGACAAAACCAGACTGATCAAAAGTTGGAACAGGGGTCCTACAAGTACAACCCCAAGAAGATCTGAAAAAAAGACCCTGGGACAGGAATTAATCAGTAGGAAGTGCAAACTCTAGGTTACCTCTGCAGAAACACCTTAGGGTGTTTCTCAACTCAGGTGGAATCACAGAATATTTCACCTCTTGGACTGTTTGTGGAATCAAAATCTGAATCCAGGAAGACTGAGTGAACATGGACTGGTCAGGGATGCCAGGACCAGCTGTGCTGCTCACTCACTGCCCTGGGTGAGAAGGAACCAGCACATCAATATAGAGGCAGTGAGGTAGGGATACCACTCACTAAAGCTGGAGGGAGAGCTCTTGCTTTGAGGTTCCATGTCAGAGGGGAGATCTGAAGGGAAGCTTGAGGCACCATCCTCTAACCCCATGATTAGAGGTGCTTACACTAATATTTCATTTTTTTAAAAATGAGCCAGCAAAGAAGAAAGAACCTTACCATAGAAACATACTATGGGAACATGGAAGACTGGGGTTCATCTTCAGAGGAGGATACTGCTGTAAAAAAAAAAAAAAAAAAAAAGCTTCCACCCCAAAGAGTAACATTAAATGACTCCCTGCCCAGAGAGAATTTATAGAATAATTCAAAAAAGAATCAAATGAGAGACATTGAGGAAAAAAATAAAAATCATACAAAAAAACAAGAAGATTATGAAAAAAATAGTTAACCAACTAGAAGAGGAGATACGGAATTTCAAAGATGAAAATAATTCTTTGAAAATTAAAATTGGAACTGTACGGATTTGGACACATATATTGTATCTAGGATATACTTTAACATATTTAACAATGTATAAAACTGCCTGCCATCTGGGGAGGAGGTAGAGGGAGGGAAGGGAAAAGTCGGAACGGAAGTGAGTGCAAGGGACAATGTTGTAAAAAATTACCCATGATTTGTTCTATCAATAAAAAGCTTTAATTTAAAAAAAAAAGATATTCCAAAGTGGAAGCAAAGGATACATATATCTTGGAATAGAAGAAAAATATTTTCAGACATGATTAATATGTTGATTTGTTTTTTTTTTTCTGACTTTCCATATTTGATTCAAAAGAGAGTTTGTATTTAGAAAGAAGGAACAAGCTAGAGAGTAATGGAAAGTATACCTCCTAAAAATATAAATTAAACATATTTTCAAGGTGTAGGAAAAATCCAAAAATAAATATAAAGAGATACAGAAATGAATAAACCAGTTATCTTACTAAAAAAAAAAATTAAAATTGGGCAAGGGGAAACCATTGAAGCTATTAGAGACCAAGAAATAACAAAATAGATTATGGAAGAATGAAATAGAACAGAATGTGAAACTTAAAAAAAAAACAACAAATTTGAAGAACAGATCAATAAGAAAAAGATATAAGAATAATTGGACCGCCTGAAAGTTGTGATCAAAAAAAGAATCTTGATTCAATAATGCAAGAAATAATCCAAGAAAATTGTCCTGGAGTGATAGAAGAAGAGGGAAAAATAGAAATAGAAAAAAACCCCACCAATCACCACCTCAAAGAGATCCTTTGTGGAAAATGCATAGGAATATTCTTGCCAAACTTCAAAGCCCCCAAGTCAAAGAGAAAAATATGCAAAAAAGAAAAAAAAACAATTCAAATATGCTGGAGCTACAATTTAAATTGTATAAGACCTGTTAGCAACCACAATAAAAAGCCACAGGTCCTGAAGTCATATCTACCAACAATCAAAAGAACTAGGCCAGCAGCCAAAATTATCATATCCAGCAAAATTATCTATAATATTGAATGAGAAAAAAATGGACATTCAATGAACTTGCAGATTTTCAGAACTTGAACTTTCTATCAAGCAAATCTGAATTTAATAGAAAACAACATAGAAGAGCCAATATCAAAGATCAGTTTCAAGAAACTCAACATGGACAAATTATTTGTTTTTTTACATGGGTAATCTATATCATATGTTTAAGATTGACATTACCATATGGTACCTCAAAAGAAAGATTGGAGCAGAATTAAGGTAAAAATAGTAATCATATTATACAAATGAGATACAGAGGAAGAATAGATATAGAAGCATTAGAGAGGGGTGAAGGGTTCATAGTCCTGAAAACCTACTCCCATCAGGAATGGGTTAAAGAGGCAACACTACATATATACCATGAAAGTATAGCACCCACCAAAACCTATAAAGAATTAAGGAGGGAGGGAGGTATGGACAGAGAAACAAAGGAAGAAGAAAAGGGAGGGATCCATGGTGGAAGGAGGGTAAGTAGTAGTAAGGCAAATTAAGGAGCAGAATTAGCAAAGAGTTGGTAAAGATAGGAAAGATATGTGTCTGAGTTTGTAGGTGGGAGAGGGTATATGTGTGTGTGTATGTATGTATGTATGTATGTATATGTATATATCTACATTTATATAGATAAATATATACTTCCTTAACTATAGCTTGCTTAGGGGAGGATGAGGGGGGGAAAGGAATAAATTTAAAAAGGTGCGCATCAGAGAACAAAATAATTTACAAGGAAGTAAAGATGGGCACTCATGAATATAATTTCATATATATATATATATATATATTTGCAGAGTAAGGCTGATTAGGTATCTAGGAGACATACTGGGTAGAGTGAGGGGCCTATAGTAAGGAAGATTCATTTTCCTGAGGTCAAATCTGACCTCAGACATATACTAGCTATGTGAACCTGGGGAAAACTTAACTCTATTTGCCACAGTTTCTCATCTTTAAAATGGTCTGGAGAAGGAAATAGCAAACCTTCTATATGTTTGACTAGAAAACTCCAAATGGGGTCAGGAACAGTAGGACATGACTAAAAAACAATTTGATAGTAACACCAATAACTCATTGGATATTGATTATAAATTCTTAAGCTTTAAAAGAAAATGGGGGAAAAGATAAAATTAAAATTAAAAAAACTAGGACTTGAAATCAAATCCTCTGACTACAAGTACCAATTGGCCAATGCTTTTTTCACCACTACAAAGAGTCTCTCAACTTAGTAAAGGTGATCCTGAGATAATATCTCTATTAGGGAATACTTTCTAGCAGGATAGTACCCAACAGACTCTGAATAGCCTTTGGGAATGTAAAGTTACTTTCTACCACATACTGAGATCATTGGAATAGAAAAATATATTCTTAAACTGTATTAATAAAAGAAGAATCCATAGCAAGATAGGAAATCATTTAACCTCTGTTTACCTTAGTTTCCTCATCTGTAAAATGGGGATTATAATAGCATTTACATCTCAGGGTTGCTGTGAGAGTCAAATGAAATACATGCAAAGTGTTTAGCACAGTACCTGGCATGTGATACACACTTACATAAATGTTGGATAGTGTGATAAGACTTTGTTCTTTGATCTAATTTGACCATGTCTATTATTTCCATTTCTTAATCTCAGAAGGGACTTTGATGAGATGGAATGTCATTAGAATAAAGCATCTGGGATGGTAAGAGGGGTAAAACCATGTCATATGAGGACCAGATGGAGAAACTGGAAATGTTTAGCCTAGAGAAGAAAAGATAATATAAAGAAATTTGTTTTGCTTGATCTCAAAGGACAGAACTGAAACTAAAAGTTAGAACTCTTAGGGAGACATACTTCAGCTTAAAACTTTCATAATAATCAGTACTGCCCAAAATAGAATGGACTGCTCAAAGTTCTCCATCATGATCACACATATCATAGATCCATTGATTTGGTCAGAAGTAAGACTATATGGCTTTAGAATTCCCTTCTAATTGTAAGCTTCTTTGAAACTCTAGGATGTGAGCTCAAGTAAAGTGAAATGTACTATGTACAAAGTAATAGCAACGTTGTAGGGATGATCAGCTGTGAATTACTTTGCTATTGTTAATAATACAATGCTTCAAGATTACTCTGAGGCATTTATGATGAAAAATGCTATCCATATCCAGAGAAAGAACGGCTTGTCTCTGAATACAAATTGAAGCATACTTTTTTTAACTTTTTTTTTAAAGTTTTTGTTTTTTGAGAGTTGGAAAGATCTAAGTTTTTTTTTTTTTTCAAAACATGACTTTTATGGAAATGTTTTGCATAACTTCACGTGTATCTTCTCAATGCAGAGGTGGGGGAGGAGGGAAGAAAGGGAAAGAATCTAGAACTCAGAGTTGTAAAAACAAATGTAAAAAGTTGTTTTACATGTAACTGGGGAAAATAAAAAATATTAAATAAAAAAGAAATTATGAAGGTTGTAAACTAGTCCAAGTATTCTGGAGAACAATTTGAAACTATACCCAGGGAGCTATAAAACTGTACAAATCCTTTAACTCAAAAATGCTACTATGTCTGTGCCCAAAGAAATCACAGAAAAAGTAAATGGGTCTGTCTGTATAAAAACTATTTATAGCAGCTTTTTTTGTGGTGGAAAAAAATTGGAAATTGAGGGAATGCCCATCAATAGGGAATGGCTAAAGAAGTTGTGGCATATGATTGTGATAGAATATTATTACATTATAAAAAATGATTTCAGAAAAATTTGGTTCCATAAAAAGCTGGGAAGATGTATGTTAATTAATGCAGAATGAAGAGCAGAACCAGTACACACATTGAGCCCTATTTTGGGGATCTGTGTTTTGTCTTCTCTGTTTTTATAAAGACCTTAGAAATGCTGAAGTGTCAGGAATAGCTAAAGGTACAGACAAAGCTACCAAAACCTGGAAAAGTGACATGGTTTTCCCAAGATCCTCAACAGGCTAGTGTCATAGTCAAGACACAAACTCATATTTTGTGTTCCTGGATCGGTGTCATATAGAAACTGTTCTTTACAAGATTACTAAAAACCTTTTAACTCTTGAATCTTATGGCCTTTTCTCAGCCCTCCTAACTTTTTGTCTTCTAATATAGGTTCTGTTATTGTCACCTTTCTCCTGTATATTCTTTTCTCCATAATGTTATGCAGAGATTTCTAATTTATAATTCCTATTTCTAAGCAGCTACTCCAAAATTCTTGAGTGGCTGTATTTGTTGTTGATTTCTCAGATTGTTACAATGGACTTATTATAGGCATCCATCAATGAGACCTAGCAAATCCAAGCTAATCCTCAAGGTAGCATGTTTTTGTGTTCCATGCCAATTTTAAATTTCTCTGAGAGTATTCCAGAATATCTCAGTCATACTCTCTTTCTTCAACTTAGATATCATAACCCAGGTAGATCTTAGTCCCAAGCCATCCTCCTTCCCTCTCTGGAGTACCTGGGATTCTTGAAACTGCCTCAGAGGTTAAGGACATTGCAGCAGAATACCCAGCAGTTACAGTGAAATTATTAAGTGATTACTAAACAAAATGCACCTAACGAAGCTACATCTGGCCAATTGCCCCAAAATGACTTTTTTAGTGGTATTTCTTGCTGCCAGTCACCTCCATGGAGTGAAGACAGAATTAGGGGTGGGAGAAGGGCAGGAACTGGGAGATTTAGTCAGAGTAGTCTGGGAAGATACAATGAGTAATATAAACTGCTTATCTGAACAAGGCATGGTCACTGGTGCCATGATGTCTACTAATCTCATTTATTTCATGATTTGTTGCTTTTCTCAAAGAGAATAATCTATTCCCATGTTTTCTTTAGGGAAAAATACATCATAATTATCAATATTGTCACATTGTATGTGGATTAACATGGTAGCACTGTTAGAAGAATTAAATTCACATGATCTCTCCAAAGCAAAGGTTATTGTACGGTACAAGAATATGAAAGCTTTATTTCACTCTCAAATTTGGTAAACTCACCCTTTTTTTCTGCCTGCTATAGATTTCCTGTTTTAATATCATCATCCATCATCCCCTAGTGTTTTGCTAGGCCAATAAGGTGAGGTTTTTTACATTCAATTCAACTCAAGTTATTGAGTACTTCTTGTGTACAAAATGGAGTGAACATACAAGATAGTTGAAGTTTTCCTTTATAATAATAACTGATATTTATATAGCATATTAGAGTTTATAAAGTACTTTATGTATGTGATTTCATTTGATCAGTCATTTTTCAGTCATGTCCTACTCTTTGTGATTCCGTTTGAAGTTTTCTTCGCAAAGATATGGAGTGATTTGCCATTTATTCCTTCATTTCATTTTATAGATGATAAAACTGATGCAAATAGGGTTAAATAACTTGCCCAGGATCACACAGCTAGTAAGTATCTAATACCATATTTGAACTCAGGAATATGAATCTTTCTGACTCTAAGCTCAGCACTCTATTCACTTCAATCCTATGATATGTGTTATAGATTTTATTTTTCTCATTTTATAGAAGAAGAAACTCAGACTCAGTGCTCAAGGTCATACAGTTTGTGTCAAAACTTGAATTTATACCATAGTATCTTTTAACACCAGAACCATTTTATCATTTTGTCTCTCTTCCCACAATACATTAAAGACCTCCTTGTTTTTCTTGAGTGGCTTTTTCCTTGCCTGAAAGAAAACATTGTTAATAATAGGGTACTCATCAATTGATGGAATAGCTAACTACATCAAGGAATATCAATATAATTATTGTCATTTATGCTATAAGAAATGATAAAAGGAATAGTTTTAGAAAAAACTGGGAAGGCTTAGATAACTGCTTCAGAGTGAAGTGAGAAGAACTACTCTTGTTCCTTGTTACTTGACTTTGCATATTTACTTTGAGAATTTTGTTTTTGTTGTTGTTCAATTGGGCAAGGAGAGATCAAAAGAAGAGAAAATAGGGGCAGCTAGGTGCTGCAGTGGATAGAGCACCAGCTCTGAAGTCAGGAGGACTTGAGTTCAAATATGATCTCAGACACTTAACACTAACAAGTTATGTGATCTTAGGCAAGTCATTTAACTTCAATTGCCTCATTAAAAAAAAAGGAACAATTAAGTTTTTAAAAAAGAAACCACTGTTAACTTTTAACAACTATTTTGTTGTGTTTTGGGGTTTTACATTTTTCAGAAAAGATTATAAATTGGTTGATCACAAATTCATTAAGAGCTAACAATATGATACAAATAATTTTTAAAAAGCCGATTAAGACTACATTAATAGAAGTTCAGGTGATTCTTATCATTCATAATAATTATGTTCTATAAAGTGGCCACAAGTTCTGAATTAGTGACTATTAAATCATTATACATAGAGAAAATACAGGATCAGATTCTTACAAACCTCTTGTCATAATATTGGTATTAGCACTTCAGCAAAATTCCTTTTCCTTTTTCTAGATGCACCATAGTGTTGATTCATTAACATTGAACTCATGAATATTGACACTATAATTCATGCCTGAACAAAGCTCATCTGACATTTTCCATAAGACACATCCCAACCTTCTTGGACTTATTAACAATAGGTAACATTGTGCTTGGGGACCATTTCAACCAAGAGAATGTTGTATATAGTAACAGCAATAATGTGTTAAGAACATCTTTCCACTATACTCAAAAAGTTATCAAACTGTGCATACCCTTTGAACTAGCAGTGTTACTACTGGGCTTATACCCCAAAGAGATCTTAAAGAAGGGAAAGGGACCCACGTGTGAAAGAGTGTTTGTGGCAGCCCTCTTTGTAATGCCAGAAACTGGAAAGTGAGTGGATGCCCATCAATTGGAGAATGGCTGAATAAATTGTGATATATGAATATTATGGAATATTATTGTTCTCTAAAAAACAACCAATGGGACATATACAGAGAAGCTTGGAAAGATTTACATGAACTGATGCTAAGTGAAATGAGCAGAACCAGGAGATCATCACACACTTCAACAACAATACTTTATGAGGATCAATTCTGATGGACGTGACTATCTTCAACAATAAGAGGATCCAAATCAGTTCCATTTGATCAGTAATGAACAGAACCAGCTACACCCAGCAAAAAAACACTGGGAAATGAGTATGGACCACAACATAGCATTTTCACTCTTTCTGTTATTGTTCGCTTGCTTTTTGTTTTTCTTCCCAGGTTATTTTTACATTCTTTCTAAATCCAATTTTTCTTTGCAACAAGATAACTGTATAAATATGTATACATATATTGTATTTAACATATACTTTAACATATTTAACCTGTATGGGACTACTTGCCATCTAGGGAAAGGGGTGGAGGGAAGGAGGGGAAAAGTTGGAAAAGAAGTTTCTGCAAGGGTCAATGCTGGAAAGTTACCCATGCATATATTTTGTCAATAAAAAGCTATAATAATAATAATAATAAAGAACATCTTTCCAGTCATTTTGACTATTCTAAATAACCATATTGATTTAAAAGGACATATGAAGAAAAACACTATCTGCATCCAGAGAAAGAATTAATAGAGAATAATTGACTGATAAATAGAAATATATATAGAATGATTTTACTTTTTTGTATTTAATGGTAGCTATCTCTATGGTAGGAGGTGGAAGAAAAAAATTTACATGATAATTTTATTATACATTTAAAAGGAATAGTAAATTGTGCATAATATATTTGTAGCTGTGTGTATAATCATCTTTTTATTATGCTGTGTAAATGCTTGTTTTGTTCCATAAATGAAAATAAATAAATAAATAAGATTTTTTAAATAACAAAACCACCAACAAAAAGCCCAAAAATGTGGAAAATTTGGCATCAAAAAAGCCACAAAAAGGACACTTATTTATAGTATGAAAGCTGAAACAAGAAGGCAAAAAATAAAATCACCTTGTTCAGTTTCAATTGGGAACCTCTAAGTCAGCCAATTCAAATTTTTTGCCCATCTATGCATATCCATGAATGACCACAAAAGGTCTGTGAGTATTAATTTTGGTGCTACAAATAAATTTTAGTTAATAGGTGAATTTCAAACATGGAATCCACAAATAGTGATAATCGACTATATAAGGTCAAGAATAAGACAGGCAATAGTAAGTTTGTGTTTTGTTCTGGTTCAGCCACAACTGAAGCAATGTACTCAGATTTGGGTATTGGAAACTATATTTTAGTAGGAATACTAACAAGTCAGAAATCCAGACTAGGATTATAAGAAATGTGTAAATAATGTTATATAATTTTCTTTTGAAGAAACAAGCTTGTGTTTAGCCTAATCAGAAAAGGAGACTAAATGAGGATGGGATTGCTACTCTCAACTATTTGACCTACTATTGGATTAGAAGAGGAAACAGAATTATTTTCTATTGTCCCAGAACTGAAAACTAGACTTAAGGAATAAAAATTCCAAAAAGAAAGATTTTTACTTCAATATAATAGGGAGAATAGAATCAAGAAAACTTGAGTTCCAACATGGTCTCAGGCATTTTCTAGCTGTATAACCCTCATTAAGTCACTTAACCTTTTATTTCACTTTCCCCATCTGTAAAATAGGGATAATAATAATGCCTACCTCCTAGGGTTATTGTCAGGATCAACTGAGATCATAAGTTCAAAAAAAATTAGTACAGTAATTGGCACATAGTAAGTTCCATAAAAATGTTAACTATTATTATTTTTATTATTAATGTAAAAGAGAGTTGTAATGCAAAGTAAGAGAACTCAGGAAGACCTGAGTTCAAATGTGGTCTTACACACTTACTAGCTGTATGTCCTCAGTAAATCACTTCACTCTGTTTACCTCAGTTTCCTCATCTATAAAATGAGAGAGAGAAAGAAATGACAAATTATTCAGTATTTTTGTCAAGAAAATCCCATATGGGGTCACAAAGAGTTGGACTGCACTGAAAATGACTAAACATGAGAGAGAGAGAGGGGGGGGGGGAGGGAGGGAGAGGGAGAGAGAGAGAAGTATAGATATCTAAAAATAGAGGACTAGGGTGAGGGTAGAAGTTCACAAGCAAAGACTAGGTGATCATTTGCCAAGAGTTCTAGTTAAGAGATTATTGTACTGAGTGGGAGGTTGTACCAGATGACTTCTAACTTTCTTTTCAATTATTTAGCTAAGGTTATTCAATTTAAATCCATTTTAGAAGGCTATATGGATGGTCACCTTTTCTGAGTGGGTCAAATCTTCAGGGGTGGCTACAGACACTAAATAAATTTGTATTCAAAATAGAAAAGGAATATTGTTTCTAGGTCTAGCTATCAGTTCTTTTCAGGGAAAGAAGAAAAACACCTGGCTCTTTTTTGCACTAGAAATGTCAGCCCCACTGCTGTCTACAGAGCATCTTGAAATCCCTCCCAGTAAATATTTACTTATCTCATCTCCTTTCTCAAAAAGCAAACATCTGAACAGGTGCTTAGGCCCATATGAACTCTGCATTATATTTAACTTGGGGTGGTGAGGGAGAGGGGAACCTGGGGAAAGGACAAAAGCTCTGTTTGTTTTATTTACTGGAGGATGTCTTAGGTAGGGCCTCCTTACCAAGCCTTGGACAAACTCCTATTAGAAGATTAACCTTTTCCTGAAAGAATTTGTCAGTCAAGCCTGATTCATTAAAAATCTAAGCTTAAAGAAAATGAGCCTTACCCTAATCTTTGAAAGAATAGAAAGCTGGAACTTTTCCCTCAGCAACTTGCCACATTCCAACCTGCCTTTCCATAAAGCCCTCATCAATTTAAAGAATACTTTTAAATTAAAAGTTTAAAAGATAAACAAGCAAACATAAACAAATTTCAACAAGTGTTAATTGAACACCTACTATGTGTCTAATTCTATATCATATGTAACAGAAGATTGTGTATGGTGTATATAAGGACCCATGAAGATGTTTAAAAGAAGCATAGACACATTGTTAGTGTTTAAACAAGTAAGAATTAGCCAATCTTTGAACCTACTTCCTCTAAACAGAAAAATGGCAAGAAGTTCATAAGACCAATAAAACTGGAGCAACTCAGCTCCCTCCAATAGACTAGACTGACAAATAGATAATAAATAGATATAGATATAAATAAAATAGATAAAAGATCATCTTTTGAAAAAAATCTATAATGGATGAATTAAGGTCAAGAAAAGCAATGGACTTTCATTCAAATCTCAAACTAGAGACGAATACTATTTCTTGCTGATGGTAAGTGGATACTGTGCCAGGTCTAAAGTCAAGAAGCTCTGAGTTCAAATCAGACCTCATCTGCTTTCTAGCTATGTGACTCTGGGAAAATCACTTAACTATGTTTGCCATAAACATCTATAAAATGAGCTGGAATAGGAAATGGCAAACCACTCCAATATCTCTGCCAAGAAAATCCCAAATGAAGTCATAGAGAGTAAAACACAACTGAAACAAACAACAACATGGCTTCTTGCTAGCTGTGTGACCTTAACCAAGTCATATATTTGGGTCTCAATTCCCTCCTTTGTAAAAGGAAAGGTTGGACTTAATCTGTAGTTCTTAACCTTTTTTTCTGCCAAGGACCCCATAGGCAATTTGGTAAAATTTATGGCTCCCTTTTCAGAATTGTGTTTTTAAAGGTATAAAATAAATATGCTGATTTTTTTTTTCTTAAAAGATCATACTTGCTCTGGACTCAGAGCACAGTTTACTTATGCATTACCTTTCTAACAAAAACCAGACATGTGAGATACTACCCATATGTCAAGTCAAAGTACATCTGAAACCCAGCCTGATCTAGTCTTTATAGGTGAGCTGTCATCATGTTCAAAAGAAGTTACAGAGATGACATCAGCAATGCTGAGATTTATTCTCTGCTCTCAGAGTTTCAGATTAGCTTTCTTTGGCTCATATCATCTTCATTAGGAAATTTTTTATTGTTTGCAGGAATATTCTCCACTAATAATCAGACCTTTTGATTTATATTGATAACATTCTTTGCAGATGTTTTGAATCATTCTATAAAAATCATCCTTATAAAAGACTGCTCAGAAACATTCTAGATAAAATTTTGCAGAAGAATCTAGGGATGGAGGAACTGTAAACCATTACAAATCATCTCTATGTTATCTTTTATTTAGTGGTGTCCAACTCTTCATGAACCTATTTGGATTTTTCTTGACAAAGATACTGGAGTGATTTGCCATTTCCTTCTCCAGCTGGTCATCCAGTGGTTATATAGAAAGAAATGGATGTCTACTCTTTGAGATACAAGGAGTAAAGTCTGGATTAATGTCCTGCTTTTGAAATTTACTGCGTGAACATTGGCAAACTCCATAATCTCTCATAGCTTTCATTTCTTCAACGATAAAATGGGGATAGTAAGACTTAAAGTACCTACTTTATAGTACTTTTATGAGATTCACAAGAGATAATTTATTTAAAGCATATTACACATGTTAATTTTTTTTTTCTGTTCTTGAAATTTATATTTCCAAGAGAGTTTGGAAATCCACTGAGAAGTCCTAATTATAATCCCCAGTATTAGCATTCAATTCATTTACTACCACAGATTTAGAGTTTCTCATTTTTTCAAAGATGATAAAATTTAGATCCTTAGAGTTATGTGTGGCTAACAGGTATGTAATATAATTCAGAAAGATATCTAGATGGGTCAATGGATAGAGTGCTGGATCTGGAATCAGGAAGACCTTAGTTCAAATCTGGCCTCAAACAGTAACTGGGTGACTCTAGGCTAATCACTTAACTCTGTTTGGCTCAATTTCCTCATTTGTAAAATGAGAATGTCAAACTAACTAATCTTAAGGACCCTTCCAACTCTATGTTGTTTAGAATGGTCTTGGTTTTATCATTTAGTACAGTACCTTGTGAATAATAGTCAATTAATAAACACTTGTTGAGTTGAATAGTGTCTTAAGTTGATTACATTCATTAAATATGGAGCTTGTTGTCAATCAACAACAGGTGTTTTGTTTATTTGAAGAACTATAAGAATAACTCTTTATTAGCTGGAGGTTTCTTGTAATACACAGACTTTTAGCTAATTAAGTGGCCCAGCTTTCCTCTACTAATCCAAGCTATTTATTACTGTAGGCATTTTAACCAACTACTTTTATTCAGGTCTTCAAAAAGCCTAGCACACTGTATTTAAACTTAAACACTCCCCTGGAATTCCTCAAATTATGTCAACTATATTGACAGCAGTAAGACAGTCTAATGTATAGGTTTGATATAGCTAAAAGAATATAATTTTCAAGTCGGAACAGAAGTGAGTGCAAGGGATAATGTAAAAAAATTACCCAGGCATGGGCTCTGTCAATAAAAAGTTATAATAATACTAAAAAAAAGAATATAATTTTCAGGCATGCTGAACAAACCTAATAAAGTACCCTTTTCTCTCCTCATCCCTGCAGTGGTCACAAGCTTCCAATCAGATACCAATAATCTCAAAAGGAATGCTATTGTGTGAAGGAGTTTTATCTGGTTTATGAAAAAAAAAAAGCATAAGCTCTCATTCAGCAAGAAGTGACTTGAAAATGTAAAATTTTATATTATTTCAATTTGTTATTGGAACAGTCCCTGAATAGGATGGAACAATTGTAAGATTTAATTATATTTCAAAAAATTAAAAGTCACTGGATTTAAAGTATCAAATGATACTTTATGGATTATCTAGCTTAACCCTCTTGATTTACAAAGGAGGTGACTGAGACAGAGAAGGACATAGTAAATAGTCAAGAGAAAATAAGAGGGGTGGTTTTTCCTTTCATTTTAAATTAGAAGAGATCCTGCCTATATCTTGAAAAGTAAAATGGAGTGAAAGGTAACACTAGTTTGGCATTTAACTAATTAACAAACTTTTTTGAGCATCCGACAATATACAAGGCATTACAGACAACACAGATATGTGAAAACATGGCCCTTATCTCTGAGAAATTCACAACCTAACTAGAGTAAGAAAGAAAAAGACATTATATATAAATATATATATATACATATATATGCACACACAGGTATGTGTGTGTATGTGTGTGTGTTATAAATGGCAATATTAATTTGACAACTATATCTAAAGCTATTGTTATATTCAAAGCACTTTTCTGGAAGATATAAAAAGAAAAATAAGATTTACTTACATAACTTACAATTTAATAAGAGGAAAATAATGACATGTAGTGGAAAGAACACATGATTTGTAGTCAAGAATGGAGAGTGCTGACACTAATTAATTATATTGCAATAGGAAAACTCAACCTACTTCCATATTTGCAAAGAGGGGATCATAGCACCAGCAGTATTTACCCCTATACTGTTATTATTATTTTGTAAAACTATGAATCACTAATATTATAGAAGAGGTAGAAAGTGCTACAGGCATTTTATTTTTGGTATTCAATCTTGTTCAACTCTATTATACCATTTGAGGTTTTCTTGGCAAAGATAATGGAATAGTGTTATTTCTTTTTCCAGCTCATTTCACAGATGAAGAAATGGAGGTAAACAGAGTACAATGACTTCCCAGGATCACACAACTAGAAAATGTCTGAGGCTGGATTTGAGTTCAAGTCTTCCTGACTTCAGGCTTGACACTCTATCCACTGTGCCACATAGTTACTCTACAGGAATTTAGGATACCAAATTAGTGGTAAAGAAGATGAGTTAGCTCTTCTATTAGAAACCTTGATAGTGTAATTAGCTCCCTTTAGAATTCAACATTCTTATTCCTAGCCTACTCTGCTTGCCTTTAAGGGGCAGTTTTTAGTCTAATTTTTGCCCATTTAAAATGTTTTATCTTTGATCTAGTGCCTCCTACATTGATATAAATAAGGTTCATTAGGGTCTTACTTTTTCTATGTTATGTGTAGTGCCTGACTTGTTTAAATATTCAATAAATGCTAATGGATACTGACAAAGAGCACTCCTTGCATCTTCAAATGTGCATCCTAAACCCGATATTGTAGAGACTCATACGTTCTAGCTCAGAGTTTAAAGCTTGCATCATAATTGATCATAAGTGATTCCAATTATAGGTTTCTGCTGTTTCTTATATAGACAACCCTCAATTATCTATGCTGGGGAGAAGTAGCATAAAGAGATAGAAGGCATAAATGAAACCTGGCAGGAGATATAAGAAAGCTTCATTTGATTCATTCTTTTAACCTCTTTCAATCACCATATATTTTGCAGCATGTCTGATAAATAAGAATAATAACTAAGTTTTCCTCTTTTGTGGTTCACTTTCAGATATTTCTACTAAGAAAGAGTGAAATGATCAGAGATGAGCAGCTGAACAGAAAAGGAATTTCAAAGGCAAGGGAATACATTCAACTGTTTAATTGCTAACAGGATAATCCAAAACCAACTCTCTTTTTGTGCAGAGCAATTCCCAGGCAATGAATAATCCCACCTCCACTCTCACCAACAAAATAATCTAAAATTGTTATTATTTTTGAAGAATTGTGATAATTTTTATAGAATAACCTTGATGGGAAGGTATTTTTTATTTTCTGTTTTCTCCTTAAATAGCAAATATATGCTCCTCCATTCCTCACTAGAATTTGAATTGCCTTCCCAACAGCAGACTTTCCTTTAGTTGGATAAAAGTGTCAAGCAGGGTATTTATAATTACTGATGCCTTGTATAGACTAGGTGCTCAATAAGTGCTCTGTCCCTTAAAGTTAAAAACATGCAAACATTATCATTTCAAAACCATCAGGGATAACACACAGACAGACCTCACCAATAGCTTAAGCAAGGCAATATTTGCAGGAAAATACCTAAATCCCAGAGGGGATATATGTTTCATAGCATGACTCAAATGATGTTGTTTTCTTTGAATTTGAGGAGAAGTTAAAGGGCAGGAAGCAGTGAGCCATGAGAATCAGTGACAGATACTTTCTTCAGCTACCCATCAAAAAAGAGTCTGACTCGCCTTGACCAGCATAGCTAGTTGAGGAGAGGGAGGTGTCTCTGGGAGCCAACACGATAGAGAACTGGGCGGGTCTTTCGAGCTGATCCCTCAGAAAACCTTGTGCTCCCTTGAGCTTTGGCATCAGAACAGCATTACTGGCGCCAACTATACCTCTGCTGCTCTGAGGTCTTTTCCTCAGTGCCCTAGAGACTCTGTGCCACCCTTGCTGCTCGCTTTAGAGAGGGGAAAAGAGAAAAACATTTTCCATAAAGGAAAAGAAGCAAAGGAGAACGCAGAGTGGGTGAAGAAGGGAGAAAAGGAAGGGGAAAGAGATAGTTTCCAGGAATTCTGCAAGTCGTAGTTATTTTCTATCGGGGCCAAAGCCAGAGCCTCTCGTTCAGGACCATGGACAGAGACATCAGCGTTGTTCTGGGGCCGATTGATGCTGCAGCTTTTCTGCACATCTGGCAGCGCTTTGATGTAGATGGTAAGTGATCAGTAAGGATCATGATGGCTGTTGAGTAGGATATTGAGTACAGTTTTTCTGTCTCTATTTGATCATAGAGTGATTTTTTTTCATCTCTGTATTTCTCTCCAAGTTTGTTAATTTGAAACTTGTCTACTCCAAGTATCTGAAAGTAAACTTTATTTTTCAAATAAAGGATAGGACAAAGGAGTCATTCTAGGTACCATACAAAACAAATTGAAGATATTGGGACAAGTTCTTATCATTGAGGTGTGGAAAAAACATTAGACTCAAAGAAAGATGAACAGTTCTGCTACTTGTTAACTATATAGTTTTGGGGCAAGTCATTTCCCCTCTTTGAACTATGGTTTGTAAAATGATGGGTAAGGCTAAACTGTTTCTAAGGTCTCTTTTTACCCTTTACTTTCTACTCCTAAAATTCTGGCTTGTGGACTGAATTGTAGATTACAAGTCAGGGTTCTCTTTTTAGGATAAACTATATCATCTGAGTTTGAGAGGTTATTATCTAAATAAAATTAATTTTCCTTTCACAGTTCTATCACTTCCCGGGCACTATTACTTCCTGAATGACACCTTTATTTTAAATTAGAAAATTTTACTAAATTAAAACAGATGCTTATTATGAATTAAAATGAGCGTCACAAAGAAAATAGCATGAAAATTGCATACTGAATTTTAACTTGCAGTGTCTGCTATAACTTTTGGCCAAATTGGGGCTCATTACAGTAAAATACTTCTCTAGTAACTGAGATCCCTTAGTCTATGTTTAATCATGCATTACTAAGATTTTCTTGTTAAGTAGTTTTTATTTTAATTATTTATAAATTTTAGAAGGAAAGGACTTGCTTTCACAAAGTACTCGTGCTAACTTTTAAAATCTCTTAAATATGAGTGGTAGAGTTGAATTCAATTTCAGTTGTTGATGTAACAAAATAACAATCTGCCAAGGAAAATTTATAGATTCTTTTTTTAAAAAAACTGGCAATATTGTGCTATTTGTTATTAAACAATTTATGGTATCCATACTTGCTTTTAGATAATGGGTACATAGAAGGGAAGGAACTTGATGATTTCTTTCGTCATTTACTGGGGAAGATGGGTACTGAGGTAAGTACTTGCTTTATCATTGCATTTCAAAATCAAATTTAACACATCTCAGAGACTAATGTTCTTTTATTCCCATTAATCTTGCCTGATCTGTTTTTCTTTTCCTGGATGAAATATTTTCTCCCTCTCCCAGCATCAAGGTGGGATTTAGATAGATTTTAAAACAGAAGTAGCTGTTGCCTTAACTATTGTGGTTCCTGGATCTCAGTTGTCACCAACCTGAAGGTCATAGTAAGACAATTTAAAAAGCTTATATTTGGAAATCTATTTGGCTACTGCAGTTAATGGGTATAAAACTAGAGATAAAGTTTTGGAGCCTTACTCTGAAGTTGGGAGAGATGCTAATAGCTTGGGATCCTATTGGACCTCTTTCTAACATATATATGAAAAGTTACTAATTCTTTTTGGTAAAATCAGAGAAATTCAGAATTTTGTAGTTATTATTTTGGACAAACATGTGGGCATTCACATAATTTATGGAAGTGAAATGGACAAAAGAGGAATGAAACATTTCCATGCCACAGTGATAAAGAAGTTCATAATGTATGTATTCCTATGTGACTCTTTTACTATCTTCATTATTATTTTTAATTTTAAAAAAGCACTAAAATGGCTTAGGAATTGACATAGCAGAAACTGCACATAATGCATAGAGATATAGCAATATGTAAAGATTTTTTTTATTCCCAGTTTATTTTGTTCCATTGTATTTTATGTGTCTAGGTCTTTTTCTGGCAGTAAGGATGGAACTTAGAGAAATAAATTAACTCTTAGGCCATTAGGGAACTGCTTAGCATAGACACTGAAGCTGTGGGAATACGCAAAACACATATGCACATCCCATAATTGATCAGAGTGTGGTCAATATAGCTTTTGCTGCCCATTCCGTGTTTTTGCAATGAGGAAAGAATAAAGTTATAGGTTGTTTATAGACTTCAAATTATTGAACCGAAAACATTTTTAAATGCTTTCAGTTTAAAATGCTTCCAGTCTTTGGACATGAATGAGAAGTACCTAGGATGGAGGACTGCTCAAATCTGGAAATGAAAGATACAAAGCCAGGATGGAGCATTGCAGGAGTTGAATAGTATCACAGGCAAAGAATGGCATCACAGAGGTCTGTTCACCTCTGTCCACCTTTCACATTCACACAGTACTCAGGATTTCATGCACTGGAGATAATAATGATGCATATAATCAGTGCATCTAGATCATTTTGTTTCTTGTTACCTCTTATTCTCTCTCTCTTTTTTTATTTAATAGCCTTTTAGTTACAGGTTATATGCATGGGTAACTTTACAGCATTAACAATTGCCAAACCTCTTGTTCCAATTTTTCACCTCTTACCCCCCACCCCCTCCTCTAGATGGCAGGATGACCAGTTGTTACCTCTTACTCTCAAATTTATAGGCTACACATAGAGCACATTGAACAATAAACATGTGTGTCCCTTCTGCCTCACATCAGAACTTTGAGCTGACTCAGCAATGACATCTTATAGTCATTGCTGTTGCTCTGGCAAACTGTCCTGGCTTCAGGAGTGTGTGGGAACCAGTTCATAATGGCTAGGGAAAACTGATTGTTAAATTTTTAGTGTGAGCATTTACATTCTGGATATTGACAAAGATCATAAATCAGAGCTTGATTTATTGTTTTGTTGACTGTCTAGACTTTAGAAAATATTAATAATGCAGTTTAAAAGTAAAAATGTATACATTTTCCTTCCAGAAGATAATTTTTTAAACACTTTAAAGCAATTTATAAGTTCACCCTAGAACATAAATGAAAAATACCTACTTATTTTTTATAAAATCAGATGCAGCATTTATATTATTAGGACTAGTGCATGTAAACAATCATGTAAGGGAATGATCATATGGGAGCAAGATAGACAAAAGAGGGATGAAACCTCTCCATGCCACAGTGATAATAAAGTTAACACTATCATTATAAAATCCAGTTACTCTCTTGTGATTTGTTAACAGCTTCTAACTTTAAAATGCTAATGCCAAAATTGGAACCTGATATTTATTTAGAATATTCCTTGATTTGATGTTTTATAGCAAAATCAGGGGAACCTAAGTATAAGCAGAAAAATCACTCAAGATGGGTGATGTACTTATCAGATGCAGAGGGAATGTGGCCATGGAAAATAAAGCTATTGTAGTCCAAAGTTCATAATTGAAAATGTTTGATCATAAGAGTCTGGATGAACTTTGGCCTTATAATACAAGTGAAATAGGGCAGAGCAGTCCTCAATATCTCTTTGTTAACCTCTGAGTATAAGACATTTATGCTTATTTTTTTCAAAATTGACAAAGATTAAAAATTCCCAGAAGACCACATAAAATTTGGTTATTGGTATCATCTTTGAATCTTATAATTAACTTTCCTAAAGCCCTTTTCTCAAAGCACTTTTTTTTACAATAACCTTATGAGATGACAAAAGCAATTTTTGTCACTTTCCTTTATAAAAACTAAAGCTCGGAAATTCTATATAGCCAGAAATCATACCATATCAAAATCAAGAGTTTAATTTAGGTCTTTTAGATCTTGATCAGTACTTGTTCTACTATGTCATACTGCTTCTCACCAACTGGTGACTTTATGACTTATTTCTAAAACTTTTAACCTAAAGAGGATTATAGGGCAGCTAGATGGTAGAGCAATGTCCAAGTTCCACATGTGTGGGAGAAAAAAGAATTAAGTTGAAGGTCAGTATAAAGATAATGTTCAATGCTGTTAAGTTGTTTCAGCTGTGTTTGATTCTTTGTGACCTCATTTAGAATTTTTTTTGACAAAGATACTTGAATAATTTGCTATTTTTTTCTCTAGCCCATCTTACAGATAAAGAAATTGAGGCAAACAGGGTTAAGTGATTTGTCCAAGGTCACATAGCTAGTAAGTGTCTGAGAGTGGATTTGAACTGATGTTTTCCTGACTCCAAACCTGTGCCACTGTGCCACCTATACTTGGTTTCAAATAATAATAGCACAGGTAATGGGTGGAACCATTGAAACTAAGCATTAAATTCTTGTGAAAGAAAGATAGGAGAGTCTTAGCAAAATTAAAACTCCTAGGATCAAATGTATAATGGAGTAATAAATGCAGTGTTAATTTAATCTTATTCTGGATCCTATATTCCTTTTAACAAATTTAAGGGAGATGATCGTGGGAAACAGATTTTAAGAAAAATACAAATAAGTTAGAACATAACAAGAATGATCAGGGAACTAAAAGCCAAACCATACGAAAATCCTTTCAGGGAACAAATAATACTTAAATTTACATATGTTAAAGATTATAATGTGGAATGGTATTACTTTTGCTTGACCCCAAAAGGGATCTCTAAAAGCAAAAAGTAATGTTGCAAAGAGGGAGATGTTGGATCAATATAAGGAAAAGGCTTCCTTATAACCAAAATTGTCCAGAAGGAGAATGGACTGCTTCAAGAGATAGAATTTATCATCACTGAAGGTCTTCAAGCAGAAATTGGTTGGCTTGTTGTTAGAAATTATATAGAACAGAGTCATTCCTGGGTATAGGTCAGATTATAAAATCTTTGAAGTATATTTCAACCTCTGATTTTATGAATATAATTGGAACTCACAGATTTTGTTTTTTGTTTTGCCTTTAGAATGTATTTCTACTGAAATACCACCTTTTCATCATGGGTTATAATTTCATCTGATTTTCATGGAAAATTCACAGTCAAGTCCTTAACAACCTAAAATTTCCATATGAAAGTTTGAATCTGATGGATTTTTTTCTTTCATCTTACTTTATGTTCTTCCTTTCTCCCTCTTTCCCAAAACTGCTTTTATAGACACATTCCAGATCCCCAAGCAGGACTATGGCATTTCACATGGGAATTAGAGTTCCAAGAATCCTCTCTGACATAAGCTCTCAGGAGCTGATTCTGTTATCCATGTTCCCAGTGGTTAGCTGAAGGCTAACCCTAAACCATTTTATGAAGTAAAGTTTATCTCTTCTACTTTTCTATTTCTCTTTTTAGTCAAATTCCTAAGTAGATTTCTTGGCATCAGAACCTACAAAAAGTGAGTTTATTAGGCATAAAGGGTTACCTTATCCCACCTCTACTCTCCTTTCTCATTCTACCCCCACCTCCACAATCCTGGAGATATTTGCATTTTACCTACAGCACAATCAAGATCCAAAGAGATGAGTCCCCAGAAATGTAATGTCAGACTAATGAGAAATGTTTGGAGGACAACAGGCCTTTTCAGTGCCCTTTAAGACACATCATTTCTGGGGCATCTAGTTGGTGTAAGGGATAGAGCACCAGCCCTGAAATCAGGAGAACCTGAGTTCAGATCTGACCTCAGATACTTGACACTTCCTGGTTGTGTGACCCTGGGTAAGTCACTTAACCCCAATTGCCTCAGCCAAAAAAAAAGAAAAAGAAAGAAAGAAAATAAATACTTTTAGGGGCAGCTAGGTGATGCAGTGGATAGAACACAGCCCTGAAGTCAGGAGGATGGGAGTTCAAATCTGGTCACCAACACTTAACACTTCCTAGCTATATGACCCTGGGCAAGTCACTTAACCCCAATTGCCTCAGCCAAAAACAAAAAATAAAGACACATCATTTCCTTATAAAACGTATTGATAAGGGAGATCCTGCTATTCTGAGTGGACAAATGGCACAATGGAAAATAAAGTATACTATGGAAGATTTCAAGACTTGTAGTCTCTTCTCTCAGGATGAATGTTCCCCCCAAAATTAATCACTGGGATTAGTCATCATCTCCTATTTCTTGACTGTTATTAAAGTTTGTGTTATATTGAGAATAAAATGACTTTATTCAATTCAGGAAATATTTTTGAGTACACACTATATACCAGAAGTATTTTAAATTTTTAAATTAATGAAATAGTAATACTCATTTTAATTAAGTTCTATGTATGTATGTCATGTTCTAATCATTAAGCGGATGGATTTGGGAGGTGTATTTAAAGAATCAATCTTTTCAAGTGCCCTTACCTTAATCAGTCCATGTTTTTAAACAAATGGCCTGAATCATCAGTGTAACAGTTGGTATTGTGTTTGACTAGAATGAATTTGATTAATGAATTCTGTCAATCATAAGTGAAAGTGATTTGGATTTTGTTCTTTTTTGAGTATACAGATGCATGTATCTTATGTTGAAATGATATTTTCAAAAGACTGAATGATTTGGAGCTAGGCAGATAGATTCCAGTCCTCTGGGGTTCATTTCAAATATATCTATGATCATTAACTGCCTTGTCATTGATTATTGAGTTTGCAGACTATACAAAATCTTTTTTTTCTTTTTTCCTGATTTTCCATTCAGTCTTTGCAAGGAACTTCATGAGCTGACAGAGGAAAGAATAGGAGATAAAAATAAATTTATGTACTTTTTATCAGAATTGGAAAAGCCTTGGTCAGAAAAAAAGGTCCAACATTACTGGTTTGAGAGTTGACAGGATATTATACACACATGACAAACTTGGACTCTGGTGTTATGAACAACTTCAACTAAAGAAATTTTGAATTGTTGCTCTAAGGACAGATTTTCCTCCCATTATCATAATTAAAAATTTGCATTTCCAGAGCTCATACAACTCCCTAAATTAAGCACTAGAATCCCAAGTGTAACTGAACATAACTTTGCTTGAGCAAGATTATATCTGTTCTTGCTAGTGTTCTCTAATACTTTAAGAATAATAATCTTCACAGAATTTTACAATTGGAAAGGACTTTAGTGACCATCAAGTTCAACCTATACCCCCAAAGACTCCTTTTAATAGCATCTCCAACAAGTGGTCATTCAATCTGTTCTTCAAGATCTCCAGTGAAAGGGAAAATCCCAAGGTGGTCCCTTCTACTTTGGACAATTCTAATTATCAGTAAGATTTTCTTCACATCAAGCCAATATCTGCCTTTTAATAATTTCCATCACTTATTCCCAACTTGACCTTCTGAAACCAAACTGAATGAATTTAATTTCTTTTCTATCTTTTATTACTTAAAAACAAGTATCATGCCTCTATGTGAATTTTCTTCTTCAGTCTAATTATCCCCAGTTGCTTTTTATTAATAAAAACAACAACATCTATACAATAGTTTAAGGTTTGTAAAATCTTTTACATAACTAGCACAATGGTTAGCAATATACCATTTCAGTGAGGCTATAGGGTTGATGACCTATATGAATTTGTCTACTTTACCTTGCCTTGCCCTGGATTCTTTGCTCTGGGGCTGTTTGGCTTTTCACTAATGGAGTTAAGATCTCCCAGTGATTTATTTTTAAGGAAAAAAATCCACCTTTGGTCCTAGTCTACCATTTCTTCTCACCAAAGGAGGAAATAAAGAAAAGATCCAATAGATAACATGAATTTGTAATAGAGCAGATCCTTTTATTACCAAACGGAAACAAAAATCACTGTAAAGGTCATCAGGTCCATTACAGATGCTTAGAGCCTAATGCAATAACAAGTCATCAGGGAGGCCAATATTTAAGCCTAGTCGGAACACAGTTTTTGCAAGACTGCTAATTAACAATTTTACATTCCACCTCTGCACTGGCATTGTTCAATCAAATAGCCAAATATGACTTCTGGTGGTCTCTCTGGTGGTCAAAAGTCTAGGTGGACTTTTTTCCCCAGGGGCCACCATTTCTGCCACTGTTGCTGCTACAACTGTTCTAGTAGCAGTGTAGTCTTGCTGGTGCCCTTTACTTGGGGGCAGGTGGGGGAAGAGAGAATGACAGTTCCCTTTTTAGATCTCATAAGGTCTTCTGCAAAAGGAGGAAGATGCAAGTGTTGGAGAGGGATCCATCCCAGGTAGAACACATGCTTAGGCTTGGGACCAATAGAGAGTAAACAAGCTTTCTTCTCCCCCTTGACTCTCCAGAAAGTCTACTACCAGTCTCATGCTTCAAAGCTAACAGAAAGAGGGGACCTGAGGAACAGCTTGCCCATTTACTGTAGCTGAAGAGTTCTGGCTCAGCAGCCAATGAAAAGACTTTTCATTATTACATGCTACAATTCCCTGCTTTATAATGGCTGACAGGAAGCAATATACATATGTTCTCTGAAGTGTGTATGTCTGGGGGGAGGAAGGAACTGGTGGAGAGGAGAGAAGAAATTAATGTACTTGACTGGAATGCTGATTGAGCATGCTCTAAGTGGAGTAGGGTGCCACTAGGGGACATTATACTCACTTATCATCTCATTTGATCCTTTTGACACCTCTATTGATTATACAGATGTGCCAAAGCAGCTGACAGGTTGATACAGAAAAACTTTAAAAGGAGAGAAAACATTTTAAAAGCTAAGCATCTGGGACTATCTAGAATAGGAGGAAATAGCATTAAACAATTCAGTAGCCATGAAAGTATTCTTTTTTTTTTTTAACAATACAATGAAATTAATAAACAATGATGATCTTTTCTTTTAAAAGAAGTTAAATTAAATTCACCTACTCTAATAAGAAATTCAATTTTACTATTTCTATTTTAAAAGGCAGTATCCAATCAATAAATAAGCACCAAATACTTCTAAGCGCCCAGCACTACATTAAGTACTTAGGAGAATAAAGTAATATAAGGACTGGTTCCTGCCCTTATGCTTATAGTCTGGCTATGGAGACATTTCTAAAAACATACAACACAATTAAGGAACATGGTAATGCTTAGGAGAATCTAGATGGCATAGTAAATACAGTGCCAGACCTGGAGTCAGGAAAAACTCATCTTCTTAAGTTCAAATCTGATCTTAAATACTTACCAGCTGTGTGATCCTGGATAAATCATTTCAGCTTGTTTTCTCATCCATAAAATGAGCTGGAGAAGGAAATTAGTATCTTTGCCAGGAAAACCAAGTGGGGTCATGAAGAAAATGACCGAACAAATGCAACAAAGGTCAGACTGATATATTTTTTCAGCCAAGACACTGTAGGAGGTCAGTAGGAAAAGGATTTAACATTGGAGCAGGTACTGGCCTGGAGCACACACAGCAGCAACAGGTGTGGGCCTTAAAGGGCTATTGCAATAGTAGCAATAGTTTCAGGAGCTCTCAGCCTAAAGACAGTAAGGAGGAGGGGGCAGACAACTGGTCAAAAAGACATTATAGGCAAATCACTGGCACTGATTGGTAACTTTATTGCCCATTTTCAGGCCTGTGTTGTGGTTCCAGGACGAGAGTAGTCAGTCACAAGGGAGCAGGGGCTCAGATTGCATTTCCAAGGCCAAAAGAAACACTAGCACTTGTGGCTGCAAAGGAGTAGAGGGACCTGGTCACAGTTCAAGGACCAAAAGAAGCACTAGCCCTTGCAGTTACAGGAGAGCAGGGGTCCTTCCTGGACAAAGATCAGAGTACAGACCAGAAGAGCAGGAACCACACCTCTCTCTAGATCATACCACCTTAGGGGGAACCAAAAATTTGCAGATTCCAGAACTAGCTCTGAAAACAGCAGTACAAAAAAGACTGAAGCTTGGGACAGTGCCATTCCACCCATAGGTAATCAGAATCCAATCAGGTTAATATAAAGTTGAAAGTCAAAAAAATACATTGGAAAATGAGTAACAGTCACAATAATAACAAAAAGATCTTGACCTTTAAAAAACTTCTATGGTGGCAGGGAACAGCAAGATACAAACTCAGAAGAATAGAACAATGTAAAAACAGCTACAAGCAAAGCCTCAAGGAAAAATGCTAATTGGACCCAAGACCAATAAGAATTTCTAGAAAAGATAAAGCAAGAAATAATAGTGATAGAATAAATATTGGGAAAAGAAATGTGAGTGGTGTAAAAAAATATGAAAAGAATTTTAAAAGAGGCACAAAAATTATCTGAGGGAAAAAAACTCCTTAAAAAGCAAAATTGACTAAATGAAAGAAAAAATGTACAAAAGCTCACCAAAAAAATAATTGCTTAAAAATTAGAAGTGATGGAAGTAGAAACTAATGACTCCATGAGAAATAAAATTCCCCAATAAAACCCCCAAAAGTTTAAAGGATAAAAAAGAAGAGAATTTGAACTATCTCATCAGAAAAATAATTGCCAGGAAAATAGATGGGAAAGAGATAATTCAAGAATTAGTATACTACTTGAAAGCTATGATCAAAAAAAGAGCCTAGGTATCATATTTCTTTTTTCAATAATAGCTTTTTATTTTTTCAAATACATGCAAATATAGTTTTCAACATTCATCCCTGCAAAACCTTGGGTTCCAAATTTTTCTCTCTATTCCTCCCTTCTCCATTTCCTAGACAGTAAGCAATCCACCATAAATAGATTAAATGTGCATTTCCATATTCATCATGTTGCACAAGAAAAATCAGATCAAAAAAGGGAAAAAACACAAGAAAGAGGAAAAAACAAACAAACAACAACACCAAAAAAAGTGAAGATATCATGCTTTGGTCCACATTCAGTCTTTATATTTCTCTCTCTGATTATGGATGGCTCTTTCTATCACAAGTCTATTGGAATTGCCTTGAATGGCCTCATTTTTTAAAAGAGCCAAGTCCATCATACAATCATATAATCTTGTTGCTGTGTAATTGTTCTCTTGGTTCTACCCACTTTTCTTAGCATCAGTTCATGTAAGTTTTTCCAGGCTTTTCTGAAATCATCCTGTTTGTCATTTCTTATAGAATAATAATATTTCATTACATTAAGACATCATATTTCAAAAAATTATGAAAGAAAATGCATTGATATCTTAGATGCAAAGTGTAAAGTCTGTATTGAAGAATCCATTGATCAACTCTCAAAATGAAAACTCCCAAGAATACTATAGCCAAATTTTAGAGCTTGCAGATCAAGGAGAAAATGTTGCAACCATCCAGAAAGAAATGATTCAAATATCATTGTACCACAGTAGGTTCACCCAAGATTTAGCAGCTTCTTCATTAAATGGGTAGAGGTCTTGTTAATACGATAGATACTCTAGATGGCAAAGGACCTAGGATTACCACAAATAATCTACTCAGCAAACTGAGCATAATCCCTCAGTGGTAAAAATAAATATTTAATAAAATAGAGGAGTTTCCAGCATTCCTGATGAAAAGACTAGTGCTCAATAGAAAAGTTGGCATTCAAACACAAGTCTCAAGAGAAACATAAAAAGGTAAACATGAAAGTGTAATCATAAGAAACTCAATAAAGTTTATATTCCTATAGGAGAAGATGTACATGTAACTCCTCAGAACTTTATAATTATTAGGGCAGTTAGAAGAAGTCTACATAGAGGGCATGAGTGATTCATTCATGTGAATCAATTATATTGGGATAATTTTCCCAAAAATGAAGGAAGAAAAAGGGGTGAGGAAGGGAGAGGTAAGAATGGGGAAATTTTTTTTGCATTTAAAAAATACACAAAAAAAAGAACTTTTTACATTGGAAGGAAAAATGGGGATGTGGTAGAAGACTATGTTTGAACCTTTCTTTCAGTGGAAATGATTCAAAGAGAGAAGAATATTTTTACACACTCAGTTGGGTATAAAAACTTATCCAATAGGGAAATAAAAGAGGAAGGGGATATGGGAAGTGGGGTAATTTAAATTTGGGTTAAAGGAGGCAGTGGTCAGAAGCAAAACAGACTTCTGAGGAACAAGATAGATAGATAGATGATAGATAGAGACAGAGAGACACAGAGAGAAACACACACAGACACAGACACACACAGAAGGATAGACAGATAAAAATAGGATGGAGGAAAATACACAGTGGTCAGAATTCTGAAGAAGAACAGGATAAGTTCATCCATATAATGGAATTAGGTAGCAAAACAGATTAGAAAACAGAATTCAACAATATGTTGTTAATAAGAGACACACTTGGAATACACATAGATTTGAAATCAAGGGCTTAAGAAGATTTAATTGTGCTTTAGCTAAAGTAAAAATGCAGGGGTACAATCACCTCAGAGATCTCAAAAGCAAAAGGAGGCCTAATTAAAAGATGTAATCAGGGGAACTACATTTTTGCTTAAAAATGTATGACACTAAAACAATATCAGAACTTTTTGCAGCAAGTTTCTTCAATAAAGACACATGAAACTCATCAAATATAAAAATAAGAGCTAGTTCTCATTTGATAAGTAGTCAAAAGATATGAATAGATAGTTTGCAGAAAAGGAGATCAAAGCAATCTATAATCATTTTTAAAATATCCTAAATCAGTATTGATTAAAGAAATGCAAATTAAAAAATACTGATACGCCACCTCACACCTCTTAAAAATAACATGCTAGAGAGAATAAGGGAAAATAGGATTAGAATGAATGAATTAATTAATAATAAAACTCTTGGTGAGATTGTGAACTGGTTCAAACATTTTGGAGAACAGTTTAAAATTATGTCTAAAGGGCTGTGCATACTATTTGATCCAACAATGCCACTACTAAGTCTTACCTCAAAAAAAAAAAAAAATTAAAGGAAAAGGAAAAGAACATATGTGTACAAAAATATTTATAGTTGCTCTTTTTGTGATGGGAAAGAATTAGAAATTGAATGGATGCTTATAAGTTGGGGAATGACTGAACAAATTGAAGCACATGACTGTGAAGGAGCACAATTGTGCTACAAGAATGATGAAGGAAGTAGCTCAAAAAAAAAAAAAAACAAAAACAAAAAAAAAACAACTCATGTCAAGACCTGTAAGAAATGAGAAGGACCAAGAGATCATTGTACACAATAACAGCAATGTTGTAAAGATGATCAACTTTTAAAGACTTGTTTACTCTGATCCATACAATAATCCAAGTTGATTCCAAAGGATTCATGATTAAAAAAATATTGCCCAGGTCTAAAAAGAAAACTCCAGGATGAATTCTTAGTTCAAGTTGAAGTATAATTTTCTCACATTATTTTTCCCTTTTTTGGCAAATTTGGAAAAAATGTTTTGCATGATTTCACATGTATATTTGATATTATTTGTTCATCTCAGTGATTGAGGGACAGGAAAGAGCATGAGAGAGAATTTGGAACAAAAATTTTAAAAAGAAAAAAATGCTAAAAATAATTTTTAAAATTTTTCTTAAAAATATATATAGAAAATCTCAGCTTTCATGGTAAGCATCCTACACCATCAATAAGGTTAAGTTGAGAGGTTGTTTTAAAGCAGCCCATAAAAAGATCTCCTACTTGTTTATCCCTACAAATACCTGATTGCCACTTTGGTCTCTAGTAGCATCTGATCATCTCTAAAAGGGTTAATTCTATAAGATATGTAAAGAAATGACTTATAAGACCAGGAGTATATATTTACCTGATCCTGCTTTCTGTAAAATTGTTGCTTCTTTGCAACAGCAGCTATTACAAAAGGAGGATAATAATATCTTTTCTTGGCTCTTTGTCTCCTTCTTTCCCAAGTTATTCCTTTAGTTCCTGATAGCCTTTTTTGTTCATAAGCACCAGGGTACAGCATTAATTATCTCCCAATCAAGGAAAGTATTTCTCCTCTTTCTTCAAATGTGTTTGATGCTGCCTCTTCCATGCTGCCTCTTCTGCTCATTTTTTTTTTCTCTTTCCCCCCCTCTCTTTTTTCTTCATCTCTTTTCTTTTCTTCCTTACTTTCTAGGACTATTTATTTATATCTCTCCTCATTATTCTTGTATCCCACGTTAACCTGCCGACAAAAGAATAAACAATAAAGAAAAAAGAATCGACCAGTTTACTTGCTGAATTCTTATCACTCTCTCTTTTAAGATTAACTAAATTAACATAATTGCATGTGTATAACCTGATCCAATTTCTTATGATTTTAGGGAGGGGAAGGGAGGTAAGGAGAAAGAAAGAATATGAAACTCAAAACTTTGGGAAAAAAAACCCAAATGTCAAAAATTGTTTTAATATATAATTGGAGGAAAATAAAATATTTTTAAAATTAAAATTAAAAATATTAATTAAATTACCATTTCCTCTATGGAATCTTCCCTCACTCCAGTCATCAGTGACATTCCCTTTGGACTTCACATACCACTTTGTTTCTAACTCTTTTGGAAGCCTATCATGTATTTCTTATATTAAAGTTATCTCTGTGTGTGTGTATAATATATATATATATATATATATATATATATATATATATATATATATAATATTTCATCCCTTTCCTCAAAACCATAAGGTCCAGGATGGCAAAGACCTTATTTTCTCTAAACTCTAGGTTCCCCTTAGCATTTATTATAGTGTTTTGCATAAACTAAATATTTAATAAATGTTTATTGAATGTATCTTAGGCAGAGTCTGAAATTAAAGGGACATTGTCTCTCTAGAGCCTGATGCCTTCCTCAAATGGATGCCATGAACTTTGAACATCTTATTTCCTAGATGGAGTCTTTCAAAATATGCTCAGGTTGCAGGACATTGCTGATTTTTCTGAGTAATGTGTATCCCATGGGGGATAGCTATGCCTAAATTATTAAATAATCTGCCTAAATATCTTCCCTTAAACAATTAACAAGTATGCTAAACAAGTAACTTGTCTGGTGTTGTATAGGCACTTAGGGGATTACAACATTAGACATGTATCCCTACTATGCAGGCAGGTAAGAAGCTGGAGTAAGAAATCTGAAATTTGAGCCTAAACTCTTGTTATCAGCTGAGCTAAACCTTCAGGTACTGATAAATTAATGTGAGTCCAAGAAATAAGAATGATGGAGAATTTAAAATAGGATTAGAGTCAAGGATGCCAAAGTATCTCATAAACTTGAATTCTCTTGCTTTTTTGTTTATCATGTCTCAGTGGTGAACTGATTCCATGCAATGGTGAATACACTAAGGAAAACAATGTCAAACAAGACTCTTATTGATAAAAGTGAAATCCATTGCAGAAGATTAATGCTCCCCAGCAACCATTTGAGAGGTGGCCTTTGAATACAAATGGTCTCAGAGTCAATCATTACTTTATTCACTTTCTTCTAAAGAGGATTTTATAGCCACGACATGTATGAAGACAGGGAAAGAACTGGGGTCATTTGGTGAGCTCTTGATAAACAACTTCTTCTACCAATCCCAGCCGGCACCTCAGTAACTTACAGTTTTAGACCAAAAGGGTTCTTAACAGTTTTTACCTCCTGAACCTTTTTGGCAATCTGGTGAAGCATAGGAATCTCTTTTCAGAATAATAATTTAAAATTTGTCAGTTTTCTCAACTGTAAAATGGAGAGAAATAACAGCTCCTGCCTTGCAAGGTTGTTCTGAAAATCAGATGAGAGAACATTTGTAAAGCATTAGTAAAGTATTATTACATATTGTAAAGCACATAGTAGGTACTCTACTTATGCTTATTCCCTTTTCCTTCTTTTCCTCGTTTAAATGCTTAAAATAAAATACATATGATTAAAAATAAGCCAATAATTGTAATATGATTTTTAAAAAAAATTTTTTATTCTCACAGACACCACCTAGGTTTAAAAAGCCCTAAGAGAGTTACTTGGAGCACTAAGATGTTATGATTTAGTATGTGTTAAAAAGTAGGAGCTTGAATTCAGACCTCTCTGGCTTTGAGGCTAACTCTCCATCTATTCTGTCATGTTGCCTCAGCAAGACACCTATATAGAACCAGAAAAAAAAAACCCAGCTATAATCTATGTGGGATAGAAAGGAAGGAAGGCAAAGGTAGCATACTTTTGTTCCCCTGTGTATAGTCCAGGTAGATATTCAAAATATTTTTATTATCTAATATTAGAATTAATATTGTGAAAAAGATTACAATTAAATATTCTAAAGTCTCTAGCAGCTGGATGATCCATGACCATTTCTATTATAAATGTAGATGGTCTGGACAGTCTTAAAAGGAAACTTTACCTTTTCAGCAAACAGGACTTGCTAGTTGATGTATTAGACAGAGAGATCCTCATGTTGACAAACCTCTCAGTGCTGCCCTGCTGGGTCCTTCCTTGAACATCCCTGCTTCCCTATAGGGAGCCATTTCTGGTTGTCTAGCTCTTCCTCTTTTCACCTATCATGATGACATTCAGGGATGGCAGGTGGAAATGGGTTTATCTATATGACTGAACAGAAAGTTAAATATTAAAAAGCACCAGAGAGCATGATGCTTCGATTGTAAGTACTTTTCAAAAGTATATTTAATGATAACTTCCTTCTCTAGTTTTTTAAAAATAATTTTAGTATTTTTGTCATTTGTGATTTTAATCTTAAGCCTTAAGCATAGGCAAAAGATAAGACAGAATTATCATCATTTGTAACTGATAACAATGTTTCTTTAGGGAAATCGTAGAAAATCAATGCAAAAATTAGTCAAAAGAAATTAACTCCAATAAAAGTGGCAGATTGTAACAAATCCACAAAAGGAGATAAATAAATTTTATTCAATGTAACTACAAAACATGAAAAAAATCTGAGAGTTGACCTGCCAAGATATACTTAGGATTTATATGAATATTTTGATATATTTTTTACAGAAAGAAGACTTAAACAATTAGAAAATTTTTCATTATTCATCATTGGGTTATATCAATATAATAAAAATTAAAATACTTATTTTACATATTTAGTGGTTTGCCAATCAAACTACCAAGGACAATTTTATAGACCTGGGTAAAATAACAAGAAAGTTCATTTGGTGAAACCAAAGTTCAAAGATTTCAAAGGAAAATCATAAAAAAATAGAAATGAAGAATAATTAGCTTAGTAGATCTGAAATGATATTATAAATTAGTAATTAGCAGACTATTTGGTTCTTGTTAAAAAATTTTAGTAGTATAACAGATAATAATGCTAGTGCTTCAAGATTTGCAAGTACTTTACATATATTATCTCATTTGATCTTGACAAAAACCCTGTGAAGTAGATGTTATTTTGTCCCCATTTACAAATGAGGAACTTGAGGCTAAAGGAAATTTAATGACAAGCAATTTCTGGGATAGAATTTGAACTCAGGTCTTCCTGAGTCTGATTCCAATACTTCATCAATTATACCATCTAACTTCCTAGACCAGATAACCAAAACTTAGGAATAATTTAACATTGCCTGGTATTCATTATAGTAGAATTATATATTACAAGTCAGCTTCTAAAATCTGAACAGAAATATATAAAATGAATATAAGGGAGAGGCTACTAACAGGTAGAAAATCAGGAAAAGTCTCATTAGCATGGAGCACCTAGCATGAGGCTCCAAAAGTTGGAGGTAAAGAGAGGAAAAATTCCAGGCACTGGAAACAACACAGAGATAAGAGATGGAATATATCAGATAGGTAAGGTTGGCTGGGATGTAAAGGAAGTGAACAGGAATGATATGTGATCAGCCTGGGAGAATGGACTTGAATCTAGTTGGTGAGGATTTCAAATACCAGAATAAAACTAAAGCAGATTTATTTTGCTTAAATATTTCTTCAATCATATCTGACTCTTCGTGACCCATGGACCAGAGCATGTCAAAAATGTCCAAGAGATTTCCTTGGCAAAGATACTGGACTGGTTTGCCCTTTTGTTCTCCAGTATGTTAAGGCAAACAGAGGATAAGCTACTTGTGCCAAATTACACAGGTAGAAATGTGTACCTTTTCTAAGCAATATATAACTAGTTTCCCTTCATAACAATAGTCACATGATGTTTTGTCAGCTTGTTGAGGCTACCCTTCCTCCACCTACCTTATTCACAAGTAGAAGGGCAGAGGGATAATAGAAATAGTAAAAGTGAGAACATGTAACTGAATAATGGATTTTCCTTATTCAATAAATATTTATGAAGCACCTATTGTGTATAAAATGCTATCTTAGATGCTAAGGAAATTAAAAGTTATGACAAATCCTGTTCTCTAAAAATACCAATAACAATTGTTATTCCAAAGGATTATTATTCTTTGGAATCAAATGAAGTGATGTATATGGAAATGTTTTATAATTCACAAAACTACATATAATTTGTCTTAATATTCTAATAATTCATATAAATATTCTAATACTTATTATTACTGTTATTTTCTAATTAACCATTGGTTGGAATTATCCAACATATGTTGAAACTAACAATGAAAAGTTAATTGTACATAGTCCTCACTTGTATGTAGGTCACTTGTAGCATCAACTCATATACTCAAAATTTGGACTAATGAGAAGAGCATTTGGTTTTGGAGTCAGAGATCCTGGATCCAAATTCTGGATCTGCTACTTATTGACAATGTGACTTGGAGCAAGTCACTTCCTTGCACTGAGATTTCAATTATTTTTTTTAACATGTAGCTTTGTTTGACTTGATGCAGGAAGCTGTAGCAGAGGAGAAACTTCAAGAGGTGAAAAAACGTTTCTTGGCTGCCTATGGCATCTCTGAAGATGGTCACCTGCAGATACAAGAGGTACTTTCTAGACATTGTATGTATGATTGTGGGTGTTTGTATGTGGGCAATAATAGGCAGTTTGTATGTATATACAAGGACATATGTATTGTGTGCTTAGATATATGTGTTTAGGTGGCAGAGTAGATAGAGTGATGGGACTGGAGGTCTTGAGTTCAAATCTGACTTCAGACATTTACCAGCTCTGTGACTGGGGACAAATATATTATTCCTGTTTGCCCCAGTTTCTTCATTTGTAAGATAAGTTATAATAATTGGGTATTGTCTTCCTGGTTCTAATTGTTTAACTTTGTATATTTCACATAAATCTTCCTTTGTCTTTCTGTATTCTTCATACTCATCACTTCTTACAATGTGAGTTTACATTATATTCATGTACCCACAGTTTGTTTAGTCATTTCCCACTTAAAGGTACCTATTTTGTTTCTAGTTCTTCTCATGAGTCTTCAGCCAGAGTAACTGAACAGGAACTTAACTAGTTTCCACTTTCCCTCAGACAGAGAAAAATTGCTCATCCTTATTCAGAAATGATTCTGAAAAAGAGCTAATCTTGTTAGTAGCTTCTGCTACTTCACAGAACCTTTGATCTCTGAAGGCAGATTTCAGACTAGCTTTTACTATCATTCCAGGATCTGGAGGGGGATTAGTATAGCTCGATTTTCCTAGACCTTCATCTGCAGCCTCCATTTCTGGCTGTATCCATTCACAAGGAATATAAAGGAAATTAGATGAAGATCCATCATGAGAAATACTCATGTATTGTTCCTGTCTTTCCATTGCTGAGCCCTCCTTCTTCAAGGACTTCTAGTTGGTGTGGAGAGACACAGTGTGCAAAAAAAAACCAAAAAAAAAAACCCCACAAGGTCTCAGAATTCATTTATGTCCAATGGATAGTCCTAGTTACTTTAATAGAGTTTCATTTATTGTATTAGAAGATGAAAAATGCTACATGAGAAGGGATTTGAAAGATAGTATCAAGAATATGTCTGAATGGAAAAGAAGATAAGACAATCATAAAGGTGATGAGAGATTACAGATTCATAGACTAAATGGAAGAGTGGTACTGCTAAAATAATAAAAATTTCAAGAAAGTCTCCATCATGCTGGGTAGATTGAGCCTCTGTGAAGGGAGTTACAGAAAAGCCTGACTAAGAAACATAAAATGAGAAGGTATGGAAGGATTTTTATTTGTGTTTGTGGTGTGAATATATATATTCAATTTTTAAAAGTCATTGTTCCATTGAAGAAATATTGACTAAAAACATACAAGTATCTCTGTGAAGGCTCAAAGATTTATAGAGCATAGAAATGAAAAGGATTTGAATGCTCATTTAATCCAACACCCTTACTTTACAGCCCACAATGCTAAGTCCCAGAGATAAAATACTTTGCCCAAAGTCACAGAGTTAAATTAGATAACAGCCAAATCTCCAACTGAGGTTCACTGACTTCCAGGTCACTCTTCATCAGAATGGGCAAATGTCCTGGCATGTAAGCTCCTTGTGAGCAGGGAACTTATACATACTAGTGCTTCACACAGCACTGGGAACATTGTGTTTTTGTTCAACTGGGTCATGAACCATAACACACTAGGACCTTCTATCCTTCACTATCTCCCAAATTCTATCCAAGCTTGTTTTCATTTCTTCCATGACATATCTAGCCATCTCATCTCCTTTTGCTTTTGCTTTTGATCTTCCTCAACATAGGGTCCAGCGAATCCTATCTTTTCATTATATGTCCAAAGTATTTAAACTTCAGCTTCAGTATTTGACCTTCCAGTGACTAGCCTGAATTAATTTCTTTAAGTATTGACTGATTTGATCACATGGCTTACCAAGGGATTCTCAAAAGTCTTCCATAGCTCCCCAACTTAAAAGCAGTGATTCTGCAATAATCAACTTTCCATCTAGTCCTATAGCCATACATTGCTACTGGAAAAACTGTAGCTTTGACTATGCACAGTAAACATTTAACCAGTGGGGATGGGGTTTGCTGATTAATTTATGTGATTCTTCTGTCAAGGTTTTTTTGTAAAATAGAAGCAAGTTATCCTTCCTCTTCTCAACCTCATCAAAATATGTGACCTCAGGAACCATTTTTATAGGAAAAACAGAAGTATTTTCCATTATGTTCCTGCTGGTTAGGAAGAAGCACTTGCTTTGCTTTAGCCTTCTCATTTAGCCTTAGGATCCTCTTAGTTTATTTGATTGTCATGGCAGCTGGCTCTGAGGAGCCCAGGACTCCTTTGATGAGTCACAAAACTCCAATGCTTCCCAGCTGCAATAAAGAGAGGGTGTTAAAGGACTGTTGTTAGAGAACAAATTAAACCCTGAGTTATTCACAAATAATTTCTATTATCCCTTTCACCTATTCCCTATTGTTTCCTGTTGCATCTGGAATTGATTTTACCCTAAATGGGGGAAAGGGAGAAGACAAAGAAAGGGGAGAAGGAGAAAAGACCTAGATTCCCTTCATTAAGATGGGATGATGGAACACCAAAGTAAAGGATACCCAGGAGACTCCTGGTATGTCTCTCCTGAGAGGGATTGATTTGTAACCACTTCATGTGAACTTCAAGGCCAGACTACACCCTTGAACTTGGCCTTTGAAAAGGAGATCAAAGACAGAAGGAAGGAACTTAAGAGAGCTAGAAAATGGCTACTCACAAGGACTCAGATTGGATTTTTTGGAAAGTGAAGACTTGGAGAATGTAAGACTATAAGACTACCCTCTACTCCTCCCAGGAAACTATGTGGCCCCCTACATAACCCTGGCTGAGAGGTGAATTCATACCCTGCCAAGGAAATACCAATGTCAGTCCAAAGACCGCATCCCTGAGGAATAAACTTCACCAACAAATTAACCCTGTGAAAGGAATTCTGCACTCCTTTAGAAAATAGAAGAGGGATTCAGAGGGCCTTCTCAGGGCAAATCCTTTGAAATAGGTATAGGCAACTTCTCAGTTAAAGAGGAAAGAGTAACAAATTAAAACAAAACAAAGCAAAAAAAAAAAAAAACTGAAAAAAAGAAGGAAAAACAAAAAAATCAGGAAGGAAGGAAATCATTAGAATGAAAACCAGAACAAAACTAAGACAATTTGGAGGAGAGGGTAACTAGGGAATACATAAAACCATATATTTAAAAAGTATTTCAGGTTCCACAGTTGATGGATCTTTTTCTAACTAGTCTTCTCTCTAACTTTCCATCCTTAAGTTGGTCACTTCTCTTTTCCTTTTATTTTATTTTTAACTTATGAAGTAGAAAAGATTATTGTATATGAAACTGTAAATCTAATATGTATAACTTTTTACCAAAGAATGAAAAGAGAAAGAAAAATTCAAGGATGATGAGCAGATGAATTTGTTTTATCATTTGTTATATGTATGGTATGATAGGGAAAGAAACAGTAGCTGATGGCAGAAAAAAAGCTTGGGAATGTCACATATTTAGGCTTCCATTTCCTCCCCCCACTTCATTACCTCAGATTGATAGTGGGTTATGTTCTAAAAACCTGGTTCCTGGAATTCCATAGTAATTGGCTTTCTTAGCCTGCTCCCTGAAAGAGCTTACTTATAAAATCCATTCCCTATTAGCAGAAACTGTGTTTTATAAATGAGAAGGATTTCTAATCCCATATGATGTTGTTGTGTGACCTTGGGCAGACCAATATATCTACCCCATCCTGTAATTCTTCAACTACAAAATGTAAATGGTGAGATGTGATACTGATATTCTATACTAGTAGAAAATATAAACTCACAGTTCAAATTTATCAACAGGACTTGTTTGATAAACAAAATAAATAGCAAAGAGCTATTAAGCTTGAGGCACTTTGGTAGACATTGGGGATTCAAAAATGAAATACAGTATAAACTCTGCCCTCAAACAATGTACAGGGAAATGAAACAAGTATACAATTAACTGTAATACAAGTATGAAAATTACAAGGGCACTTTAGCAATCAAAAGAGTGTTCTGAGAAATCCAAGATGCAATCCTTGTTAACTATAGATTAGAAATTCAATTCAATAAGCATTTAAATACCCTACCAGGGAGTGTGCTAAGTCATATGGTTACAAAGACAAACAAAAACAGCAATGACTACCAAGAAAGTGACATTCTTTTTGAGAGGGAGTTTGAAAATATTTAAGTATACAAAATACATGTAGATGAGGTAATTTTATTGGAGAATGATTTAGGTACACTAGGAAGAAGATTTTATAAGCAGATGGATAAGGATTCCAGAGAGCACAATGGAAGGTAGGAAAGAGTCAGAGGAAGAAAAGAGAGATGGGTCATAGAGCAAGGAGCAGGGAGTGGTAGCTAGAGAAGAGAAGTTAACTGATTTAGCCAGTCTCCAAGTCAGAAGCTCAAGATTATTGAGTGGAACAATAGAGTAATAGATTGCCATGTCTTTCACAGGTAACAAATGCTGGTTTGATTAAGTTTCCCTGAGAAAGAGATGGAAAGCATGTATGGAAAGGTGTACATGTTGTAGCAGAAATGGATCTACTTGATGGTCAAGGCATGAGTTGGAGTTTTAAGACCAGGCTAATTATAGAAGGATAGAAGACCTGCTTGAGGTACAAACTCTCAGGTTGAGATGAAGAAATTGAGGCAAACAGGGTCATATAACTAAGGTCAGATTTGAACTCGAGAATGAGTCTGCTTGATTCTAGTCCAGCAGTCTAAATACTCTGCCATCTAGCCACCCATAATTATCGAAGTACTTCATAGAAATAATGGTACTCGATATGGTGTTAACAAATGAGAAACCTTCTAATAAGGGAGAGGAAGGTTTTGTTCAAGATTTGAGACGTAACAGAAACAAAGAAGCAACAGGCAGATTGGTTGGGCTGGAGCAAATAATATGTGAAAAGGATATAATATAAAATAATATTAGTGAGGTTGGTTAGAATCATAACACAAAAAGCCTTCAATTCCAGTCAATGGTATGAGGGATGTATTAGAGCTAGAAAGAACTATTAAGAGACTTATTGTAGTCCAGGCTAGAGGTAACAAGGTCATGAACCTCAAATGAATTCTTGCTGGTTTATAAAAATTTTTATAAATAGAATCAATAGGACTTAAAAATTGATTGACTATGGAGAAAGTGAGGGAAGTAAAGAAAGAAGTCAAGAAAGATTAAAAAGATTCAAGTCTTGAAGAAAGATGGTACCACCAAGAAAAATAGGGTCATTAAAGATTCTCAATGATGACAGGAACCTCAGAGGTCATTTAGTATAATATCTACATAAAGAATCAAAAAAATTACATTTCTCTGTCTTCCTTTCCTCTCTTTCATCCATATATTTCTATATATCTTTATTTAATGAATGTCAACAGATTCATCATCTCATTGATATGGCTACTTCCTTCAATGAGATTATAATTTTCCATGCCTTCTCTTCCTATGAAATTTCTATGTCCTCTCATAAAACTGGCAAAGAGATGTATTCCATGTCCTAAGAGACCATGCTCCAAGCCTTTTAAAATTCTGAAGTTGCAACATTTAACTAAGGACTTCCTGAACAGAGCATTGGGCCTGGAGTCAAGAAAACCCAAGTTCAAATCTGACTTCAGACACCTCAGTTTCCTCATTGGTAAAATGGGAATAACAGCACCTGATGTAATTCTTGTGAGGATCAAATTAGATAATGTTTATCAAGCAAGTTGCAAACCTTAAAGCTGTTGGAATCTTTACAAAGTGTTAAGCCATTGAAGTTGATTTGATCTTAGAAGATATTTTGGGCCAAAACTTGAAACAAAGTACTAAGTGGAACTGATTGAACAATGCTTGTGTTCACACCTTTAGAGAGCTCATAAGTATCTAAGAACTCAATGGAGTTCACATGTTTGGGAGATTTCAGAGAGCATGCTGGGAGATATCCCACAACCCCACTCTCAGAGAAGTAGCATAAATGTAGTTCCAGTGAGCAACTCAAGAGAGTTCTGGGAAACTTCAACTGGGGTTGGAGACAGAGCACTCTGGGAGATATAGAAGCCTACTCGCCTCAGTTGGAGATTGAGAAGCCACGAGTCAGAGCTGGCTGGAAGCTGAAGAAAGCAGAGGCAGAAGCCAAGGACAAAGCTGTAAGATCTCTTGGAGCCAGGCAGAGAGATAGGCCTCAACTAACCAGGCTAATTTGTAAGGAGAAATAAACGCTTGCATTTTTACCAGCTGGCTGCGATTTTGGAGTAATTATTTAAGGCTGCCTCCAAGAAAAACCACTACATAAAGCATGATATAAATGCTAGTTAGTAGTAGTAGTAGTAATAGGAACAACAGCAGTAGTTGTATTAATGGTGGTGGTATTGGACTATCTCTGCATTATTTCTCAATCTTCCTTTATAACTGTCCCAACTTTTGCTACCCTATATTTTCAAAGTATTGTCAATTCTTTTTTTTTAAATAGCTTTTTATTTTCAAGTCATATGCATGGGTAATTTTACAGCATTGACAATTGCCAAACCTTTTGTTCCAATTTTTCCCCTCCTTCCCCCCACCCCCTCCCCTAGATGGCAGGATGACCAATATATGTTACATATGTTAACGTATAAATTAAATTATGTCAATTCTTGTGGGTAAGTCATCACTGGTAACATGATAAAGCCCACTGTGTATGTTTCCTTTGCTCTATTTCTTTACTGGAGTGCATTTTTTAAAGATGCCTTTCATGTAAAATCTGGGCTCCTTGAGGGATGGGGCAACTTTGATTTTCCCTCATTCACTCCACTGTTCAGCATACTGCCTCTCATATAGGGTACTTCTAACTGCTTATTATATTGTGGCACAGCCATATAGCATTCCTGGAAGAATAAAATTTAAAAAAGGGATTTTGTATTGGGGGAGGGGAGCTTGGGATCATTGAAAATACTATTCAGTTTTCAAAACACCAGAGCCTTATCTCTTCAGGCTAGAACCAACTCTCTGTGCATTTATAACGCTTGTTCATGTATAGTAATAGACTAAAACAATGAGCTGTTAATAAAATCATGTCATAATATGAACTATATATATTTCATCTATTTAGTTGTTATTGCATAAATTATTAAGTCCATCTCTTGACTTCTGGACCTCACAAAGTTTTTAAGTATTCTGGGATTTGCTATAATTAATACAATGCCAATCACAAAAAGAAACTTCTTAATACACAAATACTAAGGTCATGCATAATACTTGGTAAACAATCACAAAATTTTTGATTGTGATCCTCTGATTATCATTATCAACTAAGCATAAAACAGGGAAATGAATGTTCATGAAAGGTAATCCCTGCTATTATGGAGAATATCAAATACAGAGTCCAAATGGAAGAGAAATTTCTTATAGTTGATGTTCTTTTGATAAATAAAATGTTGTTTTGTTGGGTTTTTTTCCCTTTGGCTAAAGCCTATACTTTCAAAAAGTAACTCCTACCTGGGAAACTCCCTCTGCCAATATAAATCTTCAACTGTTCTACCATTTATAATCTTAGGGAATTGCCTGAGCTCACTAAGAAATTAAATGACATGGCTACCTAGGGTCACTCAGCCAATAATGTGTCAGAAGCATATACTTCTTGATTTGAATCTATATCTATTTAGCCTTAGGTGAAATCTCTATCCTTTATGTGAGGGTATCAGTGTTAAAGTTGCATATATATATAATAGTAATATATATTGGGATAATCAATGTAATTATATTAGTATATAACATCTTTCATTAAATCCTTTTTTTGATTCTTCATCAAGTTATGGAGGAAACCTTAAGTTCTGACAGCCTATGCTGGGGTAATGCTAGTTCTGCTAGAATCTACCAAACTGGAAATGATTTATCATTAACCAGTGTTGTTCAAGAAACATCCTAACTAAATGTAGGAATGATCAAAGGCCAAACAGTGATTCATTTTGAGACACATTCACACAAAAAGACTATTAAACAAGTTTTTAAAAAATGATGCTTGCTGACAAAACTACAAATCCTTATAGTATGTGTCTGCATAGACAAATCATTTTGAATTTATTGCTTTATTCTTTATTTTTGTTAATGATTACTATATTTCCTGTTTTTAAAACATAAGCAAGAAAGTGAGGAGAGTACATTTTAGAGAAAGAAAAATGATGAGCTCAATCCTGGTAGAGTTAAAATTTCAATATGTCAACTAGGTAAAGATAACTATAATAATAATAATAATAGCTAACTTTTATATGGTATGTTGTAGTTCACAAAGTGCTTTACATATATATATATATATATATATATATATATATAAATATATAAATAAATTATTATTATTATCTCATTTGGTTATCCCAACCCTATAAAGTAAATACTGTTGTTATCCTCATTTTACAGATGAGGAACCTAAGGCTGAATAAGTTAAATGACTTTCCAAGGTCACATAGATGATAAATGTCTGACATAGGATTTGAACTAAAACTTTCTTGACTTCAAGTCCAATATATTCTATCCATTATGCCATCTAGCTGTCGAGGGTTCAGCAAACCTTTGGGATTGCATACCTGGCCCTGGAAAAAGATTAGAGCTGCTTTGGTTGATTTGGAGGTTATCTGCTCTGCATTAAGATGATAATTGCTGTCATGGAAATAGAATCTCTAAAGGAAAAATGTAGAGAAAGAAGAAAAGGAAACTCAGAACAGATCCTCAAGAGACACTATACTTAGCATTTTTCTTTGTATTAGAGATCTAGAAAGATCTCTTAGCCATCTAAAAAAGAATGGGAAGAAAACAGTTTCATAGAAGACAAGTGAAGGAAATTGAGAAGTGGTCAAAGGGGAAAATTTCAAAGCTAAAGATCTTGAAAGTGGAAATTATTATTCAGGTTTGGAACTCCCTAGCTGAAAAACAAGGATGTGAAATTGAAAATATAGAACAAAGAGTTTGCAGAACTTTCTCCTACTGCAAAGTAGAGGCATGAGAGAAGTAATAGCTAATACAGAAGGTGATGATGAGATGTCTCAAGATCATAGATGTGATATCTTTAGGAAGAAGTCAGGTTTCAGTTAGTCTGGGGAAATAGAAGTGTATGAAGAAGAAGAAAATAAGATGTGAACAAGTTGTGGTATATATTGTGACAGATAAGAAATGTGAGATTTCTTGCACTGTGCGATAAGAAATGACAAACAGGATGATTTCAGAAAAACCTGAAAAGACTTATATGAATTGATGTGAAGTGAAGTGAAAAGACCAAGAGAACATTGTCCATAATAACACTAATATTATGCAGGGAAGAATTGTGAATGAATTACCATTCTCAGCAAAACAATCTAAGACAAACCCAAAAGACTCATGATGAAACATACTATTCATTTCTAGAGACAGAACTGATATTGTCTGAATGTAGATAGAAGCATACTATTTTTCACTTTTTTTCATTTTTTGTGTTTTCTTATACAAATGATTATATGGAAATGCTTTATATGATTGTATATTTATAGCATATCAGATTGCTTACTATTTCAGAGAGGGGGAAGGGAAGAAAGAAACAAGGTGAGGAGAAAGCATGAGATTTAGAATTCAAAACTATTAAAAAATGTTTAAAATTATTTTAATGTGTAATTGTGGGGAAAAAAGAAAGATGGCATTTGATAAGGTATAAAAATGACATGATATTGATTAAGGACAGCAGGGGAAAAAAAAGAAATTTGTGTCTAGAAAAACATCACAGAGATTAGGGGAACAATAAAGTTAGAATATAAACCAGAAGACATAACTAACTCTTGGGCAGGGAAAGATCAGAATAGATAGAAGTTTATAACTCAAAGTAGCCTTGGGGTACTAAATGGTTTCTAGTGGTTTTGCTATCTATTCATATTCATTGGTTTTCTACCCAGACATATGACTGAATTGATTCTTGACCTTCATGTAAACTTTACTATATAGTCCCAGAAGACTAAAAAATATGCAAAATTTTAGGAGAATCTCTTCTTGTCCATTAGGAACTCATAATCAAAGGAGTGGCAATGTACATTAGGCTACCCCAATGGTACTGAAAATATCCATCCTCTTAGTTTTTTTTAATTGATAAATTGATCAGTGGGGGCAAGGGGAACTAAGAAGATATTAAATGATGGATAAAAACAAGTCACTGACTGACAGGACACCCTAAGTAATACTGATTTCTAGATTAAATCTAAATGCTTTTGTCTTAATCCTTTAGCTTGCCAGCATAATCTTGCCAGAAGATGAAAATTTTCTTTTGCTCTTTCGTCGAGAAACTCCCTTGGATAACAGTGTGGAGTTTATGCAGGTAAGCAGCTTTTCCTTTCCTATACCAAATCTGACAAAGGATACTCATAAAAGGTTTCAGACTGTGTGAGGATAGGAGAGGGAAACAAATACTCATCATGATTTTCTATGTGATTGGTTCAATTCGCAGAGACAGCAAGATGTCACATAAAGAGTATTGGACCTAGAGCCAAATCCTTTTTCTGACTTACTAAGCATGTGGCTCTGAAAGTCATTTATTTAGTTTCCTTAAATCTCACTTGTATCATCTGTTAAATGAGGATATTAATACATCTAGTGCCATCTTCACAGGATTAATGTGGGGTTAATGGTTTAAAAACAACACAATTTCTAAAGCTGTGTACTAGGTTTTAAAGTTTAAGCTTTACTTGAGCCTGAACTGAGACTTTTGGGATATGCTATCTATTCCTCAGCTATTGTTTTGTTTTGTTTTCAACATCTTGTGACTAATGATATTTGAAGAGAGGCTTGCTGGTCACATTTAGGCAAATGTTCCTCTTTAAATCAGCCAGTCAATAAATCATTTCCAAAACCTATTTTCTAGAATTGGTAGCTAAAAACCTGTTTTCCATGTTTTGTTTCCTTCCTAATCGTCTGCAGGTCATAGGTAGGAGGTGAAAAAGATGAGTGTGTGTGCATGGTGGGGAGAATTGTTGCTGATGTTGGTCCTTCATTTTTTGAAGAGATGCAGTGACATTGCAGGGTGATATCTTGACTTATGCATGAATTGGATTCAAGTGAGGCAAAGTTGCACAAAATCATCAGCTTCACTCTCTCCTCCAGTCATCAAAGCCCAGTGGCATGGTATAAATCAAGAAAACTGGCAATGGCTAAGACTGATGGCTGAGAATGCCGTGGGTGACCTTAGCCTTTCTAAATTAAGGTCTTTCTGAGGCTGCAGTTTGTCTGAGGCAACACCCATTCAATGACTAATAGCTAGGTAAGAATTGAGACAAAAGATAAACTAATTTACCATCACAACATATTCATCTGGATCACGTAAATCATCAAAGATCATTTTGGCTGAGTGGCTTCTGACTTATCCAAAGGAGCTCTTTTAGCTGAATGTCTTTTTTGTAAAGACAGTTAAAGAAATGGCTCTATAGGAACTGAGAGATTTTATTTCATTTTTTTAATTGAATATTTCTGTTTGTTCACTGCTACCCAAAGAAACCTAAAATATTGCTTTTGTCTTTTTTTAAAAATTGACTGTAGGAGATAGGAGCCAGAACCAAATCAGCAAAACCTGAGTACAAATCATATCTCTGACGTATACTGCTTGTGTAATCCTTAACTTCTTAATGCTCTGGGCAGCCCTCTTAAGATTATAATTTGTAAAGAAGGCAATGACTTGCATTGGTAGAGAGAGTTTCATATACAGTCAAATCACAGATCCAGCCCTAAACCACCTATAACTAAATATCAACTGCAGATTCTGTCCCTGTAAGATTGTTTTTGTTGTTCAGTCATTTAAGTTGTGTTTGACTCTTTGTGATCCCATTTGGGGGTTTCTTGGCAAAGATGCTGAAGTGGCTTGTCACTTCCTTCTCCAGATCATTTTACACATGAGGAAACCGAGACAAACAAGGTTAAGTGACTTGCCCAGAATCACACATCTAGTAAGAGTTTGAAGACAGATTTGAATTCAGAAAGGTGAATCTTCCAGACTCCATTGCACCACTGAGCTGCCTGTAAGATTAGCAGGAGTCTATTTAGCTCAATGATTTAAGGACTGACTACTGATTAGGTCTTGTGTTTCAGATTTGGCGCAAATATGATGCTGATAGCAGTGGATTTATCTCAGCTGGGGAGCTCCAGGTAAGCTTTGTCTAATGTATTCTGAACCTGCTGAAGGTTTGGAAAATGTGTGGTTTTGTCTATTGCTAGAAATTTGAGTCCAAATATGTTGTGCACTTAACTTCCAATGGAGTGGAGCCAAGAACTTCAAGTTTAATTTTATCACCAGTTCTCCAAGCTGTCCACTTTTGAGTCTCTCTTCAAAAATTCAGATAGTGTTACTCTTATAACCATAGAGACAAAGAAGGAGAAATCATCATTTTAATTATTCATTTATTCACTTATTCACTAAACAAGGGCTATTATGCACCTGTTATGTTCCAGACACTGTGGCAGGTGCTGGTAATACAAAGACAAAATGAGGAATATGAGGGAAATGGGTATCTGTTTTCTATTTCTTGCTGCTATAAAAAGAATATTAGATTAGGAGTGAGAAAAGTTGGATTCAAATCCTGGCTATATTATCTTCTGACTGTGTAACTTTTCAAGTCACAACCTCTCTGTAGTTCAGATTTTTCACTTACAAAGTAAAATAATAACACTTACACTCCTTACCTCCTGGGATGATTGTAGAAAAAAAATCCCTCTTTAAATCTTAAAATGTTATATAAATATGAGGTGATATGAAACTGTAATCACAAATGAATGAATAAAAAGTGTTTACTATGTGCCAAGCTTTGTGCTAAGTTCTGGGATACAGCAAATACAGAAACTTTTGAGGAGCTTAATTTATTAAGTGGATAAGAATATTCATAGGGAAGTGGAAGCCAGAGAGGGGCTCTTTTTTTTCCTGGAAATTCTGGAATGATAAGTGGGGTCCCAAGAGAAGCCTATCTAAGAACATTGGAGGTTGGTTTGATTTTAATTCCTAGTTCCAGAACTGAAAGGAGAAGGAGAGGAAAGGGTAAACAGACTGTGGAAAAGAAGTTGGCCAAGAAGCTTTGGAAGAGTGGGTGACAAAGAAGGGAGTAAAATAAAGTGTGATTGATGATTTCCTGAAATAAAGTATTCTCAGAGAAGCTATCACTAATCAAATGAATGGGACCCCAAGGTAGAAGCTCCTCTAGGGAAGAGTCTCTGTATGGGCCACAAGGGAACTGTAGTAGAAGTGATCAGTCAAGTCCATATTATCTACTAACATGAGCTTTCTTAAAAAACAAAACAAAAACAATCCAATCTTTAAAACATGGAACTCATGGAGGCTTTATGCCTTTTGTAAAGTAGTATTTGCCTACAATAAAGGACATATGGAGAAAGACATCCACAGAAAGAACTGATAAGTATGTATAGAATAATTTTACATATATACATATATACATGTGTTTGCATATATGTGTGTGTATACACACACATTATACCTATTTATATCTAATGGTTACCATATCTAGGATGGGGGAAGAAAAAGGGGAAGAAAAAAATTTACCTGATAATTTTATTATGTATTTATAAGGAACAGTAATTTTTTGTTTCATGTGCAATCACTTTTTATTATACTATTTCAGAGAAATGCTTCTTTTATTCCATAAATTAAAAATAAAAATTTTTAAGTATTATTCATTTATATGATCTTTTTGTAAAGTGGTAATTTATACCTTTTATGAAGTGGTAATTCTTTTTTGTGTGTGTACCTATAGAATTTTCTTCGAGATCTCTTCCTACATCACAAAAAACTCATTCCTGAGGCCAAACTGGGTGAATATACTGATACCATGGTAAGTAAACTTTCAGATATGCTTCACAGTAGCAGTAAGAATAACCAGTCTTAACTTCTTCGGATGACCACTCAAATCCTATGTAATCATATGTGAAAGTTTATCACCTTTTTTTTAGGGAAGCCTAGAAGGTCCCATTTTTATTAGGCAAATAACCACAATGTTAATCTAAATCTCTTGGAACTTTGATTCCTTCATACTTTCTCCTCCATGCCTATGACATGTTACTACAATTATTTTCCTCCAATCCATCTGATCTCTCCTTTTTGTCCTTTGCCTTTTTTCTTCCTCTTGATATCATAACATCTCATTTTTACCTTTTTTCAGTCTTATGATACCATTCTTCAAAGCTCCATTCTCTTCTCTTTTAATACTCTCTACTTTAGAAATTGTATTCACTATTGTCACTGCAACTATTATTCCTATTGAGGTGACTCTTAAATCTCTATCTCCATACCCATTCTCCCTCCAGTGTTCTAGCCTTGCATTTCCAGTTATCTGTTAGATATCCCTCCTGGAGTTTCTGCTAATATTTCTTCTTTTTAATTAAAGTTTTTTATTTTCAAAATATGAATAATTTTCAACATTCACCCTTACAAAACCTAGTGTTATAATTTTTTTCCTTCCCTTCTCCCCAACACTTTCCCTAGATGGCAAGTGTTTCAATGTATGTTAAACATATTCTGCTAATATTTCCATCTCACTCCGGTGTAGTAGCAAAAATAGTTTGGAACATGTCCAAATCCCAGTTCTGCTCTTTGCTATCCATATCATTTGGGGTAAGTCACAGAGCCTACTGGGACTATGCTTTCCTCATTTATAAAATAAAGGTTTTGAAGCAGATATTTCTAAGGTCCCTTCCAACGTTATGTAATTAATGCTCAGAGTTAAACTAATCTTTCCTCTAAAATATGCTTTTTCCTGATTTTTCCTTCCCTTTCTGTCATTATCTCTTTGTGACCACCACACCTAATCGCCTGCCATATTTTGTCCATTCACGCTTTGCAATATTTTTTGCCAACAACTTAATGCATATTCTCAGGATCTCTCTGACTAATAAATTGCTAACTAGATTGAACACAGGCATTATGTCAAAACTGTGTCATTTTTTTCAATCTTTATATCCCCAGCTCCTAGGACAGTGATCTTTACTTATAGGAGGTACCTAAGAAATGTTTATTGATTGAATTGATTTTGTACATCAAATGCTATAGACAAAATAGGGTACTTGTGTTTTTTTAAACATAATCAATATTTTCCTGATTTTATATATTTGCTCAAAACTGGAATGCCATTCCCACTATCATTTCCCATTCTTTAAGGTCTATCCCAAATGCTGGTTACTTCATGAAATCTTTCCTAATTCTTTCCTTCCTTCTAATCAGCCAGAAATCATTGCTCATAACATGTGTTTTTCTACATTCTCAAGTATATTCTACTTTATATTATGATTGTATTTTATTTCCCTTCCCCTCTAGATAGTGAGCTGTTGGCTTATTTCTCTCTGAATGAATACTGGCTTTGAAGTCAGAGGGGATTCCTGAGTAATCTTGGACAAGTCACTTACCTACCCAGGGGCTGTTACCTCATTTGTAAAATGAAAGATTGAACCAGATGGCCTCTGAGGATCCTTTAAGCCATGTAGGTTCTTCTGATTCTCTCTCAGTGTCTAGTACAGTATCTAGCTGAATTTTCATTATGAATAGACATATAATTACCTAATTCTAAATAAAGGTTTTTTAATATCTTCCTACTTGGCCATAGTGTTGGTAGTGGTAAAAAAAAAAAAAACCATGATGTAGTTATTGGGTTCTCCATCCATTGACCTGAAAATGATTTGGGTACCTTCTAAATTTGAGGGTGTGGGGCAAAGTCCCATTCTAGCAATGGTTCTATATCTCAAGCACTTAGTATAGTGCCCTTTTATATATTTGAATATTCATAAATGTTCATTTAATTAAATTCAATATAGAAAGAATACCAAATTATTCATCTTATTTTGTAGATGATGAAGACTCAGGTTCCTAGAGGGTAAATGACTTATGGTTACCTAACAAGCTGAAACTAAGATTTCCTGACTCTCAAACTTATTTACTATGACTTTAAGAAAGACAATTTGGTCTTGGTCACAGTTTCTGTATTACTAAAAATGCTAAGGTTTGCTCTAGATTGCACTAAATTCTAAGCCCCCCCCCCCCAATCAAGTGTTCTTATACTCTTCTATATCGATCCCTGGTCAAAAGAAACATATATGAGCTCAAACACGAAATTATCTTAGATGTAATCATTTGTTAATAGCATAAAGAATAAAATCAAATCCTAGGAAAATCTCAATCATGGTAATCATTGCTGTGTTTATCTCTTTTCATCGCTAGTAAAGCAATGATAGAAATCCTGAGCAAATATATGTTCAGCAATAAAGAGCAGAAAAGGAAATCCCCTAGAAGCAGGAAACTGTTTCTTAGATACAGAGAAATCTCTAGGTCCCGTATTGATTCAAGCTTCTCTGAAAACCTTTAATAGAAAGATGATTTGGAAAATGAATAAAAATGAAATTGACTGAAGAAATTCACATAATATTCTAGGAAGTTTTTTAATTGAAGAATTTTTTGTTGCCACTGAATGATATGATCTCAATTTCATTAATTGATTAAACAGGCTGAACCAAATGAAATATTGGCTTTCAGAATCTCTGGATTGCAGAGAGCACTTTCTTTGAAAACAGTTGACTTTAATTTTTTTGTTCCTTAAAAAATAATTAAACATCTTTAACTAGATGGCCAATCAAGGTTGGCACTAGCCCAAACCATGATGGAGATCAAACTTATCTCTTTCACCTTCTTACCTCCTACTATGTGCCAAAGAGCCTTATACCTATCTTTTTCTGTCATCCCTTCTGCCCTGCCTGAAGACTTTTGGCAATTTCCATTGCCTGTCAAGTATTTCACATATCTCTAACTTCCTCAGAGTTGTGCTTCATGAATGAGAATTTTATTCTAGCATAATTATAGCATTATCAATCATTCATTCTAGCATCAAAGCATCTATTCCCTCAATGTCCTGGATTTTGCTAGCTAGAAAATGAAGAGAATGATCAGATTTTTAAGAATTCATACATTTTAGAAGAGGATCAAATGAGTGATGCTCTAATAGGAGACTATGTACATTAATTCTTCAATTAAGCAGGCGGAGGACATATATGTCTTCCATGTGTTATAACATATATTTGTATACATCTCTCGATAAATATAGATATAATTATGTGTGTTGGAGTGGTGGGAAGGTTCTCAAGTTTCTGTGAATCATATTATATGTATTGATTTTTATTTAATTTATAACCTAAGCCAGTGGTAGAAATTGGAACAAAGGGAAGGAGGAAAAATATAGCCCTACTATCTCATGGGTCTAACCAATAAGGAAATAATTTCTATAGTGAATAAACCAGAATGGTATCACTCTGGTTTTCCAAAATAATTTTCCCTTTTATCCATGAATATAGGGGGCAGTTATTGGTACTAAATTCTTTGAAATAATCTTCATGTTAGAAGTTTTCACTTTGGGAGTAAGTGACCAAAAAAAAAAAAAAAAAAAAGCTGACATCCTCTGGATTATGTCAGTTTATTCTGTACCTAGTAACAGAAGTCATTAGGGATCCCATTTCTGGAAAGTATGGAGAGCAAGGAGAAATTGCTTGGACCTGCATGAAATGTATGTTTGTTTTTCTGCTGTAGCCAAGTGACTTTCTAAGCTTAATGCAGAATGGTTTCCTTCTGATAAGAAAAGGTAGATGAGGTCGAGGAATTCCTCTCTACTCTCCAAGTTACTAGGAAAAATATCTTTGTTTTTTCCTGGGGAAAAGAGGGAGAGGCTTAAAAGGGATATTAATGAAGAAAATGGAGCTGAAGGGGAAGCAGAAAATTTTGATATGTGTCAAGAATTTGTAAGATGAAAGCATGTAACACTCAGAAGAAGAGGACGTAAGACTCCTGAACACTCAGGAGTTAATAAGAGATATGAAGTTCTTACAACAAAAAGAATTATTTGTACCTTCTGTGGAAAGGGTAGCTGCTTGAAATGCAATAATCCTCCAAAAGGAGTGATATGTGCCTCAGGAAGTGTACATTCAATGGGATGTGTGAAGAGAATATTAAAACTGAGAAAATCAGCACAACTATTAAGCTCATATGCAGGGAGCCCACTGCATACTTCCAATGTTCTTTCCCCCTGTCTATACGTCGTTGGACTATCAATCATGTATATTCCTCCCCAAGGGGGTAGTCATTCCCCAAATGAATCTTGTTTTCTCCTTGCTTCACCATCTGCTGGAGTAACAGTGTGCAATTCTTATAAGTCCTGATGCCAAGAGCCCTAGGTTTTGTCCAGAATAGGCAGATTTTGCTTCCTCTGGAATAGGGACACTTCTAGGTCCTCACTTTGGATGGAAGAGAGGGATGGATTGTATAAGTGAGCCTCTTGGGATGGAGAATGGACATATACACACAAAAATAACCTAACACCTTGGAAGCAAATGAAGAACTCCATAAACTATGAGAAAAACAGAGCTCACTTGGGCATCTTGCCATCTTTTGCCTTTCCACTGTCTCCTTTCTCTTTACCTGCAAAAGTCATTTTATGTAGTGGAACTTAGCCTTTAGAGACCACCCCTGTCTCCATCCCTGACCACATGAAAAATTTCTGGCTAAATTTTACCAAAAAACCTTTGCATAGCTGGTGGATAGGATTAAAACCTTAGTATCTTGATTTGTTGAGTACAACCAATGATGCACTCTTTCCATTTGCCCTATGAGATATCTTTTTCAGCTATGACATCGATTAAAAAGAGATATTGGAATAAATTGAATTCAGTTAAGATATTGTACTTCCTACATCTCAAATTGTTAAACCAATTTTAAAAACTCCCACATTGTTCTCATTTTTAAAACTGTCATTTTAAAGTGAGCTAAAAATGTTTGCCACTAAAATAAGATACTGTTAATATATTATTTTATATTTAATCCTTTTAAATTTCTGGTTTGCATATGTTATAAAGTACACAATATTTTAGTACTGTGATATATTCATGTAATTGTATATTTTGAATATGTGCTTTAAAAAGATTTTATTAATAAGGATGTACAATCCAAAAAGTCTAGGGAACACTGCTTTAAGGAATAATGCTATATATTTATCAATGCCTTCAGGAAAGAGATCATCCAGGAAGATAGACAAAAATGAGCCAAGTAGTGATAATTGGTGATTCTCCACTCCAGGTGACTGAGAAAGTTTTTTGTTGACCTGATTCTAATAATAGAGAGGTGTGCTATCTTCTCAGTGTGTGAGATATCTGTCAATATTTGTCAAACTTGGTAACTACTATCCACTTCTGGTGATTGATTTGAGCACAGATGTTATGGTTGGGAGGAATATAGAAAGTATTTCTAGGGAAGACTTTATGAGGAGAAGTTGTGATGCTTCTATTATATCTGCCAAGGAGGATGATCTTTAGATTGGATAGAACAGAGAGTCAGAATGTCCAGCTACCCTTAATAAGTTCAGATCTCTGCTTTCATTCAAAGTACATTCAGGGTTCTGAAAGTCTTGGCAGATACAATGATTTTTGAAAGATCTTAAAAAAGAAAAGATCCATAGCAGAATTGATGTAGGACAAATGGTGTTCAGGTTTTCAATAAAGGGAAGAGAGTAGATTTTGCAAATGAAAGACCCAAATGAGTAAGTGTTGCTACAGCTCTTGGAATTATTCTAGAGTAGAAAAATTCTAGAGAAGTTATATCAAATTCAAATGAAAATGGGGTATACTAATCCATACATAAAAATCCCTGTGGATCACACATTGGTTTAGTTTTAAAATGTAATATTATTTACATTTTATTATATTTTTATTTATTTTGTTAAATACTTCCCAGTTATAGTTTAATCTACCTTGAAATATTTGGGCCATTTATGACTCACAGGGCATTTGTTTAACACTCTGTTCTAGAGTAAACTATTAAAGTGCTGGTTTATGAATATTTAAAAAGGAAACAGTGATCATAAAGAATTAAATTCATCAAGAGCAGTTCATTCCAGGCTAACCTTAGTTTTTTGTTTTGTTTTGTTTTGTTTTTTGGGATTTGTTTTTTTTTTTTTTTTTGCAAAATTAATAGACTTTTTATTTCAGCAAAAATGTGATAAAATCTCTGATGCTGATTCTACTTTTGGGAGCCAAAATGGTGGAGTAAACAGTGAATCACTTTTGGGAGCCAAAATGGTGGAGTAAAAGTGAATCCCATGTTCACTTTGGGGCAAACATAAAATAGCACCCCAAGACAGATCCTGAAGACATAGAAGCAATAAGGGGATAGGGCGAAATAATATTTTAGCCCAGGAAATTTGTAGGATTGGCAGGAGGGGTCCATCTTATTCAGGTAAGGGAATTGAGGACAGGTGGCTAGCCAGTGAGCCAGCAGCAAGCCCCACATCAGCAAACCAATAGAATGTCCTGATCCTCAGTGTAATGAAACAGGTGAATGCTAACACTTGGACCCTCCAACTGCTTTGGTATAGCTAAGGGAGTAAGGGACTTTAGCTCTAGAAACCACCACATACTTTGGTGTAGGGCCATGATGGGCAGACATCCTCCAGCAGTTGGACTTCCATGTGCTTTAGCATGGCCCTGAGCAAACAGGCATTCTTCAGCTGCCAGACTGCTATGTGCTTCAGGGCAGTTCCAGGTAAACAGAGAAACACCCACCAGACCTCAGCACAAGCTAGTCACAACTATTCGGACTGCAACTCAGCACCAGGTAAGCTGTCAGACCCCTCTATCCTCCAGCAGCACCTGTCATCCCCCATTCCACCTTCACAGTGCAACACCAGCCATGAGAGTTCCCTTAGGACAACATCAGCAGCCCCAGGTAAACAGCCAGGGCCTGTAGCCACTGGCACAGGAAGCTTGAGATTGTGCTCCTTCCACCCTGGGAGCAGAGTTCAAATTTATTAAAAATGCCAATTTTTTTTAGATGATCAATAAATAAATAAACAGAAGAATCTGACCATAGAAAGTATGGTGTCAGGAAAGACCACAGCACAGACTCAGAAGAGGGCAACAATGTCAAAACACCTATGGGCAAAACCCAAAGAAAAATGGGAAGTGATCTCAAGCTCAGAAAGAACTCATGGAAGAGCTCATAAAGAAGTTTAAAAATCAGAAAGAAAGATAGAAGGAAAAAATGGGAAACGAAATGAGGATGATACAAGAGAATTATGAAAAAAAAAAAAAGAGTCAACAGCTAGGAAAATGACTCAAAAAGTATAATCGGTCAAAGGGAAACATTTAACAGTTTTACCAGTGGTTAACCATTTTACCAATGATTTATCCAATAGTTTGGATAAGAGGCATGGATGGCACGCATATCAATTTTTCAGATCACACAAATCTAGGAAAAATAACATTGACAAAGTCAAAATTCTAGAGCTAAATTTAAAAAGATAATTGTAAAGTCTTATCTGTGGGATCAAAAAATAAATTTCATAAGTATAGACCAGAGGGATAGATATATAGCAAGTCGTATGATTAAAAAATATTTGGGGGATTAAATGAACTTCAAATGAACATGAGTGCATTCCAAACCTTCTCTTTGCTCTTCAAAGGAGTTCTAAAACCTTACTACTTCCTACTCAGCAAAGGATTTTTATACTTATCAAGGAAAGTATATAAACTTATATATCAAGAAAATTGAGACCACTCCTTATGAGCTCCTTTTTCTCCCTGATTCTACATCTCAAATCCCCTCAATATCAAGTACATCCCATTTTCTCTTCCTTTTCTGTGGTCTCAGAGGAAAAGATAACAGGAAAGAATAAGATTAGCTTCATTATTTGTGCCTTGATTTCCTCTCCTCACATTAACCTTTGAGAACTTTTGCCTCTGAGCATTTCCTATCACTCTTTATCCACTGGCTCCTTTTTTGATATAATATAGAGACAATCAAATCATCTTCCCTACTCCATCCTTAAAAACTTTCAATGAATCTTGCAGTCCTCTTAAATTATCATATCACATCCCTCTTTCTTTTCACAGCCAAACTCTTAGAACAAGCTGTTTACCCTTGTAACTTCTACTTCCTCAAATCTCTCACATTTCAACTCCTGAGATCTGGCTTATGATATCACCTCTTAAATGAGCTTTTCTCCAAGGTCCCCTATGATCTCTTAATTGTTGAATCCCATGCATTTTCTCAGTCCTCATCTATCTTGAACTCTCTGCAGCACTTGTTACTGTATAATCTTTTTATAATCTTATTTCACATTACTCTTTATCATGAACTGAAGGATCCAATCCAATTGGTCTATTTACTTTTCCCTGTTCATGACATTCTATATTCTATCTCTGTCCTTTGCACAGTCTGCATGTCTAGAATGTTTATCCTCTTCACCTTTGCTGCTTTTAATCACTAGCACTCTTTAAGACAACTTCTTGAATTCCTCCCATGTATTGGTATCCTCCCTCCCATATATTTAACAACATTCCTCCCACAAATTTTATTAATTACTTACTGGTTGCAGAGCATTATGTCAAAGGCTTAAGGACAATCAGCATCTAGATAAGACATAGTCCCTGCCTCAAAGAGCTTAAAGTTTAGAAGGAAAATTAGGTGTATACTATAGTTATCTAATAGTAACAGCTTTTTAAGAAATTAAGTTTATGTAACTGTTAATAAGTGAAACCTAAACTATTATTTAAAAAAAAAAAGAGAGGGAGTTACTAGAAAACGGTGTTATTGGGAGTTCTAAAGTTGTACATGTGGATGAGGATGGGGAGGGGAGAATCCTGGTGGATCTCTTCTCTTTAGCTTCATGGAAGTTATGATATTTAAGTTGGCCTTTAAGGAATGGATAGGAAGTCACCAGATGAAAGGAGATGAGGAAATAGCATAAAGTATTATGGAAGGAAAGTTCAAGATATGGTCTAACCACATATGTATAACAATCATCAAATTAAAGTCTGAATGCATAATATTCTACCAATTTTTAAACTTCTTTGAAAAGGAAGAATAGCAATACAACTAAGAACAGTATCTGCTTGGCTCTCCAAGGCTCTGTCTGAAGATTGACCAAAAAACCTGATAGAGAATGAAACACAATTTGAGGGAAATGCCACAAAGAGAAAGTCTGGCTTCATTACATTTTTTAAAAGAAAATAACACAGCAACACCTTGATCATCATCAGGCTTGTCTTCCAAGCCCAACACCAGCAAACTGATTAGCCAGAAAAATTGATTTTCCATCTCATTAAGTCTACAAATAGTCCCAATAATTGACATCCTATCATATACTCAACAGAAACTATGGTGAGGAAAGTCAATGGGAAAGCAGAAGGGTCAGAAAAGCACTTCTGTGGGGAGAGGGAAGTGTTACCATGAATACATAATGAGCTAAGGGTTGAGGCAAGGCTTTAATACAGATGGACTAATTCTGCTAGTAACTAACAGAGCAGTGAAGTGGCACAGTGGATAGAGTACTGGACCTGAAGTCAGGAAGATGAGTCCTCCTGTGTTCAAATCTGGCCTCAAGCACTTATTAGCTGTGTGACCCTAGGAAAGTCATTTAACCCTATTTGCCTCAGTTTCCTCATCTGTAAAATTACCTGGAGAAGGAAATAGTAAAACACTCCCCTATCTTTGCCAAGAAAAGTCCAAATAAGGTTATGAAGAATTGGACATGACTGAAATGACTGAACAACAAAATTAATACTAATAGGTGCTGCTAAACCCCTATCACCCTGATTAGGCAGATCTTTTGTGTTAATGGTCTTTACCTTTGAATTGGGAAGAATTCAAGGCAGCATGGAGTCATGAAAAACACACTGGACTTGGTCAGAAGACAAGAATTCAAATTCTGACTCTACAACTTACTGGCATCATCTTGAGCAAGTCACTGTCTCAATTTCCTAATCTGTAAATGGGGCATCAGAATCCTTGCTTCAGGCAGCTATTCTTCACAGAGTTGTCATGAAGATCAGCTAAGATCAGTAAAGTCTAATCTCATAAATAAAAGTTGTTTTTTTGTTGAAAAGATCAGTGACTAAGCAGAAATAGCTGATTAGGGCCAAAGGTGAGATTTGAATCCAAATTTTCCTTACTCAAAACTGCACTATGCAAAAACACTTCAGTCTATTATATTCTTTCTCTCCTTTCCCCTTTATCTCCCCCTGCCCCCACTCTTCTCTCCATCTCTTTCCCCCTCTCCTTTCTCTTTTCCTCCCTCTTTCTCTTCCTGCCTTTCTGGCCCCTTCCTCCTTCTTTTATTTCTCTCTCTATCTCCCTCTCTCTCTCCATATTTTTATGTCTCCATTCATTAGTCTCTCTTTCTTCACCTCTCTAGTCTTTCTGCCTCTTTCTCTACATTTTTCTCTCCCTTCACCTATTAATCTATTTCCTCTCCTCCTTCCTCTTTTCTCTACCTCTTCCATCTATTTCCTGTTCCATCTATCTCTTGTTCTTTCACAACTGTAATGTCTAAGCTTGCTTTCTGAAGGATCTCGGGATCAGCCCGAGCCCTTGGTCCTAGTGGCAGAGTGCAGGAGGCAGGAGAGCCACCAAGAGGATGGTCAAAGATAGAATGTCTCTTTTCCAGTCTTTCTCAATCCTTAAATATTCTATTACAATTACATCATTACAGCATACTGATTATGTGTGAGAACCATTATGTCACCGTACTAAGTATATGTAAACTAGATAACCATCATCTCATCAATTATACTGAGTTAACATCTTGTTGCAAGTATTCTTGTTTCAAGTATACTTCTCCAAAGTTCCAGCCCTCTACACACAACTTTCTCTCTGCTTCTTTCTCCCTCCCTCCCTCTCTCTTTTGTCTGCTTCTGTCTTTCTCTGTCTCTGTTGTCTCTGTCTCTCTCCATTAATTTTTTCTCTTTTATCTCTCTCCTTCTCTCTGCCCATTTTTCTATCTCACTCTTCTTCCCTTCTACCATATAAAGTTTATGGAGGCTGAAGCTTGCTCAGATACCAATTGGGCATTTAATTGATATCTACTGCAAAGAGTACTTGTTCAACTAAAATGTATCCATCTGGAGACTTTTGGGACCTATGTATCCATAAGACAAGGTGTCTTTGAGAAGTATCTTGAATAATTTTCCATTTTTCTGATATGAATGAATAACAATAATTGATCCTGTCCAGTGAGATTATTTTGGGAAGTGTGGATTATGGAAAAGTACATGTCCTGAGGGACCCAAAGCAGCAGGAGTATCACAGGACATGAAACCTACCTCATTCTGCTTTTGTTCAGGCAATGTTTTCTTTCTTTTATTCCTTCCTTCCTTCCTTCTTTCTTTCTTTTTTAGAATCAAATGTTTTACTCACTAGGTTTTACTTAATAAATGACTTCAAGATGGCTTGAATGAGTATGATAACATTTAAAAATTGATAGAAATGCTAGATGAGCCTTGGTAATATACTCAATAAGCAGTAGAGGAAGGAAGATTCTGTTAAACTAGTCTTATTTGACTTCCTGATTAATGACCTGGGCAAGGAAGGAAACAGCATGTTAATGAAATCCATGTATAACATATAATAAGGATGTACCATCAACATGAGGGAGTAAGAAAAAGAAAAATCAGTGATCTGGATGGAGAGAATTATTTTTAATTTTTGAAAAGCAAGCTATAGTAACAGCCCTTGAAGAAATTAAGCTCATATAACTAATAAGTGAAACCTGAACTTTTATTTAAAAAAAATTGAATACCACCCTCTTTCACGACACCTCCTATAATCCTATCTTCTGCCTACCCCATAATATAACACATTTATTGCCATTCTAATGCCAGCTGAATTTTTTTTTTTCTTGTACAATCCTTTCCCTTCTACAGGAAGACTGAGCACCAGTCTTGCAATCAGAATGACCTGAGTTTGAATTTGACCTCAGATATTTTATTTAACTTCTCTGGACGTCAGTTCCCTCAAATATAAAATAAAGAGGTTTAATGTGACCTCAAAGATCCCTTTCAGCTCAAAATCTATGATCCTATGAACCTTAGCCATCATTGTCTCCTCAGATTCCTCATAGTAAAATTTGCCTGGATTTATTCATTATACTTATCTCATTCTCTCTTTTGTCGTAGTTATTTGTGTACATGGCTTCTCCCCCCCAATATTAGATTATAAGCTTCTAAACAGAAGTGCTCATGTCATATTTCAATGCATAAATAATAAGCAGAAAAAACTATAGAATTGACTGTTACAACCCATGAAATGATCACAAAATGGCCCCTAATCCTGTGTAGTCTCACCCAGGTTCTGCCAAGTTGGTGACAGAGTAGTAGAAAAGGGGACAAAGGATGCCAAAATATGTAGGTTTTTAGGCCATCTATAAACATTAATTTTCTCTTGATGATACTCTAAATATGAATTTTTTTGTCCAGTAACATGACTAGATGTTATTAAAAGAATGAAAACATCAGTCTTGACATTCTTGCTAGAAATAAAACCAAAAGAATTGAATTCAATGTCTTTCCTCTGTTCAATAGTTCCTCAAAATCCCCTACTTCTTTCTCATTTACAAGGCCCAGAAATAGCTATAAAGGACTATGAATTTTTAGAATCAAGTCAAAAAGCCACATTGATAAGTATAGTCAATAAGCATGAGCTATTCACCTGAGTCTCTTCCAAAGGCTTGTATAAAGACTCTTCCTAGTTACTCAATCCTGAATTGTGACATTAAGAATATCTTTGTTCTTAAACTACATTTAAATTTAATTGGATTCCTTTGAAATCCTGTGTACTAATATTTTATGTATTAAAAATATAATATTAGAAAGTCATATGTGCAAAAATATCTAACACACACACACACACACACACATACACACACAAATAATAATAACCCCTCTGTTAGACTCTAATTTTCTTTCTGTCTTAGATATAGCTACTTTTATTTGGAAGAGTGAAAAAACTGCCTTAAAATCATTAAACAATTACCTAATATCTATCTACTAACAGCTATTTGGGGTGAGGTGAAGAGCCTGACTGTTCCAGTTTTAGTATTTTCGCAGTGATATCTTGACCATTTTGAGGTGGAAAGGAAATAGCTAACACAACAAATGAAAAAATCCAGAATGCAAATATTCTTGACAGGTTAAAACATCAGGCAAAATAGAGCAAAATGAGACTGAACAGGAATAAATGGGAAGTTTTTTCTATGAGTTAAAAAAATCCCAACAACTTATGAAATATAAAGTGGGTTACAGATAACAAGCCAGAAAATATTCAGAGAAGATAATGAAGATGTTGAAGGAAGGGCCTCAAATTTATGGGTAAAAATGGTCTGTTGAAAAATTTGGAGACACATAGGCTGGAGAAAAGATTATTACCTTAGAGTATTTAAAGAGCTGTCAAATGGACAGGACTTGGAATTGGTCCCTTTGGTCCCAGAGGGAAGAATTAGGTATAATGTGTAGAAAATGAAAAGAAACATTTTTTTTTTTTTTTTTTTTTAATGGAAGAAAATACTCCCTAACAACCGGCTAGTTAAATATGTAAATAGGGTCTTTGAGAAGACATGTACTTCTCGGTCTTTGAAGGTCTTCATGCAAATGCTGGATAATTACTTTTTGGGTATGTTGTAAAAAGGAATTTGTTTTCAGGCATGGGTTGCACTAAGATGGGTGCTAAAGTCTCTTTTAATTCCAAAACTCTATGATTTTATTTCTGTGACTTACTAGCCAAATCTGTTATAGGAGCCTTATGCTAGTGGCTGCTGGGGATCTAATTCAGACCAGCAGAATAGATCCCTTCATGTGAGAGAATGATAACGATACAAGGAGACTGAGAGGCAGTTGCATTCTCTGACCTCTCTCCTCTTCCCTCTTTTTTTTTTCCTTTTCCCTCTTGCTTCTGATTTATTTCATTCCAAATTCACGAGCAGCATCTGCTTCAGTAAAGGTTACTTGCAATTCCTTCAAGTGTGTTGTGATTCACATCTGTAGGGGTTTTTGCACTTATGTGAGCACCCAGATATTGTGTGTGTGTGTGTGAGATGGGGGTGCAGGTGGGGAGAGTGTTCACAACTCATCAAATAATCTATCATGAGACCCAGAAGGGCTTTTAAATGAAACTATATTGAAGATTCCTTTTATATGAAGAAGACTGATAAACATGACAAAAGACAGAAATAGTCTCGATGAAAGGTCTTTGAGAAGATAGACCATACTAGGACACTTTGGGTATTAGCTGTGAACTTATCCAACTCTTCTGGGGGAAAAAATTTAATTATAGAGAAAAATCACAGAATCATTTCTTACACTTTTAACTTGAAGTCCTATTAATGGAAATAAACCTGAAAGAGGTCAAAGAAAAAAAGAAAGGCTCCATATGTAACCAAATATCCATAGCCACAATTTTTATAATTGACAACAATTGCAAACAAAATTGTTTCCTATCTATTTGGAGATCTTTGAACAAGTTGTGGCATATAAATGAATTTTATTGTGCCATAAGAAATAGGGAATAGGAAAAATTCCAAGAAGCAAAGGAAGACTTATATGAACTACTGAGGAAATCACTTAACAAGCATTTATTAAACATCCAAAGAAAATGATACAATAATAAAAAACATTTTACAATGATGAATATTGTTACATAAAAGAACACTTTGTAGTAATGAAAAAGAGGACACAAATGGATTATATTGACAAATCATAATCCTGGAGATTATGTACTTTCTTTCAGTACAGCGGTGGAGGACTGTATGTGTGTATAATGTCACATATACTGACAGTGGTGGTTGTCATGAGTGGAGAATGCTCACTGTGTATGACATCTGTGATATAAAAATATAATGTATTAATAAAATTTTAAAAGAAATTAGTTAAGGGTGCTGTGAAAGAACAAAACCCAGAGAACATCATTCATAAATTATTTAGTAGTAATGAAGCAGGATATGGTTCAGAACTCTGTACACAATGGCAGCTCATGATAGAGTCAGGTTCTGGACCTGTAGATTTGGTCCATTAAATCAGAGAAATGTCCTGTTTTTTTTTAAATCTGTTGGAGAGAATAAAGTTCTGTGGAGTTCCAGGACTTTTCTGTACATATGTTATGGAACTAAATCGGTAGAAAAATGAATATCAATTACCATTACTTGAGAACCGATAGGCTGGGCTACAGAACATATACTAATTAATTTTGGCCGAGCTGTTTTCCTTCCCAATTACAATATGAACCAGATAGTAATAGCATGATGGATGTAAGCTGTCAGCTCTTTTAACTTGGAAATCAAAGCTCTCAGAAATATACCCTTGCTTCATCATTTCTGGTTATCCTGACCTCTTTATACTCTCCTCTATATAATCACATCTGCAGGTAAACTGGACTGTTTCTCATCTCCTCATTTCATTTTATCTCCTCCCCCTCTCTCCTCTCATCTTTCCTACCTGTCCTATGTTTTCCTTCTTAACCATTTTTGTTTTGTTCTTCCTCATACTTAGAATCCTCATCTTCTCTTCCCCCATCTGGTGAATCCTTACCTATCTAGAAATACTCAACTCATATACCAAATCCTGTATGAAACCTTCTTTAATCAATCCCAGTTTTGTAGGAACTTTTCTCCCCTTAGATGTCACTTGGCCCTTTGATTGTATCTTTCTAATGTATTTATTATGTATGATTTTTTAAAAAAAATAGTTACTTGGATATGTAAATTTCATTTGAATTCAATAAATATTTACAAAATATCTTCTAGGTGCAAGGGATGCTTAAATACAGAAATGGGTTTGTAAACTCATCTTTATGAGTATTCTGTGTAGATAGTGACCCACTGGATTTGCACCTGTTCATCCATAGCCCATAAATTTATCACATGCAATATGCTAGGAGCCTCCCTTTCTTTCTCAGGGCTGTAAGGATACCAAGGGAGCTTACAGGCTTCCCATAAGTTGTTTCTCCCTCTTACTATATGACCATCTCATCTTCTTTTAGGTTCTTATATTTCTTAGAAGACATCCTTTTCTGTACTTCCCCCTTGTGACTAATGGCTTATAATAAGGGGCAGCCAACTCATACCTGATGTCCACTTTTTTATTGTTCTCTAAAAGATACTTATTTTCAATTCTTCACACACTGGAATGTTCCCTTTCTTATGGCCATGAACTACCTAAATACTATTATTCAACAGAAGAGGCTTTGTTTCAGAGAGAAACTTGGTGTCATTAAGAGTACTTTGCATTTTTCCAAAGGTAATGCAACCCACCCCCACCTCCTATTATGCATTTATGGATTCAACTAATTGTACATTTACAGTATCAAGCAAAGATACAGAAACAAACTCTGCAGGGTTTCCATCCAATTGCATGTTATTGTTGTTACTGTTGAGTCATTTTTCAGTCCTATCTGATTCTGATCCCATTTGGGGTTTTCTTGGCAGAGATACAGGAATAGTTTGCCATTCTCTTCTCCAGCGAATTTTCACAAATGGGGCAAACCCAGTTAAGTGACTTGCTGAAGGTCCTATAGTGTGTGAGGTCAGATTTGACTCAGGAAGATAAATATTCCTGACTTCATTCCAGCCCTGTATTCCATCCACTGAAACACCTAGCTGCATATTACAGCTCAGATAATAGACTGTAGGGATTTAAGAGCAAAAATGTAACAGGTAAGAGATGTGTTAGATAAATAGAACTCAGAAAGACTTGAATCTAAACCATCCTGAGACATTTACTAACTGCTAGGGTTGTTGTGAAGATGAAATGAGATGATCTTTGTAAAGTGCTTTGAAAACCTTAAAGTGCTATGTAAATGCTAACAATTATTAGTTAAAAATGAAACAGTTCCTGACATTAAGAGACATATGTTCAATGGGGAGTGGATTTGGTGATAAGAGGGGGCCACAATATATACCCAGACAGGCAAATACAAAGTTCTCAGAAGAAAGAGAGAGTACTAAGGGATCAGCAAAAATTTCATGGAGAATGTGGTACATCAGCTGAACCTTGAAGGAAGGATGTTGTGTCCTGCTTTCTAGAGCCCCCAAGTTGGGGTGACAAAATATACCGTTGCTTTCTAGAGCCCCCACACCAGGGTGATTAAAATATTCCTTCCTAGTGGAGAAGTGATGAGGTGAGATTCCATTTTTCCACCATCCTCGGAAGTCCCTCCTCATCACTTCTCCACCAGGAAGGGATATTTTAATCACCCCGGTGTGGGGACTCTAGAAAGCAACGGTATGTTTTGTCACCCCAACTTGGGGGCTCTAGAAAGCATGTCACAACAGAAGAAGGCAAAGATGAGGAGGCCATGAATTCTAGGCATAATAGTGAGTTCAAAGTATGGCTTTTGCCCAAAAGTGGAAAATGGAGGTGATTAGAGTGTAAACTTCATGAGCTCTAATATCTTATCTAATCTGAAATTTGCATCTCTCTAGAGGTCTCAGGTATAGTGCTCTGGATGAAGTGGGCATTTGATAAATGTTTGTTGAATGAAACAGAGTAGACCCATATATTCTAACTAATGGATGCCTGTGGAGTGATTGATTGATTGATTGATGGAACTTCCACTACTGTCTGGGTTTGAGCTGAGAGTGTAATGAGAGGAAAAGAAATTAAACCACAATTTTTGAGAGTCTAAATATATCCCACCAATGTTTCACAGCCCAACAACTGCCCATTATGGCGTTTTTATCATCATTGAAACAGTTAGCCTCCTGACAAGCCTGGCTGCAGCTGTGGGAGCCCTCAAATTCCTGGCTTGCTCAGTCAGCAGAATTTACTCTGAAGAATCACACTTGCTGACAGGGAAAAGGGTTTACATAAGTAGTATTTCTTCTTCAGCAAGTCTTCAAAATATCATGGAAACTTGAATCTGAAAGGAACTGTCAGAACTCAGCTAGTTTTATAGAATATTTTCAGTTCACAGAATCTTACCATCTACAAATGTTGGGCAAAGAAGCAAATTGACTTTATCCCACATCACACAGCTACTTAATAGTAGAGTCCAAACTAGAAATCTTGTATTGTCTTTCCCAGCAAACATGTTTCAGGTTAAACTGTAAACAACAAAACTATTTTCAGTTAGAGAGAGAATTACTTCACCACATAATTCTACACAGAAGTATGCATGTACAAATACACAGATGGGAAACATGCAAGCAAATGGGGATATGATAAAACTCCCTTCTGCTTTTGAAGAACACCACACCTCTACTTTAATCAATGACAAACAGCCAATTACTCTAGCATTCTATGATTCCCTCTGATGGCTACAATCTCCTTTAAATATTCATGGAATACTTGTTGAATTTTTCTAAAGTCTTTATGCAAAATTATATATTATTGCTCTCATTTACTCACTACTGATACTTGTAATACTCTCTACTAATAAAAATCTCTAGTACTATTGCATCTCCCTTCTGATTGATGTTGTTCAGTCATTTTAGTTGTGTCCTACTCTTTGTGACCCTATTTGGAGTTTTCTGGGTAAAGATGCTGGAGTGGTTTTTCATTTCCTTCTTCAGCTCATTTTACAAATGAGAAAACTGCAACAAAAAGGGTTAAGTTTCTTAACTTGCCCAGGGTCACATAGCTAGTAAGTGTGACAGATTTGATTTTAAGATGAGTCTTCCTGACTTCAATGCCCAGTACTCTATTCACTATAGCTGTCCTCCTAGATTGTAATGCATATAAATGCAAACACTTTTCTACCTAAATTACTAGGTTCTCAGTTAATAAATACTTGCTAGATTAAATGGATTGATAGGTACTACTGTTTCTCTAATACTTGCCCCATGCTTCTCCTCCTGGCTCTAGTTCATCTATTATATCCAGATATATCTCCCAACTTTCTCAATGATTTCATGCCTAATAGTTTCCCTTTCTATTCCATCCCCTGAAATCATCCTGTAGGACTTCAGTATTTGTGTTGGCAACTGCTCTCAATTCCTCAAACTCCTCAATTTAGTTCAATTCTTTAAATTCCTCAATTATCTTTTCCTCCCTTATCACACCTTAGGCCTTATCACATGAAAAATTTCACCATCTCCAAGATTTCAAAGTTCTCCTTTTAGCCAAAAAGTCCTGCCTTTCCATTCTCATCACAATTCTATTGCTTCAACACATCACTATTATCCCAGCCTGTGCTGTCACAGTTGTTTGGAGAGAATGTTCTCTGTTGTGCAGCTGAGATATTATATATGGTTGGAGGGGAGAGGAGGACGGGAGGGCAAGGAATAGAAAGGACAACAATCTTAGTAACTTTTTTTGACATGAACTTTCTTGAGACTATTTTGAAATACCTTTCCTACTTTGTTTTACACAGTGCATACCCATAGCTTTGCTTAGCCAAGTTTATCAATATCATCCTTTTCACAGTTATTTTCCCTTCTTTTCAGATGAAGATCTTTGACAAAAACAAAGATGGCCGGTTGGATCTGAATGACTTAGCAAGGTCAGCAACAATAAGAAAATTCATTGGGTTCATAAGTAAACTTTGTAATGTTGTGATGATATGTTAAATCCCTCTTTTCTGGAAAACAGAGATAGAGTTGGGTACCAAGGGTCCTTATTTGTGGAATGATAGAGTATATGTCATAACAGGACAAATGATATCAGAGAGAAAGTGTGTTTTTCTTGTCTATTATTAAAACATTAATCTTTATATAAATTTAGGCCCAGTTCTGAGTTCAATTTCTAACAGATAAATAAAAATTAATTAAACACTTATGTGCTAGAAACATAATGAAGTGCATGTCCTCAAAGAGATTCTGTTCTAGTAGAGGAAGACTACTACAAAGAAAAGCTGGAAAGGGGGAAGTAAAGGGGTCTGTCTTTGAGTATTTGACCAGCATGTTCCAAATCTATCATTTTCCATAAGACAATAGCTTGTTTCACACAGTATTTCACACAGATTTCAGTATTTTTTAAAAGGCCACACAAGGACCTAGTTTTAAATCAGTCTGCCATTTACTAACTATGTGACTTTGAACCCTTTTAGCTCTAAATCTAGGAACCTGCAATTCATGGAAATACATGGAACTGATTTTTGCATAGGAGTGGTCATTGTAAAAGTATATCATCAACTGAAGCTGGAGAGTTTTTGCAGATAGAATATCTGTCAATTACTTTCTCTGGAAAATAGGTGTAATATTACCTACCTGGCAGACTTATTGTGATGATCACATTAGATAATGAAACTACTTTATAACTCCTTACTTGTTATAGAAATGTAAATTATTCATATTACAGAACTTTAAAGGTTCATGACCTCATCTGTACAGGTACTCCTGTCTCCAAGAACCCTGCAGTTCTTTAGCAGACAGTTTTATGAATTGTGATAGCAGAAAAATTCATTACCTGGTGATAAGGATCTCAGATAGGGGTCCTCAGTTTGAAGTTACACTAGAGCTAAGTAGAACCAGTCAGTGCTTGTACTTTGTCTATATAGCCATCAAGAAGGCAAAATCATCTCCCTTCCAACATGAGTTTTTTAATTATTATAATTATCCTCAGCAGTAAGGAATTCAACAAGCATTTAAGCGCTAGAATAATAATAATAATTAGTAATATGATTAATAATAGCTTGCATTTATTTAGTGATTTAAAGTTTGCAGAACACTTTATAAATATTATCTCATTTTAATCTCACAACAACCCTGGGAAATATTAACTATATTATTTCCATTTTGCAGATGAATAAACTGGGTAGGTGACTATTAACTTGTCCAGGGTTACATAGCTATTAAGTGTCTGAGGCAATAAAGTTATCCCTTCAACATGACTTTCCGCAACACAATTTTGATATCTTGGGTTACTGTAAGAAACCATATGGGAATTTTGGGAGGAGTTTTGTGAAAGCTACAGATGATACACAAAGGCCAACAGATAACACAGAGCCTATGACCAAGTACTTAACCCAAATTTTACAATAAGGTACTTACTTAAGCTGTTTACAACAGTCTATGAAAGAAAAAGAAAAAATATATATACTTCTTCTCTGGAAGGAACAGCCAAAAAATTTTATTCAGATTTTCCAGATCAAGGGGGCAATGTGTTCCTAACCCCTACTAGGTGGAAATAATAACTGTATTTGAACTTAGGTCTTCCTGACTCCAGGAAGAGTGTTCTATCCATTGTACTACCTAGCTGCCCCCAGGTCAAAACGACCTGAGTTGAAATTCTGTCTTTGACCCACATTGGCTATGTGAATAAGCAAATCCTCTAGACAAAGTATCTATCGTGTTCCTAAAACTTACTTTCTCGTATAACCTGAAATTATACACCTCTGGCAATAGTAATCCACAGGTGACTATGGATTTTTTTTTCCCTCCATATAGAATTCTGGCTCTCCAGGAAAACTTCCTACTTCAATTTAAAATGGATGTAAGTAGCAGTATTTTTCTAGAGTAATTCATGCCATTGTCAATTGATTTAAAGGGAAGAGGAGAAGGGAAAAAGATCATTGAAAATTTGGATTTTCACTTATCCGTTGCTTAAATGGTTCAGAGAGGATTCAGTGGAATTATAGGCTGAAATATACAAAGGGGACCCTGATTCCTAAAGGCCTTCTGTGGGAGTCACTCAACAAGCATTTATTAAATGCTTACTGTGTGCCAACCACTGTACTAAGCATTTAATAAAGGGAGGGAAATTCCACAAAAAAAAAACTGCATAATTTTTGCTCTCAAGGTTGTCTGATTCTTTCTTTCTTTTTCTCAGTAGTATTTTTATTTTTTCCAATTACATGTAAGAGTTTTCATCATTCATTTTTGTAAGATTTTGAGTTCCAAATTTTTTTCTCTTCCTCCATTATCTCCCCCTTCCCCAAGATGGCAAGCAATCTAAGTTATATATGTAACAATCATTTAAACATATATTAATCATGCTGTGAAAGAAAAACCAGAACAAAATGAAAACCCATGAGAAAGAAAAAGCAAACAAAAAAAGGTGAAAATAGAATGATTAAATCTGCATTCAGTCTCCCATAGTTTTCCCTCTGGATGTGGATGCCATTTTCCATCTCAAGTCTATTGAAATTGTCTTGAATCACTATATTGATAAGGAGAGCCAATATTGATCATCACATAATCTTGCTGTTACTGTATAAAATGTCTGCCTGGTTCTGCTCATTTCATTCAGCATCGATTCATGAAAGTCTTTCCAGGCTTTCTTGAAATCATTCTTCTCATCATTTCTTATAGAACAATAATATTCCATTAATTCACATACCAAAGATTATTCAGCCATTACCCAATTGATAGACATCCACTCATCTCAGTAGTGGCACTTCTGGGTCAAAGGGGAAAAACAGTTTGATAGCCCTTTTGGCAGAGTTCCAAATTTCTCTCCAGAATGACTAAGATCTGTTCACAACTCCACCAACAATGCTTTAATGTCCCAGTTTTCCCACATCCCTCCAATATTTATCATTATTTTTCCCTGTCATCTTAGCCAATCTTACAGGTGTGAGGTGGTACCTCAGAGTTGTTTTAATTTGCATTTCTCTAATCAATAGTGATTTAGAACATTTTATATGACTATAGGTGGCTTTAATTTCTTCATCTAAAAATTATCTGTTCATATCATTTGACCATTTATCAATTGGAGAATGACTTGAATCCTTATAAATTTGACTCAATTCTCTATATATTTGAAAAATGAAGCTGTTATCAGAAATATTGGCTGTAAAAATTGTTTCCCAGCTTTCTACTTTCCTTCTAATCTTGGCTACATTGGTTTTGTTTGTACAAAAGCTTTTTAATTTAATATTATCAAAATTATCCATTCTGTATTTTACAATGTTCTCTATTTCTTATTTGGTCATAAATTCCTCCTTTCAAGGAAGGCAGATTCTAATGAAGGAAACAAGTTGAATATTAAGCTGAATATTAAGATAACTGCCTACTGAATGTAGTCCTCTTAACCTCCAGTTAGGAGCTGAATGTCCATAAAAGGCTACATGAATAAGGTGTTATTTGAGCTAAATATAGAAAGAAAGAAAGAAAGAAAGAAAGAAAGAAAGAAAGAAAGAAAGAAAGAAAGAAAGAAAGAAAGAAAGAAAGAAAGAAAGAAGGAAGGAAGAAAGGAATGTTAGTATTGTAGGGGGAAAAGAATAAGGTGTGAGGCTAGAAAAGTAAGAAGAGACTATGTTATGGAGATGTTTAAATGCCAAATAGAAAAATTGCTATTTTTTCCTGAAGGTGATAAAGTACCCTTGGAGTTCCCTTGTAGAGCAGGCATGGAGAGTGATATGACCAGACCTGCATTTTAGAAAAATCCTCTTGGTTGCTGAATGGGGAGTAGATTGAAGTGGGAAGAGACTGACAGTGGGGAGACCAGTTAAAAAGCAGTCCAGTTGAGAGTTGATGAGACTCTAGCCTAAGATCCCATGAATGGAGAAAAGGGAACATACATGAGAAATATTGTGAAGGAAGAAACAAGATTTAGCAATGAATTTGATGTGTAAGGTGACCAGGTGGAGCTGAGGATAACACTAAGATTTCTAGACTGGGAGCCAAGAAAAGTTCAGAAGAAGATTGTAAGAATAGAGGGAAAATAAGGAGCTCTATTTGGACATTTTGTATTGTCTCTGATGTAATTTCCTTTTCTCCCAGGCCTGTAGTACTGAAGAAAGAAAGAGGGATTTTGAGAAAATCTTTGCGCATTACGATGTTGTAAGTACCTTGTTCTTTGTATTACATTCTTGAGACTTTTGAAGTGGAGTTTCAGTTAGTTTGAAACTCTTGATTTAAACTTTTGAGGTTAGAAAATTGTATAGCCACTCAGTTGAACATCATTCTAGCTCCTAGTACAAGGACTCCACATCTCTTTGAGTACACAGGAAACTCTGGCTGCAAGATTTTTTGTTTCTACTAAAGTTTACCCATAATTCCATGCCAACTGCCATTGGGGAGAACAAACTAAAAATGGTAGTTTATAAACATATCATTTTCTAAAAGTGGGCTTGTCCATCTTCTAAACAAAAAGGAAAAAATCATCAAACAATATTGATATTTTTTAAATAGTTTAATTTAAATTGCCTTAGGAGCTGAGGAAGATGAGAAAATGCTTATAGTTACAATGGCTACTGAGAAAGGCAGTTTGGAATAATGGTTTGAGAGCTGGCCTCAGTCAGGAAGATCTGAGTTCAAGCTGCATCTCTGATATATCTTGCCTGCATGACTCTAGACAAGTCACTCAACCAGTAGTACCCCAGAGAATTCTCTAAGACTATAAGTTGCTAAAAAGCTGCTGTCTGTAGTAGTGATACATTTTAATTACAAATTGGTTTGAAAAGGAAAAATAAAAAAAGACTATGTGATGCCGAATAAAATACATTTAACTGGACTGTCATATTAATGTATAACAAACATTACTGAATTCAAACTGACTACTGGCTTATGTCTGATTTTGGCAAAAAGAAATTGAACAATTGAGATAGGAGAGACATTTTAAAACAAGGTCAAGGAAAAAATAATGCATATAGAAACTTGAGACTCATGTCCCCTTATTTCCTGCTGAATTTTAATTCCATGTTTGAAATATACAATGAATCTGTAAATGGTGAGTTTGTACCTTATTTGCCAGCAATTATCCATTGGCTAATGTACATACAACTAGTTATTGGTTAAAAAAAAAAAAGTTCAGACATTTATGTGCATGAGTTTTTGCTCTATCAATTTCAAATATAAAATGAACATTTTCTTTTTTGACCTCCATTTGTAGCATGTCAAAATTTCTAAGTTAACTCTAAGTCTAATGATTCCAAGAAACCTAGCTTCCTTGAAACAAGAATTCCTTACCTCCTTGGAACTGATGCTCTGGAGAAAGAAGCTCAATTTGGGCCCTGGGTTTGAATCCTATCTCTGTCATTTAATACCTTTGTGAATGATGACAAGTAACTCAACCATTCTGAACTTCAAGTTTCCTCATTGGTAAAATGAGGAGGATGGACTAGGTGGCCCCCAAAGTACCACTTCTTGCCAGAAACTCAAGATCTTCAATGCTATGTATGGTCTTTTTGACCCTGAATTGAAAGGAGGAAATAACAATTATTTAGTTGGTTACTAAGTCTAAGATACTGGCTTTCTTGAGATTGAGAAAGAACAATGTAAAGAGAAAGGCATAGAGGGTGATTAGAAGAACTTAGCAGAAACAATCCTGACACAGAAAGTAAAATATCATGAAAGGAGTCCTGAATTTATCTAAACTACTTATCTGTATGATTCTGAGTAAGTCACTTTAACTCTTTGGGTCTTACTTGTCTCATCTCAATGATGAAGAGATTCTAGATAGAATCATAGGTCCAAAGTTGAACAAGACCTCAGTTCAACTTCCAAATTTTATATATAAGGAAACCGAGACCAAGGGAGGCTAAGTAATTTAGATAATGTCACGCCAGTAAATAAATTTCAGAGATGGGATATGATTTCTGGTCCTCCTACTCCAGAGTCTGAATTCTTTCTTTCATTGCTTCTAGTTCTAAATCTAAGACCCTCAGATTGGAAAATGGTAATGATGCAATTGGAAAATGTTGTGCTATTTAGGATTAGTAGTTGAGAAAATGAGAGGAGGCAGAACCAATATGGTGGAGTAAAAACAAGGAGGGATTGGCCCAAGCTCTCCCAAATTTTCTTCCAAACTACTTTAAAATAACACCTCGAAACAAATTCTGGAATGGCAAAACCAACAAAAAGAAAAGATGAAACAATTTTCCAGCAGGAAAGATCTGTCTCACTGGGATAAAGATGGAGCATAGGTCATCCCTGTGAAGTCAGCAGTGAGGCTCTGTTCCCCTACCCTATACAACCAATTGGCAACAGTAGCTTCTGGATTTCTTGGCCCATAGATGGAAAATAGGTCAGACAGCTGGTCAGAAGGAAATTACAAGGGGCAGCTAGATAGTATAGTAGATAGAGCACCAACCCTAAAGTCAGGAGTACCTGCGTTCAAATCGGGCCTCAGACACTTAACACTTCCTAATTGTGGGCCTTGGGCAAGTTACTTAACCCCAATTGCCTTGGCCAAAAAAAAAGAAAAAATATATTTATATATAATATGAATTGGGCAAGTGAAAGCTAATGATTCCTTGAGACATAAGAAATAAAAAAGGGGGACAGCTAAAATGGCACAGTGGATAGAGCACTGGCCCTAAAGTCAAGAAGACCTGAGTTCAAATCTAGTCTCAGACAATACTTTTTTCAAAAATTTTATTTATTTATTTTTATTTTTTATTATTATTATTATAGCTTTTTATTTACAAGATATATAAATGGGTAATTTTTCAGCATTGACCCTTGCAAAACCTTCTGTTCCAATTTTTCCCCTCCTTCTCCTCACCCCCCCCCCCAGATGGAAGGTAGACCAATAAATGTTAAATATGTTAAAGTATATGTTAAACACAATATATATATATACATATCCATACAGTTATTTTGCTGCACAAGAAAAATCAGACTTAGAAATAAAGTAAAAATAATGTGAGAAGGAAAACAAAAAAGCAAGTGGACAAAAACAGAAGGAGTGGAAATGCTATGTTGTGGTCCACACTCATTTCCCAAAGTTCGTTTGCTGATTGTAGCTGGTTCTCTTCATTACTGAACAATTGGAACTGATTTGGTTCATCTCATTGCTGAAGAGAGTCATATCCATCAGAATTGATCATCATACAGTATTGTTGTTGAATTGTATAATGATCTCCTGGTTCTGTTCATTTTACTCAGCATCAGTTCATGTAAGTCTCTCCAGGCCTTTCTTCTTAGCTGTGTGACCCTAGGAAAATCACTTAATCCTAATTGCCTCAGCAAAGAAAGAAAAGAAAGAAAAAGAAAAAGAAAAGAAAAGAAAACCATGTCAAAAGATTGTAAAGGGCTAAAACTCTTAAAAGGTGTGCTTGAATCAGACAACTGAGCATTTAAGGCTATAATTACCTATTGGACAATAACTCTATTACATATGCTTGGGAAAATGGCCCTTCTCGCTATTCCGTGCTGGCTTGATGTTTTGGTGTATACAGATAATCGTAGGAGGGATTAGAGGGTGGAGTGAGACAAGCCAGACTCATTTTGCAGCAGGATGAGGAGAAGGGAGGTTGGTGGAGAGCTTGTGGCAGTTTTGTCCATCTCCTTCACTTCCCCCTCTAAAGACCAAGGATTGTTTATCCTGACTCTGGCTGATCCTGAGGTCTCCAGGGAGCTAGCCCAGGGACTTACAAAAGATGAAAAAAAGAAGAATCTCACTGGGAAACAACTAACCTGGAAAACATATCCAAAAGAGATAATTTAAGAAGTATTAGACTACCTGAAAGCCACATTTAAAAAAAAAAAAAGAGCCCAGACATCATATTTCAAGACATTATTAAGGAAAACTGCCCTAAAACCAGAAGACAAAATAGAAATTGGAAGAATCCATCAATCCCAAAATTAAAACTCCCAGATATATTATAGATAAATTCTAGCACTCCCAGGCTAAGGAGAAAATATTGCAAGCAGCTAGAAAGAAACAATTCAAATTATCATTGAGCAACAGTCAGGATAATACAAGATTTAACACCATCTACATTAAATGATTGGAAGATTTGGAAAATAGTATTCCAGGGTTCAAAGGAACTAGGATTACAAACAAAAATAACCCAGCAAAGTACCCAAGAAATTGAGTATAATCCTTTAGGGGTAAGAGGTAGGGAAATAGATATTTAATGAAATACAGGACTCTCATGTTTGGTTCCCTGAAAAGACCAGAACTAAATAAAAAAATCTGACTTTCAAATTCAATACTCAAGAAAAGAGAAAAAAGTAAAGAGAAGAGAGAAATTATAAGGGATTCAATAAGGTTAAACTGTTTAAATTCCTACATGGGAAGATGATACTTGTAACTCCTAAGAACTTTATCATTATTAGGATAACTAAAAGGAGTATACATAGGCAGAAGGCAGAGATATGGACTATAATAGGATGATATCTAAAAATATTATGGGGTAAGAAAGAGGGATTCACTGGGAGAAGGGAGAAGGCAACAATAGAGTGGGGTAAATTTTCTCACATAAAACACAAAGTAGCTTTTATAGTGGAAGAGAAGATGGGAGGTTGGCAGATAATGCTTAAATCTTATTTTCATTAGTACTGGCTCAAAGAAAAAAAAATAACATATACACTCAGTTGAGTATAGAAATTCTTACCCTATAGGGAAATAGGAGGGAAAGGGATAAAAGAAGGTGGGGTGAGGAGCTGATAGAAGGGAGGGCAGACTTTGGGAGGCAGTGGTCAGAGAAACTGTGAAGAAGAGTGTTTATAATTCTCATGACAAGAACTTTGTGGGAGGAGCTTAGGGCATATTTGCATATGGAATACATTTGGTATACATATATGCATTTTTTTTAGTAAATATGTGACTCACTGATGTGGGTATTCCTGCCAACAGAACAGATGGCAACTCATTTATATGCTCTCATCCTATGTGACTCTTGTATGTGTCCTTCCATAAATTCTACACTCTTACAATTTAAAAAAATGTGTTTTATGTTATGTGTGTTGGGCAAAAGGAAAGAAGATTTTTTTTTATGTTCAGAACATGTTGAAATACTCTAATATGTCTCCTCTGGTACCATCTCTCTTGATCTGTTTCTAATTATATGCTTTGCCATTCTCTGAGTAAAAACATGATATTGTGGCTCTTGATTGACTTAAGACAGCCAACAGAAATGTGTGGCAAATACTTCCTGCTCTGAGTTTCTGCTATTTGGAAAGGGGAGAAAAAAAAATAAATCAATGCATTTTATTCATTCATATTTCACATAAACTCTGCTGCAGAAGTCGAGCACTCAGGATGAACAATTTCCATTTAGTTAGGGGAGATTTATTTGGGATTAATTCTTTAATCATTTTCATGTGGTATATCAGTGTTCAACACAAAAAACTAAAGTAGAAAATTACAGAATCCTGTAATCTATTGACATACTGAAAAGATCTTTGCCTTGGCCTGTCTGCCACATTTATTCTTGTATTTTCTGACTTCGTTCAATTGCTTGGACTTCTTTTCTTTTTCCTTTCAGAGTAAAACTGGAGCTTTAGAAGGCCCAGAAGTGGATGGATTTGTCAAAGATATGATGGAACTTGTCAAGGTGATCTCATGAGGCTAAGTAAATTTTTCTTATGCTGGACTTTTGCCAGAATTGCATAGTTTTAAGTGTTCATACAAGAGAGAATATCCAGAAACATTTGTCTGTTCACCATTGGACTTTTAGTAAAAATCCAAAGACATCTCCCCAAATTCTTTCTTTACCTCTTTAAAAAAAAACAACACAATTGTTATTTAAGTGACAAAGAATCTATAAGCTTCTACATAAAAAATGTCAAGGTTATCATAGAAACACTATGCTGCTTGAACATATTTCCATATTTGAGATTGTTATGCTTTCCTTGTACTCAAAAGAGTCACATTTTTGAATTTAATTCTCTTTGAAAAGATTTACTATTTGTCTTCCATTAGTAATCTAAAGGCTTCTCTTACCTCTTGTAAGGGATAGCTGCTTCTCTTTTGGAAAACAGGAGTGTCCTTGATTATCTTAATTTAGGTTATATCTCTCCAGGACAAAGTAAAGCTGAGAACTGGCAATTATCTACTGAATTTAGCCTAGATAGACAAATCCAGAAATCTAAGTTGAGTAAAAATTATACCAAATTGACTATCTTCCCTGATGAAGTTAAAACATCAATTTGTAGCTTTTCCCTTTATTTTGTAATATCAAAATAAAATGTAGATAGATGTTGGAGATATATTTGCTTAGCAAACCACAGACACTGGCAGTCAAGGAGGAACAGTGACCAATGGAAAACTGATTTTACTCCAGAGAAGTTAGCTGAGTTAGCTATCCTTTTGCTACTAAAATGAGGACTGAAGGTAGGGGTGAGAATGGGAGAAGTAGCAAAACTAGAAAAGGCAAGTATTTTGTTATTTTATTTTATATTGGGCTTCTGTGGAACAAGAATGGGTTTACTGACTGTTAACTTTCTTTTTAAAAAAAATTTTTATCATAACCTTAATAATCTTCAGTAAATTCTGTTAACTTTCCTCAGTTTCATTATGTATACTAAACCTAATTGCTTAGATTTATTTCCCACCCCCAACCATCCCCATACCCTTCACAAAGTGCTCTAAATGGGAAGTCTGCAGGCATTTCATCATGCAGTAGGCTTCCTACCTGTTTGGATAATGGTACCTGGCAATTATACAGATTTCTATATTAACTTAACTTGGAATGCTAAGGAATATCTAATAATAGAAAATGAATCATTCCTAGTCTACCTTAAACTTCTTCCACAAAAAGAAAGCCCAGCCAGACTGAAGCATTAATTCCCTTCCAATAGGACCAACTGAACAGGCAAGTTTGTCTTCTCCAGGGACTGTTTTCCTCCACAATTTAGAGAGAGGTGCATGGTCATAGGACTATTTGCTCTTCAAGGCTTTACAAATGTCCATTTAAGGAACTGAAGTTATCTAAGCATTCTCTGTATGCTGAAGTCATACATCACTAGCTAAGGCAGATTCAAGAAATAATCTGGAAGCACAGAAGCAGTTATAAATCTAAATAATTTGATTGACAGCATCTCCCTTTCTTTCTCTGATCTCACTCCAAATTTGAGAAATATCAATTATTCCTAGACAAAAAAAAATTATTCCTAGACTTTAGGTCTAAATTGAGCAGAAAAACTTCTCTGACAGTTAGACTTTTCTCATTTATTGCCCATGTAACCATGGTGATGCCTAATCCCGTAGCAAATAGGAGGCTTCTGGCTCAGGATAGTCTTTTTCTAAAAAGTTGCTGCTCCTGAATCCTTTCTTTTTTTTTTTCTGTGATCATTTTGGAATGGGAAAATGTTAGAGGTAACCAGAACCTTGGGGAGTATCCACCCTTCATTATTCAAAGGAAGAGACTGAGGTTTACTCTTTTTTCCTTCCTCTTTCTCTTCCCTTTCCTTTCTTTTTTTTCCTTGTTTTTTTTTTTTAATTGGCCCTTTAAGCTCTTCATAACCATATTCTGCCTTGACTTTCTTCCTCTTCATTCTATGCATTCTGTGATCCAGTGACAATGCCCTTTGCTGTTCCATCTTCTCTCTCCAGCCCTTTGCATTCACTAGCAAATCTTGGACATAAGAGATGGAGTGCGCCCCATGTGGGGGCGCTACCATGTCGGTAGCATTTTTCCTTCTCCTACCTCTCCCAGTTTGCTTCTCTGGCTTCCTTCGCCTTCTGTTTGAGACCATTTAGTCCTTTCAGTTGCTAGTGCCTTTCCTTCTGAGACTGATTCCACCTGTGCTGCATGTTTGCTATTTATCCCTAGTTATTTACATATTATCTCTTCCATTAGAATATATACTCCAAGAGGACTGGTACTGCCTTTGCCTCTCTTTGTGCCCTTAGCACCTAGCACATAGTAAGCCAGGCACATAGTAAAGCATTTTAAAATCTGCTTGTTGAAAGTGTCCATTTTTGCCACCCCTGATAGTGTTGAGTGGAGACCAGATCCCATAACTGACTAAGCATTGTGCACATGGAGAAGCTTCTGGCCACAAAGGGCATCAAATGGAGGATGAAGGAAAATCATAGGAAGCAATGAGAATAGGAACTGGAGTCAGACTCCCCAAATTATCCTTCTAGAGTCACTCTATCCATCTGATACCAGTGCCTGATGACAATGCTCTTTCTCTATTCTGTGGTCCGGTGAGTAAAGAATGTAAGAATGTAAGAGTAAGGAACCTCTAGAAAGATGGATATTGGTTTTCTCTTACCATAAGTCTTCTTCAAGGGCAAGAGAGAGACCCATGAGGATAAACCAACTTCCAACTGTGCAGAGCAACTTGGGACCCTACCAGGGGTCCTCAGGGCCAGATGCAGCAGCTGAGGACATTTATTCCTCTCACCCAGGGTTATGAAGTTTCTTTATTTAAAGACTCACAAAACAAAGTTTTTGTTTTTTCTATAGTCTGGCCCTCCAACAGTCTGAGGGACAGTGAACCGGCCCCCTATTTTTAAAAGTTTGAGGACTCCTGCGTGCCTAACCCATAGGAAAAGTGGAGAAATGAGAGAATAGGCTGACACAGTGACTTGTGTCTAAAGTCACATATGGATAAGACATGAAAAAGGATTCACCAGACTTGAAACCTAGATCTTCATTTTTCTAACTTAACAACTCCAATACTTTCTATCAGCCTTTATATGGCACAGACCGAAGCTGGCTTATTAGTGCCTTTCCTAAATTATGGCTTCCAAAATGGGACAGTCAGAGGTGATGGGACCAAAGCAAAGTGCAGTAGATCTGTTAACCTTATTCTGAATGCTACTTCTGTTAGCTCATCTCCAGATTACATTAATCTATTTGCATTTCTTATCATCCTGTTAATTCTCCCTACCAACTTGATTGAGTTCCCCCCCCCCTTCTACCTCTCCACCCTACCCCATCCCTGTTTGAAGGTGTGTGATTATGGCCAGTGAGACAAAACTTCTGGGAAAGTTTGGGAAATGATACAAGATTGTAAATTTGTCACCCAGAGAGACATACATGAGAATGAACCTGTTTGCTTCAGAAGCAGTTACAGTAATCCCTCCAACTGTACAGCTTCCTGCCATATCCTAACTTTTTTTCAGGATGCTGCAGGGCCCAGTCCCCAACCTGCATCCCTGTAACTACCATGGATTTTTTTTTCTGATGATCATTTTGTTTTCTTGTTGTCTAGCCCAGCATCAGTGGAGTAGACTTGGATAAGTTTCGAGAGATTTTGCTCCGTCACTGCGATGTGAACAAGGATGGGAAAATTCAGAAGTCTGAGCTGGCATTGTGTCTCGGATTAAAAGTCAGCCCCTAATCATCAGTGATCTTGATCCTGTGCTCTGTGTATATTTGTGTGTCAGCCCCTGCTGGTAGAATTGTTATCTAATCTCTACTAATAGTATTTTGGTGGGTCTCATGTAATTCTTCCCATAAATGTTCAAGGGTAGCAATGAGTGAGAGTAGGGGGAGTTGCCAAAGGGTCTTCCTTGCAATGTTGGGATAATTGTCCAGGCCTTGAAGGGAAGTCACCTAAAGAATTGGTCTCACTTTTATAAATCAAACTTTTCTGCCTCTCATGAAATTCATCTAGCCCACAATGACTACCTTTCTGACTATCTTGTTATCACTCACTCCATCCTAGGGTAGGTATTTCCTGAGCATTGTATTTTTGTCCCTTTATGGCTGTTGGGCATCCCCAGCTTCCTGTGAAGATTAAATTAGTGTGCTGTGTAAATGTCTGTTCTGTCATTTGTGCAAATAACACTGGAAATTAAAATAAACCCTGGAACTAGATTAAATAGAAAAGTCCCTGTCGTTGGTGCTTGTGTCTCATGCTATGTTTTATTTGCTGGATTTGGACCACTTCTAACCTTATGGACAGTGAGAGAAAATTTGGCAAGACTCTGGCTACAAGGTTTTCTTCACTGGGGCCTCATTGGACCTGAAGTGGTGAAAACTGAAGAAAATTAATGTTATGTTGTATTATACAATAATCAATATTATTCTGTAACATCCCATCACCCATTTTCCCAACCCCAATTTTCAGCCTAGTTTAAAGAGTCCTAACTAAAGGCAAGATTAAAGAATGTGATCAATCACTCTCCTGCAAGCTAAACAATTTAAAGTGGGACCTTTACAAGTAAACAAAGAACCTAAGTCTCCTGTCCTTGCTCTTTCTGTCAAAGTTAGGGGTGACTTGATCTCCAAGAGGAAGGCTAATGGGAAAGGGAATGGATCCTGATTGGAGTGAGGTTTTTTTTTCTTGTTTTTTATTTTAGTCCTTACAGAAAAGGTTCATGCCCATCGAGCAATTAACATTCCTTTAATTGCCAGAAAGGGCTGTGATCATCCACACCTGAAAGCCAGCCCACCTACCAATAAGAATCATTTCACCTTGGCCAGAGGAAGTCCAAAAGTGGTACAATCAGGCCAAGGTTTAAGAGACTCTGCCAGTCTCACTAGGGGTCTCTGGTCATTGGGAGAGGCCATTGACCCAATTTCTTGGTTACTGTTAGCCTAGCTAATAAATTGATCATGGCTTTTTGCTGAGACTCCAGTGTGATGCAACACTTAAATAGAAGATATCTTGTCCTGGAGAAAACTGTGCCTCAGTATCATTTTTAATCACTAACAAAACTGTCTTAAAAATCATAATTTCCACTATCAGGTAGTTATTGTATGAATAAGATTTCTTATATTCTTCCTAATTCTGTGCCAGGAGAATAAATGGACTCTCACTACAAATTTGCCAGCAAAACTTGTCTTCTAAACTTGGGGATCTTTTAGTTTTGATTTCACCCTATCTCCTGTTTCTTTTTCTCTCCCCTCCATTTTTCCCTTATTTTTTCTTTTTCTCTCTTTTCTCTTCTGCTTTTCCTCCCCCTCCTCTACCACTTCTTAATCTCTCTCTGGGTGTGTCTCTCTGTCTCTGTCTCTCTCTGTCTCTCTGTCTCTCTCTCTCTGTCTCTGTCTCTATGTGTGTGTGTCTCTGTCCCTGTCTCTCTCTCTCTCTCAATCTGTCTCTGTGTGTCTCTGTCTCTGTCTCACACACACACATACATACACACATGCAATTTCTCCTTAAAATGTTACTTCTTAATTTTTCTTCATATTAGTCTAGAAGAGTAAAGGAAAAAGATAACATGTGACCTTTTTGGATCAATGAAGTAAAATTACTAAATGCATAAGATTAAAATAAACATTTATAATTTTAAGAAAATTTAAAAGAAATAAGTATTTGGATCATGAATTTAATTCCAGTACAAATCCAGTACAAAAGGAGTACAAATCCTCCTTGTAATAGAGTCTTGTGTGAAAATGATGGTGGTCCTAGGTATAACAATACATAGCCTCAATTTTTTCCCTTACTCTGTACTTTTTCTTTTCTCTGGGGATTCAGAATCTTCTTACTTCACCCTTAACTTTCACTGTATTTTATTCACCATCTCTTTAAAGGTAAAACCTGCCCTCAGTCCCCTCCCCTGGATTACTTTCTTTTTTTTTTTTTATTTAATAGCCTTTTATTTACAGGATATATGCATGGGTAACTTTACAGCATTAACAATTGCCAAACCTCTTGTTCCAATTTTTCACCTCTTACCCCCCCACCCCCTCCCCTAGATGGCAGGATGACCAGTAGATGTTAAATATATTAAAATATAAATTAGATACACAATAAGTATACATGACCAAAACATTATTTTGCTGTACAAAAAGAATCAGACTCTGAAATATTGTACAATTAGCTTGTGAAGGAAATCAAAAATGCAGGTGTGCATAAATATAGGGATTGGGAATTCAATGTAATGGTTTTTAGTCATCTCCCAGAGTTCTTTTTCTGGGCATAGTTGGTTCAGTTCATTACTGCTCCATTGGAAATGATTTGGTTGATCTCGTTGCTGAGGATGGCCTGGTCCATCAGAACTGGTCATCATATAGTATTGTTGTTGAAGTATATAATGATCTCCTGGTCCTGCTCATTTCACTCAGCATCAGTTCGTGTAAGTCTCTCCAGGCCTTTCTGAAATTATCCTGTTGGTCATTTCTTACAGAACAGTAATACTTTCAACCAAATTAGGAAATAATTAATTAGCCAGTCAGAATTGGTGGTTACCAATTTTTCTTTCATATCAATAGAGATAACTTTATACAAAAGGAAAGGTTAAAAAACAATTGAGGAATAATAGATTTGGAATGGTTGCAGCCTAACCTGATGACAAAAGGGAATAAAATAGACTTCTTTTTCCCCTTTAACACATTTTTCTCTTGAGAAGAAGGAGAAAACACAAAGTGAATATTTTGCATGCTTAACAGAAAATGGCTTGCCTGCCCGGGCAGAGGAAAAGAATATAAAAATTTCAGGGACTGGGTGTGTCTGAAGCTCACTAGCCCACTTCAGTGGTGTTGCTTTCAGCTCCTTAGCCCTAATAATCATCATCTGCATCAGAAACTAATAAGATTTGGGGGGGGGAGAAATAGGGCACCCAGGGACAGGGAACATCACTCTGACCCTTTCCCAATACTCCACTTGACTGGCTAAATATGCATTTTCTTTATCCTTCTTGCCAGAAGCCTCTTAATGTTAAGTTTAAACATCACAGGTATTTATGAACTTTAAATAAAGTCTGTTTAACTGTCCATGGTTACTCCCTGAATCTTATATCTCTTTTAAGATGTTCATGAAACTGGTAGGTTAGGAAGGGTTACACAAAATTCTAAAAATCCACTCACAAATATTCCAATAGAAGATGAAAGTGACATATTATAGTACTTGGATGTCAAACTCAGAAATCAAGAAGTTCCTTCATTTAGCCAAAATGTCAAAGAGAGTGAATGAAATGGAAGGACTGGGGTTTAAAACAACAACAAAAAATTTATGTTATTCTGAATTTGATAAACACTAACAAACAAGAAAATCCCCATCTACAAAGAGCAGAAAAAAGAAGTTTTCATAGAAATCTGTGAATCTATAACATACAACTGGGGGGTTGGGAATTGAGTAAATAATCCATTTAACATATTAGTTTCAAAGCTATTGTGCTTATAAGTATGTCTTTGTGAACTACCTTCTGTTTGCTTCTGTGAATTCTTTTAAATGTTTCATTAACACTTTTCTTTTCTCTCTCTCTCTCTCTTTTTTTTTTTTTGGCTTCATTATCACTAACCCCTCTTCCTTCTCCCAATTCTTCTGCTTACCCAAAATAAAAATCCTTCTCATAAGAAATGAGCATAATCAAGTAAGACAAAACAATACATTGGTCAAATAAAAATATATATACATATATACATATACATGCACACATATTTGTCTCATTCTACACTTTTAGTTCATTGCTACTCTCAGTAGACAGGAAACATTTTTCAATTCCCTACAGCCATGAATAGTCATTATGTTGCTCATAATTCTTAAAGTCATACAAAGATGTTTTCATTGACTATGTTGTAGTCTTACTAAAAAAAATTTTCTCCTGGTTCTACTGGAATCCTCTCATCAGTTCCTCTGTCAGTTTTCCCAAGTAGAAAGGCTCCCTTAGTCAAAGAATGAAGAAGCACACTTCTTTGCTGGGGCCCTAGAAGGTCCAAGATTCCAAATTAACCAGAAGACTTCTACCTTCTAAAGAACATAAAAGTAGTATGACCACATGCCTCACCTCTGGCACCCAGAGCCAGAGGAGACAAATACTCACTTGATCTACAGTTAAGAGTTTTTCTTCTAATTTCTGATCTGACCAGTGATCATACCTACTGTATATCAAAGCCAACATTTCCCTTAACAACTTTTTGATTTGACATTTTTGGATGTGAAAGTCACAACTTCAACAATTTAATGTGTCACCATAGGACAAGAAAAAATCAGAAAGAGGATCCAAATATCACTGATTTCTATAGAATACTAAACTGTTTTATGTGAACAGGGATTGTTTTATGTGAATAGGACTGATCAAGAAAGGTTTTCAATTAACTTGAAATTATAGGACTTTGAAAAGTGACTCTTCTTATGTTGGGTCTGAATATGATCACTAGCACTTTGTTAAGAAAACAAAGAGTTCATTATTGGGTCTCAAAATCTGTGACTGCCCCAGAAATAAACTGACTGATTTGGAGTCATCTCTTAGTTTCTCCTAAGGAACAAGTTCCAATGACAATGAATATGATGTGGTTAGCTGGGCTTAATTTGCAATATATGGGATGTTCTATAGTAAGGTTAATGAGGGCTTGCCTTTTTAGGGCCATTCATTCCTGTTTGATGTCGACTTGATTTACCCAACTCTCACCAGTGGTTCCAAAAACCTATAGCATGCACAGGGTCACAATGTGGTAAAACCAACTCAACAAATGGGCTAAACTAGATTGAGGGTAATTGACAGACCTCAAATCTTTTAGTGAGAGAGAGATCAAAGCATGTGAAGACTTCTCTTGGCAGAACAGGCAGGCAAATGAGAATTATTTGTTCCCATTTTCTCCTCCAGTCTTCTGGGTCCTATGGAAGGACATAAGATAGGACAACGAGAGATGGCCCCAGTTACAGTGGGAACTAAGGTTTTTTCCCAGGTTTCAGTTTGTCTGAAGCAAAAAATAGTGATTTAAGACTGGATAAGAATTGAGACAAAAAATGGCCTAGTTTGCCTTCATAAAAAGGATCAATCAATCTGGGAGGGGATGATCTACTGGTGTTCCAAAGAATTTTAGCTATTAAAGCTTAAAATTGAACTGACTTTTTTTAATTATAGCTTTTTATTTACAAGATATATGCATGGGTAATTTTTCATCATTGACAATTGTAAAGTTCCAATTTTTGTTCCAATTTTTCCCCTCCTTCCCCCCACCACCTCCCCCAGATGGCAGGTAGACCAATACATGTTAAATATGTTAAAGTATATGTTAAATACAATATATGTATACATGTCCGTACAGTTATTTTGCTGCACAAGAAGAATCAGACTTTGAAATAATGTACACTTAACCTGTGAAGGAATTAAAAAATGCAGGCAGACAAAAATAGAGGGATTGGAAATGCTATGCAGTGGTTCACACTCATTTCACAGAATTCTTTCACTAGGTGTAGCTGGTTCTATTCATTATTGAACAAATGGAACTGATTTGGTTCATCTTATTGTTGAAGAGAACCACGTCCATCAGAATTGATCATCATATAGTATTGTTGTTGAAGTGTATAATGATCTCCTGGTTCTGCTCATTTCACTCAGCATCAGTTCATGTAAGTCTCCCCAGGCCTTTCTGAAATCATCCTGCTGGTCATTTCTTACAGAACAATAATATCCATAACACTCATCTACCACAATTTATTCAGCCATTCTCCAATTGATAGGCACCCACTCAGTTACCAGTTTCTGGCCACTACAAACAGGGCTGCCACAAACATTCTTGTACATACTGGTCCCCTTCCCTTCTTTAAAATCTCTTTGGGATATAAGCCCAGTAGTAACACTGCTGGATCAAAGGGTATGCACAGTTTGTTAACTTTTTGAGCATAATTCCAAATTGCTCTCCAGAATGGCTGGATGTATTCATGATTCCACCAATAATGTATCAGTGTCCCAGTTTTCTCACATCCCTCTAACATTCATCATTATCTTTTCCTGTCATCCTAACCAATCTGACAGGTATGTAGTGGTATCTCAGAGTTGTCTTAATTTGCATTTCTCTGATTAATAATGACTTGGAGCATCTTTTCATATGGCTAGAAATAATTTCAATTTCTTCCTCTGAAAATTGTCTGTTTACATCCTTTGACCATTTATCAATTGGAGAATGGCTTGATTTCTTATAAATTAGAGTCAATTCTCTATATATTTTGGAAATGAGGCCTTTATCAGAACCTTTGAGTATAAAAATGTTTTTCCAGTTTATTGCTTCCCTTCCAATCTTGCCTGCATTAATTTTGTTCGTATAAAAACTTTTAAATATAATCAAAAATTTCTATTTTGTGATCAATAATGATTTCTAGTTCTTCTTTGATCACAAATTCCTTCTCCTCCACAGGTCTGCGAGGTAAACTATCCTATGTTATTTATAATCTCATTCTTTATGCCTAGATCATGAACCCATTTTGATCTTATCTTGGTGTGTGGTGTTAAGTGTGGGGTCAATGCCTAGTTTCTGCCATACTAATTTCTAATTTTCCCAGCAGTTTTTGTCAAACAATGAATTCTGGTTTGTCAAACACTAAATTATTAAAGTTATTGACTATTTTGTCCTTTAAACCTAACCTATTCTACTGATCAACTAGTCTATTCCTTAGCTAATACCAAATGGTTTGGTCACTGCTGCTTTATAATATAGTTTTAGATCTGGTACAGATTAGGCCACCTTAATTTGATTTTTTTTTCATTAGTTCCCTTGAAAGTCTTGCCCTTTTTTTCTTCCAGATGAATTTTGTTATTTTTTCTAGGTCATTAAAATAGTTTTTTGGGACTCTGATTGGTATAGCACTAAATAAATAGATTAGTTTAGGTAGTATTGTCATCTGTATTATATTTGCTTGCCCTGTCCAAGAGCACTTAATATTTTTCCAAATGGTTAGATCTGACTTTATTTGTGTGAAAAGTGTTTTGTGGTTTTGCTGATATAGTTCCTGACTTTCCCTTGGCAGATAGATTCCAAAATAGTTTATACTATCAGCAGTTACTTTAAATGGAATTTCTCTTTGTAACTCTAACTGTTGGATTTTGTTAGTGATATATAAGAATGCTGATGACTTATGTGGGTTTATTTTGTATCCTGCAACTTTGCTAAAAGTTGCACAAAGACTTTTAGGACCCTTTGTGTATGTATATATATATATATATATATATATATATATATATATATATATATATACATATATATATGTTATTTCTTCTGATAGAACATAAATTTCTTGAAATCTGATACTGTTCTTTCATTTGTCTTTGTATCTCTAGAACTTTTTACAGTAAATAATATACAAATGCTTGATGATTGATTGATAGATTAATTCTGGTTCATAAATGAGCTTCTTTCCTTTCTCTGAACTCCTATATCTTAGAATATGCACCACATAGTTTAATTCTTAGTAACTTTGGTTGTTTTTTTTTTCCCCACATCTCTTCATCTAGATGATAAACTCCTTGAGAGCAGGAATCATTTTTTATGCTTCATTGCATACCATACTCTTAGTTATACTTAACACAGTGCTAGACAGTTAGTAAATATATTTTAAAAATACTTTTTGATTATTAATTGGTTGGAGAAAAATGTCCTTTTACTAATCAAAAATTTTAACAACTTTTGCTGCCTAACATTATAATTCTTGTAATAATCCTAGAAGATCAAATACCAAAGCAGAAGCTTAAATGCTTTGGCCACATAATGAAAAGAGAAGACTCATTTGAAAAGATTTTGATATTGGAAAAGATTGAAAAGGAAAAGGAAAGGAGGATGGCAAAGAATGAGAGGGATAGATAGTATCATGGAAATACCAACCATGAATTTGGACAGACTTCAAAAGATAATGAATGATAGAAGGGCCTGACGTGCTGTGGTCCATGGGATCACAAAGATTCAAGCACAACTGAATAATTGAACAAGAATGTTAAAAATTTGTGTCTGTCAAAATAACATTTTGTCCCAGGCATATGTTCCATAATGAGTAAGAGGGAGAGGGAAGTAATCTGTGCTATTTGTGGTTATAGAATAAATTTAAATATTTATTATCCTCAGGGTTCCCCAGGCAGGGAGAAGGAAATACTTTTTCTTGGAAGAGATCATGTAACAATTAGTACTGTACAACGTGAAAAATTATACAGTGACATCCCACGACCATTTAAAGTCCAAATTGGGAATTGATAAAGCTGAACTAGAATTAATTAGGACAACTACCCACATCAGAGATCAGATCATTCAGCTTTTTAGAAGGGTAATTTCTGTAAATGGGGCTCATATTTTAGAAGAATGAGTGAATTTCCATTATACTAAAAACCTTCCCACAGTGAGTAGAGATTGACAATAAGAACATTTTAGGAATGTGAGAGAGAAAATTGTCTTGTAGAAAGCTGAAGAATTGTTTTTGTCAATGCTCTTTTTGTCCACTGTTGTTCTTCCGTAATAAAATTAATGCTTGGCTAATTGGCTTTTCTAGAAGCCAATTATTTTTCAACAGCTTTAAAATATATTTTGGGCATGTGAATATGGAGGTTAAGTTGAAACTAAAAGCAGTTTAGAGCCAGCTCTCATGAGCTCTTAAGAGCTGATTATTAAATTTTCAGTGGGAATATTTACACCTTAGAAATCAACAAATATTACAAACCAGGGGGTAATTTATTGTTTTATTCATAATTTAGATTTAAGAAAGTGGTAGAGCAAATGTTTGTAATGCATATTAAACTTGGAGTATAACTTCTAGGGGAGACAGTAGTAAGAAGGCTCCCCCCCAACTTGGAGTCCTATTATTTTAGCAATCTGTCAATGATTAAATAAAAATCCTCTGGCCTAGGAATATAGATTTAGACCTTAAGGGAAGATATATTGGGGATCCTGAGACGCTCTAATTTTAGAATGTTATTGTTCTGACAATCTTGTCTGCCAATGATTTCAAGTCTTCTGGCCTTATAGTAGTCCTACAAACATTACTGTCAGGTAGATAATCTATTGGTCAATGATAACCAAATTCCTGAGACCACTCCTCATTTCTACTTGTAGGCCGTAAAATTAGCTTCAATGATATGAAGAACTGGATGAAGTTGTCTTCTTTCTCTTGGTTCTTTGCTAAATTCTTTTGGAACTTAACCCACTTCAATTGGTATTACAATTACAATAAGCTTTGCCGCTTGACTTGGATATGGGTTCAAGCCTGCAAATTCTTTTGAGATACCCCATAACATCAGTCTGTGACCCTAACCTTTTGGGATTCCTTTCCAACCTCAATAAACTTAAAGGTATATCATGAATTAATTTTTTTTTTTTTACAAAGCTGATGGTTAAACATTTTACATCACATCCCCGGTCAAAACGAACGTATTCAGGCAACTATTCATTACCCATCCTGAAAATATAGTCATTTACAGAATTTTAGAGCTTCATGGAATCTTTGAAATTGCATAGTTCTACTTCCTTATTTTATAGAAAAGGGACAAAATGTTAAAAGAACCCTGGGAGGAAATATCCAGACTATCATTTATTTGTTTGTTTATAATCTTTAGCAATATTTTTTTATATCACCTTCATTAGCATATATATTCCTCCCCACACTGCAACCTCGGAAATCATCCCTTGTAACAAAAAGTTAAAAGAGGGGTGAACTCCCGTTCATAAAAACTAATTGATACATTTTTAACTATGAAGTATATATGCTTGCAATGTTCAGCACCTATAGTTCAGTACCTCTGAAAAGATCATAGAAAGAGACATTTTGTCATATATTCTTTGGGCTAAACTTGGTCATTACAATTTGCAACATTCAGTTTTGTTTTATGCTTTGTTTTGTTTCATTTATGTAGTTGTATTCATTTTTTATATTTTCCTGGTTCAGCTAACTTTAGTTAGCACTAGTTCCCTTAAGTCTTCCCATGTTTCTCAAAATTTCCACTGTGCTTCAATTATTTCAATGGTGTTTGATTCAGTGACTCGATTTGGGGTTTTCTTGACAGAGATAATGAAGAGGTTTGTCATTTCCTTCTCCAGTTCATTTTACAGATGAGGAAACTGAGACAAAGAGGGTTAAGTGACTTGCCCATGGTCATAGAGTTACTTAGTGTCTGAAGTCAGATTTGAGATTAGGAAAATAAGTCTTCCTGACTTCAGGCTCAGTGCTCTATCTTTGCCACCTAGTTGCTCCAAATTTTCTATATACATCAATTGAAGGCAAGTAAGTGGTACAGAAAATAGAAATCTGTTCCTGGAATCAAAAATACCTGACGTTAAATATGGCCAAAGACACTTACTAGTAACTCTGTATAAGTAATTTAATCTCTCTCAGCTTCAGTTTCCTCAACTTTGAAAAATCTAGACTATTAGTAACTGCATCCTAGGGATTATAATAGTATCTATTTCCCTGATTATTGTGAAGAACAAATGAGATATTTATAAAGTACTTAGCACAGTGCCTTACGCCCAATAGGTGTTTTATAAATATTCATTTTCTTCATTCCTTCCTTTTCTAATGGTACAGGAATAGTCCATCCATTTGTATGCCACAATTCATTGACCATTCTTGCCATTTCCAAATTAATGGGCATGAAAGTAAATGTTTAAAAACCAGATCTCCAAACCACACATGTGCATCACATACACACACACACACACACACAGAGAGAGAGAGAGAGAGAGAGAGAGACAGACAGACAGACAGACACTTTGAAGTTTAATTGAAAAAAGTCCATTTGATTTGGCAATTGCAAGATCACTAGTAACTTTGGAGATAGTTTCAGAGGAATGATGAGGTCAGAAGTCAGATTGTAAAGGATTAAGAAAAAAGTGAGAAGAGAGAAAATGGAGACACCTATTTTAGACAGCTTTCTCAAGAAGTTTATCTGCTAAGGAATGATATAGGACAAGAGTTAGCAAGAAAGGAAGGATTAAGTGAGGATTTTTGGAGGATGAGAGAGGTGAGTATGTTTGTAGACAGTAGTTTAATTTGTATTATTGAAATTTTCTCATCACTTTGTTAGGAATAGAGAATTTACAAAATAAGAAATCAAGTCCTTAATTATGGCATTTTGTATTTTCTGAGTTGTAAAATGCTCTCATTGAAAATTTAGCAGTTGACTCCTAGGATCAGTTTGAGCATTTTATTAACTCGTGTTTTTGATTCTTTGCTACCACAAAATTTCTGCAAATATAGGACCTTTTTTCTGTCTTTGGCCTCCTTGAGTATCTTTGCCTGGGTAGAGTTCACAATAGATAAAAAGAATCCAGATGATGTTTATCTGCTATTCATTAAATATAAAAGAGTTAAGGAAATAGATAAATAGAAGCTCATGACCTAAGATTAAAAGCAAAATCATCTCAAGAGTGATGGAAGATGAGACAACAAGAATCAGTCAAGCAAAACCAAAAAAAATGAAAAAATAGGGAATAAATGTAAAATATCTAATTGGGAAAACAACTGACCTGGAAAATAGATCTAAGACAATCTAAGGATTATTGGACTCCCTGAAATACACGAGGAAAAAAAGAGCCTAGACACTATCTTTTAGGAACTCATCAAAGAGAACTGCCCAGATATCATAAAATCAGAAGGTAAAATAACCATTGAAAGAATTCATCGAACACCTCCTGAAAGAGAACCCAAAATTAAAACCCCAAGGAATATCATAACTAAATTTCAGAACTATCAGACCAAGAAAAAAATATTACAAGCAGCCAGAAAGAAACAATTCAAATACCAAGGAGCCACAATAAGGATTACTCAGGACATAGCAGTTTTCACTTTAAAAGACTGAAGTGCTTGGAATCTGATATTCTGAAAGGTGAAGAAACTTGGAATGCAGTCAAGAATAAATTACCCTGCTAAATTGAGCATTTTCTTTCAGGAAAGAAGATGAACATTCAATGAAACTGGTAAGTTCCATTTATTTTTCTATGGTTGAATTATTTCAAATCTTTATCAACTTCTTTGAAAGCAATGAAATCTTTGATCTTGCTTCTTTATTTAAAAATGGAAGAGACAGCTACTTGTAAGGGTCGGGTCACATACAAGTGCAAAATTGCCTGAGATCCCCGAAAGTGATTTCTATGAGGAAACAGAGACCGCCTCAGGGGCGGGAACTCTGGCCACATTGAGATTGCATCGTTAATAGAAGGCATCTCCTTCTCTGATTGGCTGTACATGTAACCTCATAGACCCAATTTAAGCAGTGGGGAGGAGGAAGTCACCCTCTTTGACCCAGTATTAAATGGGAGTCAGCAGGAGGTCTGCTAGTCAGGATGTGAACATGTGAATAAAAGACCTTGAGTTTGCACATTGCTGTTCTCCAGTGCTCTACTGTGTATCTAAACCATCATTCCTATGAAATGATGGCCAGAGATCTCTAAAGACCTCAGACAGAGCTAAACTTCGTAAAATTGGTTTAAACACTGCAAAACACAGTGACTGGAGATTTCTCTGAGGTCTTGGGAATTAGGAGACACTGGCAATAGTGAATGCAGTGTGTAACAAGAGTACTTGCAAATGTAGTGAATGCCTAGTTAACATTCACAACTACTTACTGCAGAAATGTAAGAAATTTGTCATTTCAGACTTTGCTTCTAACTTTCACACAAATTATTTTAATAATGTTATGCCTACACATGTAAGTATTCTTGTCACACTAAGTATATATATATATATATATATATATATATATATATATGTATATATATCCTATTTGCTAAATCATCTTAAAGAATAAAATTTGGAAAAAATCTTTAAATGTTATTTAGAGCTGAATTCTAATAAATTATAGTGTTTATATTCATTTATATCTTATCATTTTTTAAGATGGCAAAACTAAATTTTAAACTTACCCATGAAATTATATAGTTATTCAATCAGTCCGTAAAGATTTATTAAAGCCCTACTCTATGCTAGGAAACATGCTAAGTGCTAAGGATGCAATTTTTTAATTGAATATATTCTTTATTTTTTTTCTTTTTTAATTAATTTTTTATTTACAAAACATATGCATGGATAATTTTTCAACACTTACCCTTGCAAAACCTTCTGTTCCAACTTTTCCCCTCCTTTCCTCCACCCCCTCCTCTAGATAGAAGGTAGTTCAATACATGTTAAATATGTTAAAGTATATGTTAAATCCAACATATGTATTTATATTTATACAGTTATCTTAATGCACAAGAAAAATTGGATCTAGAAAGAAAGAAAAAAAAAAACCTGAGAGGGAAAACAAAAAATGCAAGCAAACAATAACATAAAGAATGTTCCATTTATTTTTAATGAAAAGACCAGAGCTAAACAAAAAATTTGACCTCCAAATATAGAACTCAAGAGAAGCATAAAAAGGTAAAAAGAAAAAAAACTCTTGAGAACTGTATTTCTGTTATGGGTATACATAGAGAGTATAATCTGATTTTACTGTTATAATATAAAAAAAAAACTAGAGGTGGAAAGGGGATTGTAACATTAAAAAAGAGAGAAAGTGAAGGTAAAATGAGGGAAATTACATCTCAGGAGAAGGCAAAGAAAACATATTATAATTGAGAGAAAGAAGGGAGGGTGACAAATATTGTATGAATATTACTCTCATCAGATTTGGCCCAAAGAAAGAATATTAGATATATTTGCTTTCACTGAGAAACATCTCTCATCTTATAAAAAAGTGGGAGGAGAAAGGGGAAAAGGGAAGGGGTAGGCTAAATAGAAGGGAAAAGAGAAATAATAAGGGAAAAGTATAAGAAAGGGAGAGAGTCTCTAAAGGCGGGGGGGAGGACTGCTTGAGGCAAGTAGTACTCATAAAATACTGGGAAGGAGGGAAAGGAGAAAAGGAAAGAGAAAAATATAATTTGGAGTTAATAAGATGGCAGGAAATACAGAAGTAGTAGTTTTAACTGAGTGGAAATGGGATGAACTCTCCAATAAAATGTAAGTGGAGAGCAGACTGGATTAAAAGCCAGAATCCTACAATATGTTGTTTACAAGAGACACATTTAAAGCAAAGTGATATCTATATACAGAGTAAGGGTAGAAGGCTGGAGCAGAATCTATTATGCTTCAGATGAAGTAAAAAAAAAAAAAAAAAAAAAAAAAGCAGGGATAGCCTTCCTGATCTTAGATCAAGGAAAAGCAAAATTTGATCTAATTAAAAGAAATAAGAAGTAATATCAATGTTAAACATATATACACCAAGTGGTGTAGCATCTAAATTCCTAAAGGAGAAATTAAGAGTGTTGCAAGAAAAAATAGATTGCAAAACTACGATAGTATGAGACCTCAACCTTGCTCTCTCAAAACTAGATAAATTAAACCACAAAATAAATAAGAAAGATGTTAAAGAAGTAAATGGAATACTAGAAAAACTAAATATGATAGATTTTTGGAGAAAACTGAATGGAGACAGAAAGGAGTACTCTTTCTTCTCAGCAGTTCATGGAACCTATACAAAAATTGACCACATATTAGGACATAAAAACCTCAAAATCAAATTCACTTTTTGACAAAAATTGCTTGGAAAATTGGAAACTAGTATGGCAGAAAGTAGTCATAGACTCATACCTAAAACCAAATACCAAGAGAAGGTCGAAATGGGTTCATGATCTGGACATAAAGAATGATATTATAAATGAATTAGAAGAAGATAGGATAGATTTGTGGAGAAAGAAGGACTTTGTGACCAAAGAAGAACTAGAGATCATTATTGATCATAAAATAGATAATTTTAATTATATTAAGTTTAAAAGTTTTTGTACAAACAAAACTAATGTAGACAAGATTAGAAGGGAAGCAATAACCTGGGAAAACATTTTTACATCCAAAGGATCTGATAAAGATATCATTTCTAAAATATACAGAGAATTTACTCAAATTTATAATAGTTCAAGCCATTCTCCAATTGATAAATGCTCAAAGGATATGAACACACAATTTTCAGATGAACAAATTGAAACTATTTGTAGCCAAATGAAAAGGTGCTCCAAATAACTATTGATCAGAGAAATGCAAATTAAGACAACTCTGAGATACCACTACACACCTGTCAGATTGGCTAAGATGGCAAGAAAAGATAATGACTAGTGTTGGAGGGGATGTGAGAAAACTGGGACATTGATACATTGTTGGTGGAGCTGTGAACAGATCCAATCATTCTGCAGAGCAGTTTGGAACTATGCTCAAAAAGTTATCAAACTATGCATCCCTTTGATCCAGCAGTGTTACTACTGGGATTATATCCCAAAGAGATCTTAAAGGAAGGAAAGGGATCCACATGCGCAAAAATGTTTGTGACAGTCCTCTTTGTAGTGGCAAGAAACTGAAAACTGAGTGAATGCTCATCAATTGCAGAATGGCTGAATAAATTATGGTATATGAATGCTATGGAATACTTTTGTTCTGTAAGAAATGACCAGCAGGATGATTTCAGTGAAGCTTGGATAGGCCTACATGAACTGATGCTAGGTGAAATGAGCAGAACCAGGAGATCATTATACATGGCAACCATAAGATGATCAATTCTGATGGACATAATTCTCTTCAACAATGAGATGATTCAAACCAGTTCCACTTGTTCAGTGATGAAAAGAACCATTTACACCCAGAGAGAGGACTGTGGGAACTGAGTGTGGAACACAACATAGCATTGTCACTCTTTCTGTTGTTGTTTGCTTGCATTTTATTTTCTTTCTCAGTTTTTCTTTTTCTTCCTTCTTGATCTGATTTTTCTTGCACAACAAGATAACTGTATAAATATATATACATATAGTGGATCTAACATGTATTTCAACGTATTTAATATGTATTGGACTGCCTGCCAGCTAGGGGTGGGGGTGGGGGAAGGAGGGTAAATTTGGGGAAAAAAAGGTTTTGCAAGGGTTAGAAAATTTACCCATGCATATGCTTTGCAAATAAAAAGATTTAATTTTTTTTAAAAAAAAGAGAGTGATGGAAGGGTCTCCAAAACAAATTTGGATGATAAAACATATTTCAATCAGGAACAAAGGTGAGGTATCTAAAGAAATCTGTGTGATTTTACAAGGAAATCATCAACCAACTTGAATTTTTAAAAGGATGTATAGAATAATTTGACATATATAATAGGCACATATATATACATGGCACATAGTTATATACACATTTGTGTGTATACATATTATAGATATATGTATATATACATATATACAACTATATGTATATATACATATACAACTATAGAGATAGATAGACCTCTATTTGTGTCTAATATAAGTCATCTCTAATGTGGGAGGTGAAGGAAGATAAAAAACAAATTTATATGATCATTTTGTTATATATTTGAAAGGAATAGCAAGTTGTGCATAGTAGATTTGCAGTTTCATGCACAACCATATTTTTTATTGTACCATGTTATGGAACTGCTTGTTTTATTCCATAAATTAAAATTAATTTTTTAAAGGCAGTACAAAATACAGCAGCAAAGAACTGATATTGTATACTAAAAGGTAGCACCATCCTATTATGATAATATAATTTATTTTAAATACCAGAAGAAGTTAGAATTTATAATGAAAACAAAAGGCAATGAAAATGTTTTTTCAGCTTTAACACAGGCAAGGGGTAGATCAAAGAAAGTATAGAACAGCTGCTCAGGATGGATGGGACAATGATAACAGCTGACAGAAAGAAGATATTTATTCAATCCTCAATTTGTTTTCTCTCCCCATGAGAATTATATTCAAATAGAAATATAGAACAAAAATTGTTAAAACATGGAATAGAAACCCAGGCTAAGTAGGGAAATGTTAAAAAGATCACCTTGCTACTTTCAATGAGGTTAAGTCATCAAGGTTGGAGAAATTTCATCCAAGGATACTGAAAGGATTTGGGAATATGATTATTAAGCCATTCTCAGTTATCTTTAAAAACTGTGTAGAACAAGAGTGGTGCTATAGAATTGAAAATATATAAATGTGTTGTCCTATTTTCAAAAGTGAGAAGACATTTGTAATGTGGGACAAGTGAAATCTGAAAGAACTGAAGAAACAAAAGTTTGAGCTTCTGAGGATATCAATTTATTAAGTAATACAAGCCAACTGAATAATAAATCAGGACCAGTCCTCGTCAGTTTGGCACTTGACTCTGTATACTAGGGAATGCAGATTTTTAGTTATTAAAAGAAAATATTTTATAGGATATAAACCAGAATACAAGATTAGGTCAGCTGATTTCTAGTTGGAGGAAAAATTAGGGAGGAAAAACTCTATTTTTGAATTAAGAGGGGCAAGAGTGAAAGTTGAAAAAGGGGAGAGTAAGCAGGCAGATTTTTCTGGATATGAAATAGGATGTTACTCAATTCCTCTATTAGTCAGGTATCATTTACAGAAAAATGAAATTTAGGTCCCAAAATGGAGTTAGTTTTATAAGATGGAGTCACTTTGATTTATATAATTCTCTCAATAAATTCACTACAAAATTTTAAAGTACATAATTAAAAGAGTAGTTTACAAAATCTTTAGAAGGAAAATAGTTATCAATGTAAGATCCTATAGGTTCATGTCAGACTAAATGGAAAATTAACTTTATTTTTAAAAAAAAAAGACCATTCAACTGGTAAATTGGAAGTTTATAAATTCTGTATTTCTGGATTTGCACAAAGTATTTGTCAAAGTTCCTATTACTATCGTGATGGATGAGAAGAAAACAGGCAGAAAAGTCAATGATAGGCTGAAAACTATTTAAATGACTGAGCCCAATCAGTGACCATATGCAATTTAATATTTTTATCAATAAATATATAAATGATATGAGGATCATATAAAGATAAAAGTGATAGATAATATTTAATGATAAATTAGTTGCCAAAAAAAGATCTCAATAACTTGAAACACTGCACAAAAACTAATATAGTGAAAATATCAGTATATCATGATTTTTTAAACATGCTAATACTCCTTTAATGAAGATCACAATACTTTTATGTTCATAGATAGCCTTCAAGAGTTCCTACACACACACAAAAAAAAGATTATATTAGGGCATCAAAATCTCATAGTCAAATAAAGAAAGGCAGAAATATTAAATGTATACTTTTCAGATGATGATACAATAAAAATAACATGCAATTAAAGGCCATGGAAAGAGAGACTAAAAATTAATTGCAAACAATAATTCTTAGGATTACTAAGAATGAGTGGGTCAAACAACAGATCATAAAAACAATCAATAATTTTCTCTGAGAGAATGATAATAATGAGAAAACATACCAAAACTAATAAGATGCTGTCAGTGTAGTTCTTATGAAACATTTTATATCTCTAAATGCTTACAGGAAAATAAAATAGAGAAAGAGACACATCAGGGAGAACAAAAGAACAAGAATATCAAAGCAATTAATTTTTAAAATACAAGGGATGGTGGCCTAGCAGTACCAGATATAAAACTATATTATAAAGCAGCAGTCATCAAAACCATTTGATACTGGCTAAGAAATAGAGTGGTGGATCAGTGTAATAGGTTAGATACATATGACACAATAATCAATGATTATAGTAATGTAATAGTTGATAAATCTCCAAACTCCAACTTCTGGGATAAAACCTCACTTTTTCACAAAAATTGCTGGGGAAATTGAAAAATAATATGTCAGAAATTCAGCATAGACCTACATCTCAAACCTCATACCAAAATAAGGTCAAAATGGGTACATCATTTGGGTGTAAAGGGTGATACCATTAGCAAATTAGGAGAGCAAGGGATAATTTACCTTTCAGATATTTGGAGAAGGAAGGAATTTATGATCAAAAAAGAACAACAAAACATTATGAAATGCAAAATGGGCACTTTGATTACATTAAATTAAAAGGATTTTGCACAAACAAAACCAACACAAACAAACAAGAATAAAAGGCAAGTAGAAAGCTGGGGAAAAAAATTTTATGGCCAGTGTTTCTGATAAAGACCTCAATTCTAAAATATTTAAAGAAGTGTGTCAAATTTATAAGAATACAAGTTACTTTCCAATTGTTAAGTGGTCAAAAGATATGAACAGACAATTTTCAGATGTTGAAATTAAAGTCATCTATAATCATATGAAAAAAATGCTCTAAATCACTATTGATTAGAGCAATGCAAATTAAAATAATTCTGCAGTACCACCTCACATCTCTCAGATTGGCTAAGATGACAGGAAAAGATAATAATAAATGTTGGAGAGAATGTGGGAAAACTGGGCCATTAATGAATTGTTGATGGAGTTCTGAAATGAACCAACCATTCTGAAGAGCAATTGGAACTTTGCCCAAAGAGCTATAAAACTATGCATACCCTTTGACCCAGCAGTGCCACTATTGGGTCTTTATGCCAAGGAAATTGTAAAGGAGGGAAAAGGATCCATATGAGCCAAAATGTTTGTAGCAGCTCTTTTGGTGGTGGCAAAGAATTTGAAAATGAGTAGGTGCCCATCATTTGGGGGATGAGTGAATAAGTTATAATATATATAGCAATGGAATAATGTTTTTCTATTTAAAAATGATGTTCAAGCTGATTTTAGAAAAACCTGAAAAGATTTACACAAACTAATGCTGCATGAACAAAGCAGAACCAGCAATACATTGTATACAAGTAACAGTAAGATTGTGTAGTGATCAACTATGAATGATTTGGTTTTTCTCCGTACTTCAGTGGTCCAAGACAATCTCAACAAACTTAAGATAGAAAACGCCATCTGCATCCAGAAAGAAAACTATGGAGATTGAATGTAAATCAGTACAAACTATGTACACTTTTTTTGGATTTACAAGTGAATTCTATCAAACATTTAAAGAACAATTAATTCTAATATTATAAAAACTATTTGAAAAAATAGGTGAAGAAAGTGTGCTACCAAATTTCCTTTTTTGACACAAATGTGGTACTTTTACCTAAACCAAGAAGAGCCAATACAGAGGAAGAAAATTATAGACCAATTTTCCTGATGAACATTGATGCAAAATTTTTAAATAAAATAATAGCAAAGTGATTATAGCAATTTATGACAAGGATAATATATTATGACCAGATTGTAGTTATATCGGAAATGCAGAGATGGCTTAATATTAGGAAAACTATCAGTATAACTGACCAGACCAATAAAAAAAAAAAAAACTAACAGAAATCTTACGATTATCTCAATAGGTTCAGAAAAAAGTTTTTGACAAAATACATTCCCATTAAAAATACTGGAAAACAAAGGAATAAATGGAGTTTTCTTGAAATGATAAGCAGTATCTATCTAAAATCTTCAATAAGCATTATATTTAATGAGGATAAGCTAGAAACATTTCGAGTAAGATCTAAGGTAAAACAAGGATACCTATTATCTAGTATTATTCAACATTGTACTAGAAATTAGCTTTAATAATAAGAAAATAATAAGAAATTTTTTAATAAGAAAAGAACAAGAAATTGAAGGAACTAGAATAGGCAATGAGGAAACAAAACTATCACTCTCTGAAGATGATATAATAGTATATTTAGAGAATCCTAAGAATCAACTAAAACTGCTTGAAAAATCAACAACTTTAGCAAAATTGCAGAATATAAATTAAACCTACATAAAGCACCATATTTCCATATATTACCCACAAAGCTCAGCAAGAAGAGACAAAAAGAGAAATTCCATTTAAAATAACTGTAGACAATATAAAACATTTGGGAATCTCCTTGCCAAGACAAATCCAGAAACGAAATAAAAACAATTACAAAACACTTTTCACACAAATAAAACCAGATCTAAACAATTGGAAAAGTGTCAATTGTTCATAATTAGACCAAGTCATAATTAAAAAAATGATAATTCTACTAAGTTAATATAGTTGTACAGTGCCATATCAATCAAACTGCCAAAAAATTTTATTTTATCGAGCTAGAAAAAATAATAACAAAATTCAGCTGGAGGAACAAAAGCTCAAGATTATCAAGGGCATTAATGGGGGGGGGAAAGCCAAGGAAGGTATGCAAGCAGTACTAAACCTAAAACTGTTATAAAGTGACGACCATCAAAAGCATTTGGTACTGGCTAAGAAACAGAGTGGTGAATTAGGAGAATAGATTTAGGTCCATGAAACAGCAGTAAATGTCTATAGTAATCTTCTGTTTAATAAACTCAAAGATTTCAATTTCTTCAATATGAATTCCCTATTTTCACAAACTGTTGGGAAAACATATGGAAGAAACCAAGTATAGACCAATAACTCACATCCTATACCAAGATAAGGTTGAAATGGGTGCATGATTTAGACATAAAAGGTGATGACATAAACAAATTGAGAAAGCAAGGAATAGTTTACCTGTCAGATCTACAAAAAAAGGAAGAATTTATGACCAAATGAGATAGAAAACATTATGAAATACAAAATGGATAATTTTGATTACATTAAAGTATTTGCACAAACAAAACAAATGCAATTAAGATTAGAGGGAAAGCAGAAAAGTGGGAAACAATTTTTACAGCATTTCTAAAAAAGGACTCATTTTTATATAGAGAGAATTGAGTCAAATTTATAACAATATAAGTCATTCCCAAATGATAAATAATCAAAGGATATGAACAGGCAGTTTTTAGATGAAGAAAATAAAGTTATCTGAAGTCATATTACAAAATGCTTCATTATATACCTCAACAATGATACTGTATGAGGATGTATTCTGATGGAAGTGGATTTCTTCAACAAAGAGAAGATCTAACTTACTTTCAATTGATCAAGGATGGACAGAAGCAGCTACACCCAAAGAAAGAACACTAGGAAATGAATGTAAACTGCTTGCATTTTTGTTTTTCTTCCCAGGTTATTTATACCTTCTAAATCCAATTCTCCCAGAGCAACAAGAGAACTGTTTGGTTCTGCACACATATATTGTATCCAAGATCTACTGTAACCTATTTAACATGTATAGGACTGCTTGCCATCTCGGGGAGAGGGTGGAGGGAGGGAAGGGAAAAATCGGAACAGAAGTGAGTGCAAGGGATAATGTTGTAAAAAAATTACCCTGGCATGGGTTCTGTCAATAAAAAGTTATTAAAAATTTTTAAATGCTTTAAATTACTATTGATTAGAGAAATGCAGATTAAAACAATGTTGTGGTAGCACCTTACACCTATCAGATTGACTAAAATGACAGGAAAAGATAATGATAAATGTTAGAGATGTGAGAAAACTGGAACACAAGTGCATTATTGGTGGAATTGTGAACTGATCAAACCATTCTGGAGAGCAATTTGAAATTATGCCCAAAGGGTTATAAAATTGTACATATCCTTTGATCCAGCAATACTACTACAAGGTATGTATCCCAAAGAAATCATCAAGAAGAGAAAAGAACCCACTTATGCAAAAATGATTATAGCAGCAATTTTTGTGGTGGCAAAGAATTGGAAATTAGGAGATTGCCCATCAATTGGGAAATGGCTGAACAAGTTGTGATATATGAATATAATGGGATGCCATTTTTCTATAATGATGAGCAAGTGGATTTCAGGAAAAAAAAACTGGAAAAATTTACGTGAACTGATGCTGGGTGAAGTGAGCAGAACCAAAAAAAATGGATACAATAATAGCAACATTGTGTGGTAGCAACATGGTATCAATCATGATAGACTTTTAGCTCTTTTCAGCAATATGATGGTCTGAGATGATTCCAAAAGACTCATGATGGAAAATGCTATCCACATCCAGAGAAAGAACTATAAAGTCTGAATGAAGATTGAAACATACTATTTTGACTTGTTTTTTGTTTTGTGTGGTTTTTCCCTTTGTTCTGATTTTTCTTTCACAACTTGACTAATGTAAAAATATGTTTTAGATGATTGTACATGTATAACCTATATCACATTGTTTGCTGTCTTGGGAAGGGAAGGGAGAGGGAGAAAAGTTTGGAATTCAATATCTTACAAAAAGAAATGTTAAAAACTATCTTTACAGATAACTGGAAAAAAATAAAATACACAAAAATGAAAAAAAAAAAGTAAGCTGAGCATTGCCTAACATGAACTCTTTTAGAAAGTAGTTAGCTAGTTAATAATAATTTTTAGCATTTATATAGTGCTTTAAGATTTGAAAAATGCTTTATAAATATCATCTTATTTTAATCTCACAATAATACAAGAAATAGGTGTAATTGGTCATCCCCATTTTTCAGCTAAGGAAACTGAGACAGTAAAAGGTTAATTGATTTGCCTATGGTCATATAACTAGAAACTATCAGAGGTCAGATTTAAATTTAGATCTTCCTGATCCCCTTTCAATCTATCCACTGTCACCTCAATGTCTTTAGGTCATATGTCGAATGGATCAAAGAAAAGCAAGGGTAGAATTCAGTGAGCCCAACTTTTATGATGGAATTCAGACCAAGATGGATGATTACTGTTGAAAATGAAATACCAGTGACACAAAGGGAAATAAATGCAATAAGAAACAAAACTGATAATTGTTTGGTGAAAATGATATATTTGCACAAGGTACTTACCCACCAACTTAGACTTTTGAAAGCTGTATTGATAGAAACAAGAGCTGGTAACAAATGTAAGATCACTGAAAAGCACTGTCAAGAGTGCTCAAACTCTGAGTTGAAATAGTAAGAGAATCCAAGGAAAAGAGGTAAGTAGGATTGATACGAACAACAGAGAAGACAAAACTGCTCATGTCTAACCTTTGACTTTGTTTGCTCTGACTAGAAAACCTTATCCTGGAAGTCACAGAACAAAAATGGCTAACAGGGAATTGATGCACAAGTAAGGTAAGAAGATAACAACAGCAACAACAATCACTAATAATGATAATTGCTAGCATTTATATAATACTTTAAGGCTTACCAAATATTCTACATTTTGCACAATGTTATCATAGTTGAACCTTATAACAGTCCTGTTAGGGAGGGGATTAGTTGTATTTTTATTATTATTGTTGTCCCCAATATTATTACTATCATTCATATTTTGCAGATGAAGAAACTGAGGCTAAAAAAAGGCAATGACTTGCCCAAATCAAATAGCTAGTAAGAATCTGAAGCAGGATTTGACCTGATGTATTCTTGACTCCAAGTCAGATTTTCTGGACTCTGTGCCCCATAAAAAGGCAATTAAGCTATGTTTTCAGGTATTGGAAGATAAGACTATTAGGCCACCATCAGTAATATCAAAAAGAATAGAAATAAATTGAAGAAGGACAAAATGTCTCAATTTTTTTTCGACATGAAAAGAAAATGTCTGAGAATTAGAAATCAGTGAACTTGACTTTGATCTTAGGAAAATTTTAGAACAAGTTATTATGAAAGGATGCTTAGTAAACATCTAGCAAAGGAAACAATGATTTCAAAGAGCCAATAGACCTTCATCAAGGATTTTATTTCTTTTTTTTATTAGTTTTGTTGAATGGGCCAACCAGGAAAATGTTATAGATATAATTTACCAAATTTTCAGCAAAATGCTTGATGTGTGAAATGCCAAAGACAGGCCAGCTGTATTGGCTCTTGCAGTGACCATGGAAGCAAGAAAAGAGACACTGTATTTATGGTCAAGATATTTATTGTAGCAAAGCATTCTCTGTTTAAGCTCTAAAACGTCAAGGTACCAAGGAAATATAAAGCAGATAAATAAGGCAGTATATGAAGGGACAATGTATTTTTGGGTTCCAAGGAAAAACTTGCCATTCTCTATAGAAATGGCCTCACCCCTTAGCCATCCTGTTTACAATAGGCATCCAGCACACCTATTTCCAATCTTTCTCAGTCTTTGCCGGTGTGCTGGCTGGCACTTAGAAGGGTCCCTTTCCCTTCTTTAGTCTCTTTGGAATATAAGTCCAGTAGTAACACTGCTGGATCAAAGAATATGCTCAGTTTGAAAACTTTTGGGGTGTAATTCCAGATTACTCTCCAGAATGGTTGATTCGTTCACAACTCCACCAACCAAATGCATCAGTGTCCCAGTTTTCCCACATCCCCTCCACTTAGAAGCACTTAGACGGGGTCTAAGCCATGTCAAGATGACCTTGAGTATGAATATGAATATCTCATATAATAAAAAATGGAGAGATATGGACTAAACAAAATTATTAGATAGATTTAGAAGTGAATAAAATCTGAATTCAGTATCCTAAATCCAGAGTACTTTGGTATGAAGTCGGCATATCCTGTAGAATATCCCAAAGATGGCCCTATGTTAACATTATCAATAACCCTGAAAAAGGTTTATATAAGGATGAAGGGAAGAAAAATAAGCATTTATTACAGGCACCTACTATATACCAGGTACTATGCTTTATATATATTATCTCATTTGATAATCACATCAACCCTGGTATATAGGTATTATTATTATTTGGGGTATTGGGGTATATTACTATCCCCAATTTATTTTTTTAATATTTAAAAATATTTTCTTTTTTTATTATTATAAATTTTTATTGACAGTACATATGCATGGGTAATTTTTTATAGCATTATCCCTTGCACTCACTTCTGTTCCGACTTTTCCCTTCCCTCCCTCCACCCCCACCCCTAGATGGCAGGCAGTCTTATACATGTTAAATATATTATAGATATCCTAGATACAATATATGTGTTCAGAACCGAACAATTCTCTTGTTGCACAGAAAGAATTGGATTCAGAAGGTAAAAATAACCTGGGAAGAAAAACAAAAATGCAAGTAGTCCACATTCATTTCCCAGTATTCCTTCTCTGGGTGTAGCTGATTCTGTCCATCACTGATCAATTGGAACTGAATTAGATCTTCTCTTTATTGATAAAATCCACTTCCATCAGAATACATCCTCATACAATATTGTTGTTGAAGTATATGATGATCTCCTGGTCCTGCTCATTTCACTCAGCATCAGTTCATGTAAGTCTCTCCAAGCCTCTCTGTATTCATCCTGCTGGTAATTTCTTACAAAACAATAATATTCCATAACATTCATATACCACAATTTACGCAACCATTCTCCAATTGATGGGCATCTATTCATTTTCCAGTTTCTAGCCACTACAAACAGGGCTGCCACAAACATTTTGGCACATACAGGTCCCTTTCCCTTCTTTAGTATCTCTTTGGGGTATAAGTCCAGTAGTAACACTGCTGGATCAAAGATCATGCTCAGTTTGATAACTTTTTGGGTGTAATTCCAGATTGCTCTCCAGAATGGTTGATTCGTTCACAACTCCACCAACCAAATGCATCAGTGTCCCAGTTTTCCCACATCCCCTCCAACAATCATCATTATTTTTTCCTGTCATCTTAGCCAATCTGATAGGTGTTTAGTGGTATCTCAAAGTTGTCTTGATTTGCATTTCTCTGATCAATAATGATTTGGAACACTTTCATACGAGTGGAAATAGTTTCAGTTTCATCATCTGAAAATTGTTCATATCCTTTGACCATTTATCAATTGAAGAATGGCTTGATTTCTTATAAATTAGAGTCAATTAGAATATAGATATATATTCTGAAATTTGAAGGACTTGGGGGTAGAATAGGTATTAAATTCACTCAGTTTGATCCCAAAGACAGAGTCAGGAGTAATGGGCAAAAATTTCAGAGACAAAAGTAAGCTTGATGTCATGTCAAACATTTAACAGTTTGAGGCATCTAAAAGTACAATGAGTTACTTTGACAAAGTAGTAGTGGAAGTCTTCAGCAGGTGCATGAACATATATCACATGTTTTTTTAGGAAGAACCTTCTCTCCCTGACAAATTAATTTACCCTGAGCATAACAATTACTAATTATAACTATCTTCAGAATCATTTCTAGACAGGTCAAATAATTGTATTTCCATTTTATAGATGTAGTTGCTGAGGCACAAAGAAGTTAAGCAACTTGCCTAAATTCCCACAGCATATCAACAGGAGAATCTGGATTAGAACATGTCTCTTTACTTTCATTCTAATACTCTCTCTACTAGACCACTTTTAGTCCCCTCTAGTCTCAGGTTCAAGTAAGTTCAAATCACCACAGGTAATCAACTAGATAAATATGTCATCAGGTACAGTTCAACACATCTGAAACATTTGATGTCCTAATTTTAGCGAAAAAGTGTTTTCTTTTTAGAAATTTCTTAGCTTGATCAAATTATCTTCAAGAACATGAAAGAAATGAGAAATGTCTTTGGAGAAATCCTCCTTACTCATACCTCCTGCTCAGACAGAATGAATTGAGTCATTTGCCTGCTTCCCTGTTTGGTAGAGAAGAAAAGGAACTTGGAATATGAAAACAAACAGATTGTTTTGATTAATCTTTCTCCTTTTTTTCTTTGCTTATAGTTGTTTGCAAGACACGAAAATGTTGTCATCAATGAAAACAATGACTAGCAGTGAGCAGTGCCAAAGCTAATATCATAGAAACATCTGCTGTGATATGAGCCTAAGCCAACATTTCCTTTTAATGCCCTAATTATAGATATTATCTTTGAAAATGGTTCAGCGGCAACTGTTGCGCTAATCTAATCTGAAGTTGCCACTTGCTGCTGCTGCTGCTGCTGCTGCTGCTGCTGCTGCTGCTGCTGCTGCTGCTGCTGCTGCTGCTGCTGCTGCTGCTTATTGGGTCTGACTGGGGTGGTTATGATAGCAAGGAAAAGGCAGAGCCCTGGGTTCAAAGAAATACAGGAAAGGATCCTCATATCGAAGCACTCTCTAAGCTTTTAGTTTAAGCTGGCTTGATTTCCCTAGCCTGTAATTTTCAGAACACAATTCAGCCAGAATATTTCTTGGGGAAGATGAAAGAAAGGGTGGGGAATGGGAATAGGATTGGAGGTGGGAACCATGACTTGAAGTTAAAAGGCAGGATTTCTGATTGAGAAAAATAATTTTTCACTCTAGTTTTATAAGGAAAAAGTAGCTTCTGCTGAGCTTTTGACTCATAGTACCTACCTCCCTACCCACTCCCAACTGTCTGTTGGCTCTCTAGTTCCTTCAACTGATTGCCATATTGATGAGGTTGACATAATAATACCTAGTTCAAAATAAATATGTGACAAATTCACAATGCCTAGTCTCTTTGGCAAAAAGCAGGTTTTGCCTATTTAGAAAATTTATTTAGAAAAACTTATTTAGAAAATTGGTTACAAACAAAATAAAGGGGTAAAATAGGAACCAGGAGTGGCAAATATGAAATAAAGTTGAGAGAGCATATAATTAGCAAGGAAAAAGACAAGTTCCCCAAGGAAATTCAAAATCAACCCCAAAAAAGGACATATTCTGTGAAGTAGGAGTAAGCCATTGACTGGCAGGTTAAACTGAGCAGAGTTAGCTAAAGTAAGATGAAAGACACCATTAAAGGGAAGACACTATGAGAAGGGCTAGAGAGAGTATCTCATAGTGGGCTTAGTCCTGAGAAGAATTTAGCGAAGATCTTTATCATAAACAAATCTTTTATAGAGGAAATATAGCTTTGGGAGTTTCTCCCGGAGAACAGAGAAGTAAAGGCAGGAAAGGGAAGGAGGGAGGGAAGGAGGGAGGGAGGGTGGGAGGGAAGGAAGGAAGGAGGGAGAAAGGATGGGAGGGGACAAGGGCAGGGAGGAAGACAGCTCTGTTGCCCATTTCTTGATGGGGCAGCCCCTACTCACAGAGGTTGTTGCTTGTTCTTTGTTCTTGAAGAAAGTGGTGACATCAGGGAGGTGATGCCATAACAAGCAAGTGAACTGGATTTGCTGCACTCAAAGCAGTTTAAGATTATTTTATTTTAGAGTGGGAGGAGGGAGATGGTAATCATAGTCTTGATTCATGTTAAGCTTTCAGTTTACTAAAACTGCCAGATAATTTTTATAAAGATTAATGTTTATTAATGATTTCCATCCTATGTTTGTGAGGTTGTTTTTTTATGATAAGTGTAGAATTTATTTATTTATTTGCAAATTTCATTTTAGAGTGGTGGTATTTGGTTTGTGGATATTGTGGATAAACAGTTGGCCTTGGAGTCAACAAAATTGAGTTTATTTACACTCATTTTGTTTTTCACGTAAATCTAATATTATAAATTGCAGAGATGTTATCAAACTGAATTGATAATAAAGTTTCTTCACTAGAAGTGCCCTATAAAATTGAAATCACAAGTCCCATCCAAAACAACCTTAATTTCATCCAATTCAGCCACTCTTTTTGGTCTGAGTTGATATTGTTTTTGGAGCCTGACTCTAAAATCTGTTAGCTATTTGTCTCAGCTTTGTGTCCTCTGCAAATATGGTAAGGATGTAATAAATGCAGATTTTTAATAAGAATTTGAATAGTAAAGGGCCAAAGGATGATCCCAAGAGCACCTCCCCAGAGACTTCCATCCAAAGTGACAATACATTTTTCCTTATTAGTCCATCAGTTCTGAACTTAATTGTACTATTAGCTCATATCTCTTCATCTCATCCAAAAGAAAAGTGGAAGACATCTTGTTAAATGTTTTGTTGAAATAAAGATTCAGTTTATAGCACTATCCTGATCTATCAGTATAGTAACCCTGTCAAAAAAAAATTGTAAAGAATTTGCTTTTGATGAAGCTCCTGCTGGTTCTTAGTGATCACTGCTTTCCTTTCTAAATACTTTTTTTAAAATCCCTTTAAGCACTCTGAAGTATATTGCAAAGAATTTGGATCAAGTTCATTGGCTAAAGTTCTCAAATTCCTCTTTCCATTTTTTAAGAAAACTACAATAATATTGTTTGTCTTTCTTTAAGCCTGTGACATCTCTTCTTTCCATCATTGAAATTTACCCTAATGCTTACACTGTAGTTTTTCATTCCAGCTGTTTTTAGATTTCTTCACATTATTAGACACACATATACAATTCATCCTAAAATAAAATACAACTTCACTATCTTCTTTATCTGTTTTCCATAAGAGGTCTAGGTAGACCTAAGCTTGAGTCCTGCCCGGATACATACTGGCTTTGTAATGATGAACAGATTACTTAACTATTCAGTTCCCCAGGCAAGTTTCTAAGATTCTAAATTCCAGATGAGCTATGGACTAATAAGGAAAACTATACCAGTGAATTTTTTTTTCATCTCTAGTAATAAAAAAAAAAAAAAAAAACTGTTTCTGTTTGCTTTTTTTTTTTTTTAAGTCAGTCATAGGTAACCAAGTGAGAAAAGAATTTAAAAGCAAAGGCATTCCCAAAGTCCTGAAATCAGTAGGTCCTAACTCTATAATAGCAAGATCAATTCTGACAATGGAAAAGCAAGCCCACTAGATTTTTTTTATCATTCCTTTAATAAAATGGGCACTGTACTTTTTTTTTTCCCAAGGGTTGCCACAAAAAACTATTAACCTAATTATTTGAATGAAGTTGGAAAAGAATTCAGAACAAGCACAGTTCCTTAAGTCCTACCCTATTCCAAGACAATGATTCTCCTATTCTCTGTTCTACCACAGCATCAGATTTTGGTATGAGGATATATGGTACACCACAGAGTCTTGGTTGCACATGTGTGTCACCCTACATCAAAGCAGATTGCTAGCTGGTTCTTCACACAATTGTAGTGATCCACAAACAAGAACTAATATTGCTAATGATATTGCTTCACAGGGTGGCTGCCTGCTTGCTTCAGTCACACCAGCATTTCAGCATTGTGAGACTCTCAATTCAGACAATTATGAAAAAACAAGCATTTATTCAGACAAAAAGAGCTGTCAGGAAGAGGGCAGCCTGCAATTAGGTGGAGCATGTCACCGCCAGGGGGTTGGCAGGCTTAGTTCATGTGCTAGGGCTGGAAATGACCTTTAACAGATGTAGATTTTCAGAATAAAATCCTTGAGAAAGGAGCAAATAAATTAAACAATGGTATTATCTCTGCTATTTCACCCATTCTTCTCTTCTTGGATAAGCATTTTCCATGCTTGGAAAGATCACTGTTAACATTTATTAAGCACAAAAACTAACCTGCCCTATCAGTGACCTTGTATCTAAAGAAATCAGTGGTCAATTAATCCAACTGGGTAGCATAGTGTGTGTGCTAGATGTGTGTGTGATAGATGGAGCTCTAGACCTGGACTCAGAGAGGGCTGTGTTCAAGTCCCACTTTTGAATAGTGTCCATGAGCTTTTGAGAACGACACAAGCTCTCTAGATCTCAATTTTTTCATCTGTAAAATGAAAGAATCGGACCAAATGGTACTGAAGATCCCTTCCACCTCTAAATCCATGATTCTATCATCTTTTAATGTTCCTGAGGGATCTATGATTGTTTATTCATACTCAACCTTTCTGGAGAAAAATAAATCTTAGGAAACTCCCCCATAAATAGGATTTTATACAACCATCAGTCTCACCATTAAATCTCATATCTTTGTAGAAAATCCAAATAGGTTTTGCCCTAGCTTAGGTTAAATACCCATCCAAATAGCCTAAGGAATCTAATCTAAGTAGACTTAGATGTCTAGTAACCCTAGGGCTTTGCTGATTAGCTCACTGAAAGCTACTATTAATGAGTGTATTAAAGTTGTTCACAGAGACATTTTAACCTCCTTGTAGGAAATGGAATTGAGTATCAGACCTGCTGATAAATGACAGACCCATAATCATAATAATTGTTGATATTTGTGTAGTGAGGAATTTACATTTATTTCTCATTTGGTGGAGGTCATCATGACAATCCTATGAGGTAAGCGGAGCAAATATCCCCAATTTACAGGGGAGGAAAGTAAGGTTCAGGGAGCCTAACTGATTTTCCCAAGGTTACCCAAGAGATATTGCCAAGACTGGAATCCAGGTCTTTTGACTACAAATTTGTGTTCTTTTAGTGTTGCTTCAGAGGGAGACAGAATAAAATACTGAATAGAAAGTTGAATCTCAGTCTGAGTCTATAACCTCTAAGATCTTTCCCAGCTCTAAATTCAAAATCCCATCATTCTGAAATCTGGCTTTTTATCGTGTCATTCTTCACCTCAAAAACTTTCAATGTCTCTCCATTATCAATAGAATAAAGTTCAAGTTCTTTTCTGCAATTAAGCCCAAATCTACTTTTTCTGCCTTATGTCTAACAATTCATTTGAATTGTCTTGGGAAGATTCTGAAGTGTAAGATACCAGACATTGAGATCTTTCTCAAACTAAACTGACAAGCATTCAAACTCTACTGCAAAGAGTGCAACTCTGTTGGTCTGGACACATTGTTTGAATGCCAAATGTCTGCTTGCCAAAAAGACTATTTAATGAAGAATTCACCTTAAGGCAAGAGAGTTCACAAGGGTCAGAAAAAAGTGATACAAGGATATTCTCAAGGTTTCTCTTAAGAACGTTAGAATTGATTACCCTCATCAGAGAAAGTTCTGTGTTCTATGAGCAAAGCAGAACTCAAGTAGCTCAAAAAAAAAAAAAAATGGGAGATGTTCAAAGTTAGAGGATCTACTCCAAATGTTCACATGAACTATTTGTTCATGGAGATTGATGTAACAGCCATGAAGCTGTAGTGGCAGAAGCTGAGGATTGGAGTCAAAAGACATGGGTTCAAATCTATACTCTACTATCTCCTTGAGTGAGCTTTGGTAAATTGATGAACCTCTCTGGGCCTTGGTTTTCTTATATGTAAAATGATGAGATTGTATTAGGTGCAACTAAGTTTCCTTGAGGACTTAATATTCTCTATGTTGGAGTCTATTATTTATATGACACCATTTATTGCCTGGAACACAAGTTTGTATATACAACTTATCTCTCCATCTCTCCTATTTATAAGCATCTGCATGCTTTTATTGGTGGTAGATGCTCAATGAATATTTGTTGATTGCATGTTCAATAAATATATATATATATATATATAGAGAGAGAGAGAGAGAGAGAGAGAGATTGATATTGATAGATAGATAGATCAATGGGAAAACATTTATTTTTTGTAGCTTTTTTTTTTTTGTAGCTAGTTTTCAGGATTCACCTTTGCAAAACCTTGTATTCCAAATTTTTCTCCCTCTTATCCTTCTTCCCTCTTCCCCTAGATAGCAAGTAATCCAATGTAGGTTAAACATGCACAATTCTTCTAAACACATTTCCATATTTGTCATGCTGTGCAAGAAAAATCAGATCAAAAGGGAAAAAAACACAAGAAAGAAAAAAATAAGCAAGCAAACAACAATAAAAGTGAAAATATTATGTTTTGATCCACATTTAATCTCCATAGTTCTCTTTGGACATGAATAGTTCTTTCCATCACAAATCTATTGACATCACCTTGAATTATCTCATTGTTGATAAGAGCCAAGTCCACCACAGTTGATCAGAACATAATAATGTTGTTGCTGTGCACAATGTTCTCTTGGTTCTACTCACTTCTCTTAGCATCAGTTCATTTAAGTCTCTTCAGGCTTTTCTGAAATTAGGCTGCTCATCATGTCTTATAAAATAATAATATTCCATTCCATTCATATAACATGACTTACTCAGCTATTCCCCAACTAATGAACATCCACTCAGTTTCCAATTCCTTGCTACTACATAAAGGACAATACAAACATTTTTGCATATGTGTATCCTTTTCCCTTTTTTATTATCTCTTCAGGATAAAGACCTATTAGAGACACTGCTGGATCAAAGAGTATGCAGTTTTACAGCCCTTTGGATATAGTTTCAAATTGATCTCTAGAATGGTTGAATCAGTTCATAACTCCACCAACAATAATAGTGTCTCAGTTTTCTCACATCCCTACAACATTTATCATTATTTTTTTTCCTGTCACCTTAACCAATCTGATAGATATGAGATGGTACCTCAGAGTTATTTTAATTTGCATTTCTCTAGTTATTAGTGATTTAGAATATTTTTTACATGACTAGAAATGGATTTTATTTTTTCAGCTGAAAATTGCCTGTTCATATCATTTGACCATTCATCAACTGAAGAATGACTTGTATTCTTACAAATTTGAGCCAGTTCTCTCTATATTTTGGAAATGAAACTTTTATCAGAAACACCATGTAAAAAAATTTTCCCAGCTTTCTGCTTGGGAAAACAGTTATTAAGCACTTAATATGTGCTAAACTTCATGTTAAGTTCTAGGAATAAAGACAAATGAAAAATGATGACTAATTAGGAGCTAATGTTCTAACAAGGGAGACAATATGTGCATTAATAAGAATAAACAAAACACATAGAATGCATGGAAGGTAATGTGATATATAAAAAGTTCAAGAGACATAGTTTCTGTGTAATTAATTTTATTAATTATGCTAGCCTATAATTTAAAAAGGAACCATTGTCAGTCTTGAATTTCAAAGACCCCTTATGGAACCCATTCCATACTTATAAGTCCTTGAAAGAGTGGTGTTTCTGAGATTGCAATCATTTCTCTGACTGGTTAACAAATAAGAAGAGAATGAATGTTATACTAAGAGGTGGGCTTATTTTAATGAGGTTTGGAGTAGGTGACTCTAATCACTCAGTCTTAGTTAGAGACTTATCTATACTAGATCACCCTGTTTAGGGTAATCTAAACAAATAGTGAATCCAGTTTTACCCAGACCTGTCTGGGTCCATCAATTCACCTAAACTAAAATTTCTTTATCTTTTGATCATATCTGTGTTTTTCAGTTGGGTCAGTTTCACCCAAGATTTCATCTTATTGTAAGTCCTGCACTTCAAAGGCTTTCTGGATAATTTACAGGAACTGATTTCTAAGTGAGGAAAAGAAGGAGAGAACTCTTAGTCCTAATTCAATAGCTAGCTATTACAAGGAGAGAGATAATTACTTCTTCAGTAATCTTAATGGGGAAGGTACTAGCAGCTAGGGAATCAGAGATTCTTAAGAGGCAGAGATGAGTAAGAACTATATTCCAGGTACAGAACACAGTCAGCATAAAAGCACAAATAGAGAAGGAGAGTAAACAAAGCAAGTAGGCCTGTGGAGTCCATATAGATTCTAAGATATTTTCATCCCAACTCCCATTCTCAATAATGAGTTAATGTCTCACAACAAGGCTTGTTATCCCCCTCACTTCTAGAGGTATCGCTGAAGATTTGAATTGATTTCCTCTAATGTTATTGATTCAAGTCCTACAAGTATACTTTCCCCCAAGATTATCAGTTAAAAAGTCATTTAGTCTGCCTAACTTATATAGCTTTTTAGAAAGAGAATTTTCTAAGATGATACATCAGAATAATTGTTACAAATGTCCTTCCCCCCCAAAAAAAAGTCTATGACACACTCTCTTAAAGTACATGCAGAATCTAGAGGAAAGGGGGTTCAAACTTAAGAGAGTACTTATGGAAAGGATAACTGGAAGTGCTTTTTTCACATTCATAGGGTGCTCAAAAAGTTCTCCTTAAGCATGATACAATTTCTTTTGTTGGACTGTAAATCCAACATGTCCTTGGTTCCTGCTGATGTAGACACTAATGTCACATCATTTGGTGGATGAAAGACAATTAAGTAAGCCAACCTAGATGGAGAAGAAACTCTGTGTGGAAGAAAAGTGAGGGAAATGGCTAGAAAGACAGGTTGGGATCAGATTCTGTGAGGACCTGATCTCACAGTACTTACTAGCTATGTGATCCTGGGCAAGTCATTTAATCCTATTTGCCTCAATTTCTTGGCTATAAAATGAGCTGAAGAAGGAGATGGCAAATCAATTTATCTTTGCCAAAAACAAACAAACCCAAATGGGGTCATGAAGAGTCAGACACAACTGAACAACAATTGAACACACACACACACACACACATACACACAAACATTTTACTTATTGGACTACAAGCTTCTCAAGAACAAGAACTTTACCATTTTGCCCATGGTTCATTTTGGTGACTCAGTCAGCAACACAACTGACACACCACAGATGCTTAATTAACATGTTTTAAATTGTACTGAATGTTTAAAATGGCTTAATTCAAACACATCAAGATTGTGCTTTTGCATAAAAATTGATGGCAAAACTTAACTTATTTGTGAAAAATATTTTCAAATGTGGCACAGGAGGCCCCATAAATCCCCTGCATATGTGCACACATACAAAAAAAATGTCATTTAGTCATTTCATTCACCATATTGCTATAATCTGGATTGTATAAAGCAACTATTTTAAATGTTCTGCTTTTAGTGGAATAATAAAAAGTGAAAGACATTAAAGTCATGATGATTCAGATCATAGGTGCTAAAGATTAAAAGGACTCCATGTATCATCTAGATACAAATTAGTACATGAGACATTTTGTAATTGGTAGTAAAATGCTTTTTCCACACCACTGGGATGAAGATCAAGTTTAAGTGATGTGATTTGGGATGATGAAAACCCAAAATATCTCTCCCACCGACTTGTAACATATCCCCAAATTTCCAACATAATGTTATGGGTGTGTGTGTGGGGGTGGTGAGTGGGTGGGTGTGAGTGAAGGTATTCTAACTCCTGAAAGCTTTTATAAAAAGAAAAAAAATCTCACATATGCCAGAGAGGGGAGTCTCTGAGCTTATAAAGATGTATATATTAACAGACATTTTTACTTCTATAGTTTTTTGTTTTGTTTTGGTTTGGTTTTTTTGTATTTTGAAGGAAGGTACCTTGTTAAACAGTACAACATTTTCTCTCATCTGTGCTGAGAATTCTAAAGTGACAGTAAATGGAGATCTGCTCCCATCAAGCTTATCCCAAAATCCAACTTTCCTCTAGAAAAGAGAGATTAAATAAATTTCTAATTAGCACATTTTCCAGCTTTCAACATTGAAGTTTCCAATTTCAACATTGAAGTGAGATAGGTTTTCTAAGTTTGGCTTTTGTTATTTTTATCCTCCAAGGAATTCCTTAGATAGAATGACATTGTGTCAGGGGGGAATTAAACAGTCTCTGAAAAGTGTGCTCTCTGTGAGGATAACCACTGCATTCACTAGTGAAATTACTTGACTTGTTCTCCCAGTGGCCCATATATGAGTAATAAGTTCTGCTTTTATAGGTACTTATTTCTCCATAATAACCCTAGAGGAAAGATCAAACAATTTTACTATTCTTGGTTTGCCAATTGCTAGTGCCTCCTCCCAAGGTTATTTTGTGTCTGTTTGGGTTTTGTATTTATATCTCCAGTGCTTAGCACAATACCCAGCATGCAGTCAGTGCTTAACAAATGTTTATTAATTCATTCGTGATGTTAAGTGAACAGCTAAATAAGAAAGTGGAGTACTAGTGTGTCTCCAGTAATTTAAACATTTCTTTTGTGTAATTTGTATCTCATTTGTAATTTACATTGTATATTAAATACCTTTCTGCTTCTTACTTTGGGGAAACCCTGGAAATGAGCCAAAAACGTAAGCTTTAAGTAATTTCCTTCAAACTCCTGGATAGGGATATAAAAGGTCAATCAACAGGGAGATTAAAAAAAAAAAAAAAAAAAAAGACCGACTCCTTTCTTTAGGGCCCAGCATCCCCCGGGTTTAAACTTTGTCTTTGTGCATGGACCCAGAGCTAAGAGGGGTCCCTTAGCAGAAAAGGAAAGGGTGAGTACTCCAGCCCTTCTGGGTCCATCAACTGATGCTTGGTTTTTATTGTTGCGGTTGAATTGGTATTAAATGAAAGTTGAGGATGTGATTATCCTCGAATTTGTGAAAGTAAGCAGGTCACCATCCTTCTGGATGTGTTTCTTTATCAGTAACAAAAGGGAGAATCAACTAGATAACTCCCCCATGGTCTGAAATTCTACAAGTACAACTCTATTCAACAAAACATTCATTAAAACAAACTATCGCTCACACCATCCCCACCTCCTAGCTAGCTTCACCTTGCTCGCAGAGAACTGGAAAAGAAGGCATTAGGTTAATTGATTTGTGGCCTTTCCCTTTCAACAAGTTTTCTGGTAGGAGAAACAACTCCGCTGGACTAAATCAACAAGAAGGTTCTCTAGGTCAATCAATGCCTGGGGAGCTGTGCCTTACGTTTTTAGTCACTTACTCTCTGCTAATTGAAAAATAAACAGCCTCTGGGACTTGTTTAGGTGATATTTTGACTATGGATAAGAGAAACTGATTTGGGGAAAGGGAGAGTAGGAAAGCAAAGGGGAAATTAGTGGAAATAAAGAGCAGAACTTTTTAAGGGCACAAACAATACCCTAAAGCAGAATAGAAGTTAACATTTTCCATTTAATAAAATTTTAACTTGAGTATTGCATTCTGTTTCCTAGAACAAAGCTTTAAGAAATAGAGCTTTGTTAGGCATTTTCATTGTTTCACCAAGGATAAAAAATGGGGGGAACTAATTACATGAAATTGACAGGGATGCATTAGTCTGATAAGACAATTTACTGCAATAGGAAAAAAGTGCCTCATGTGCCTACTTTCTATCTCTCATAAGAAAATACATAGAGAAGTGGTTAAATGCATGCAAGTCAGCATAAAAAAAAATGGTTAATAAAATCCGAGAAATCAGCCTGCATTTGTTTAGTCCACCAAGGCTTAAGTCTCCCAATTTAAAGCCATCCACTTTCAAAATGACTCTGAACTCCAAAACTGAGTTCTGGTAAGAAAGCAGGCATTTGGTGACTTAGCCAAATTAGACAATTTCCAGGTAGAAACTGAGAAAATTGAGAGTAGTCTGATCCAGAAAAGTGGCCTGAAATATTTGATGAAAACTATGATAGAAATATCACCATATCTGTCTTGTAATTACTTTATCAAGACTGCTCAACCAGAATGGACCCAAATAGCAACTGAATTACTTTCAAAAAAATAATACTAGACTAGAGATAAGCACAAGGTAAATTGTAGGCCCTTGACTCATCCATTCAAACAGAATCTTATCTCCATTACCAATTAAGTCTTTTCCATTTGTCTAAAAGTTTGTTTTTGCATTGGGTTCCCAGCTAGAAGTCTACCCACCTTGAAGGAAGCCAGGCTCCTACAGATGTGAAAAAGGAGATAATTCAGGAAGGAAAAGACACAGCTGCCCATTTTCAGACAGAGACCGAATGCTTCCCCATGAGTTATGCTATTGTCTCTTCTATACTTTTAAACTCATGGGTGAAAGGCAATGGCTTCTGTGTTCCCTCTAAGCATGTCCCACAGAGATGCTTCTTTCTAGAGTCCTTTCCTATCTATATCTAAGAAATATAAACTGTTCTATTGGTCTTGGCTTCCAGCTAAAAAGTCATATTTTGCTAAGTTTTTTTTCTTCAATGTCTTCATATCCCTGGACTTCTCTTACAATGCTGCCATATTGAAATCTCACTTCCAGCATTTGGTAATACCCAAAAAAGGAAGTAGCAAAATCAGAGAGAATGCCCAAAAACCATGGCATACATGCCAATTGTCTTTATTAAGATATAGATAGACCAATCTACTTCTGGCTCTCAACATATCATTCTTTCCTTCTTCCCTTCCTTATCCTATTTGTCATGTTGCATCCAAATTTCAAAGGGACACTATTCTTCACTACCTATCATCCAAAAGTATCCTCAACAATACCTTCAAGCCTTCAGGTTCCATGCTTCCCATTGCAAAGTTGATGGCAGCCCTCTGCAATCTGGGACTAAATCCATTAATCTCCTTCACTACTCTCTTTGGTCCAGCCAAATTCAGCTTGTTCTTCATATGACTCAGCACCTTCTATCTCCATGCTTTGTGTAGGCTGTTCCTCATGCTTTCCCCTTCACCTCTGCTTCTTAGAATCTCTCATTTTCTTTAAAGTTTTGCATTTATTTCTTACTTATTTCAATCAATAAACATCTATTAAATACTTACAGTGCCAGATACTGTGCTAAATTCTGAGGATACAAAAGGATGCAAAAGCAGTCATTCTCCTCAAGGAGTTTGTGATCTAATGGGGAAGACAGCATGCAAATATATATATGCTACATAGGGGAATAAGGAAATAATTAACAAAGGGAAGATACTATGTATGTATTATCTCCCGGTAACACTAAAGTCTGGGACTGTTTAGAATTGTGTCTGGCATGTAATAGGCACTTAATAAATGCTTATTGATTGATTGAAAATAGTCACTTCTGTCTCAATCTTTTTTTCCTCTGTCTCTCTCTCTCTCTCTCACACACACACACACACACACACACACACATTAACTAGAGAGTCTGAACTGCCACTCATCTACAATAACTCTTTTCTGACCCAACTTAATTGAAAAACTGAAGGAAACTAGTGGAGGGAATCTTCTGGACTTAAGCCAACTGGTAGACAGAAGCTACATGAAGAAGAGGGGGCGGGAAGAGTCCCTGGGGCTTTGGAAACACATGCTGACGATGGGATATGAAAAGTCTTCCTGGTTATCCAACCTTATAATTTATGCTGGACCTAAAGAGTGGATCTCAGGAACTGCTAGATGCTTTTTTATTAAACAGGAATCTTGCATGTTCTTTAAACTCTAATAAGCTCAAGGATTCCCCCCTGGATTGGATGAGAATGGGCTATCCCTGCCTTTGATCAATGCAAGGACACATATCCTGAGTCCTTTAATGGCAATTCCAATATCCAAAAACCTTCCTGGAGTTGAAGCATGAGTGCTTCAGGACAGTTAAGAAGATAAGGGAATTAATTTACTTTTGCCTTTGGTTTTTAAGGGCTATTTTTTCTTAAAACTAAGCAATTTACCTCACTGATGATGACAGGTATATCAGTTCCATATCACATTGCTTTCAAATTCTGGAAAGCCCAGCTTTAGGTGTTGGATACACACACACACCAGTCAAATTATCTTTCTTGCTGTTTTTCACACACAACACTCCATTTCCAGTCTCCGTTCCTTTATAACAAAGTGTCTCCCATTTACTCCCTTCCTCCTACTTAGAATTTCTAGTTTCTTTCAAAGCTCAGCCCAAGTGCTAGCTTTTACATGAGATCTTTTCCAATTGTCCCAACCACTAGTGTCCCACTCAAAGAACTTATCCACTATTTATTATGTATATATTTTATGTCTATTTATATTTCTATACATGTTATCTCCCCAGATAGAATGTAAGTTCCCTAAGAATTATCTTCATATACTTGGTTATTGATTGATAACTAACAAATGGTCATTTAGCCTTTATTTGAAAACCATATAACAGTCCATTTTACTCTAAGATAGTTCTAGGATATTTTCCCTTTAATCAAGTTTTAATTTGCATATTTGAAACTCCTCTCCTTAATTCTGTCCTTTAAGTCCAAGCAGAAGAAAGTCTGATCCTTCTTCCATGTGGCATGGTCCAATAGGACACAGTGGCTTTGCAGTGGAAGATCTGGATTCAAATTCTGCTCCTGCTAGTTACCAGCTATTAATCTTGAGGAGATCATTTAACTTTTCTGGGCTTCAGTTTACTCATCTGCAGGATTAGAGCTGTTTGACTAAATGACCTCTAAGGCCCCTTTCAGCTCTAAATGTATTATTTATGATCCTTCAAAATATGAAGAAAATGATTATGCCTTCTTCCCTGAGCCTCTTCAGACAACTAAAACTCCCCAGAACTTTTCATGAGTCCTCAATCTAGTTCCACATCAAAAACATGCTGTCAGCCTGGGTTTGAACTGCTTCTTTGTGTTTCTTTCCCTGAGTAGATAAGCAAGTAGCAACCTAAGATGATGCCCAAGCAGCAATTTTGTGAATTCCAAAAGGCTTGAAGGTCCCAGAAGAATTAAGAACTATGGTGTGTCCCTTTAAATGACTGTGACTAGGTAAGGGAAGCTTCTGCATTTAAGAGTTTGCTCACCTCTAGGAGAGATTCTAACCTAACAAATTTTAACAGCCATGTCACTCAGCCTAACAGAACCAATCAGAGGTGACATGTAAAATGATTAATTGGCATTTTGCAAATTTGTTATATTTACAATGTTGTTTACTACAGTGATCCTCCATAAAGTATGCAGCAATAGTTATAAATTACTGATTTCTGTATTAGTCATCCTATAATGAAGGTTGTAATACTTTTTATGGTTATAATTGCTTAAGAATAATTAACCTATCTTGTACTTACTTCATACAATACATTGATTCCTCTTTTCCTGCTCTCCCCATTATTTTAGAAGCCTTTTTCTTCTTTTAGCCCAAAAGGAATATTTTCAGTAGATCTTTCAGTAGGCATTTATCATTCAATAATTGGGTAAAAAGCATGTGCTAAGCATTGGGATACACAAAGAGGGGGGGAGGGGAGAGAAGGGAAATAATCTCTGCTCCACAGGAGCTAAATTCCTGGAGATTGGTGGCAATGTTATCAAAGAGCTAGGACTGTGAGAATGGGGAATTTATTTCATTTATTGAAAGATCAGACTGTCCCAGAATCATCCAGACCCATTTATTTACAGCATGGTAATGGATAAGAAGAAAGAGAGAGAGAGAGAGGAAAGAAGGTAAGGAGTAACAAGGAAGGAAGTAAAAGAAAGGAAGGAAGGAAGGAGAGAAAGAAGGAGGGAAGAAGGAAAGGAGGGAAGGAAGGAAAGAGGGTAAGGAAGGAAAAGGAAAGAAGAAAGAAAGGAAGGAAGGAGGGAGGGAATGACGGAAGGAGAGAAGAAGGAAGGAAGGAAGGAAGGAAGGAAGGAAGGAAGGAAGGAAGGAAGGAAGGAGAAAAGGAAGGAAGGAGAAAAGGAAGGAAGGAAGGAAGGAAGGAAGGAAGGAAGGAAGGAAGGAAGGAAGGAAGGAAGGAGAAAAGGAAGGAAGGAGAAAGAAAGGAAGGAAGGAGGGAAGGAGAGAAGGAAGGAGGGAAGGAAGGAAGGAAAGAGGTAAGGAAGAAAGGAAAGAAGAAAGAAAGAAAAAAGAAAGGAAGGAAGGAAGGGAGGGAAGGGAAGGAAGGAAGAAAGGAAATAAAGGAACAGGGACTAAAACTATGGTACCCAAAACATAGCTCTCTAGATGCTGGTTCTAACCAGGTCGGAGAATCTTGAAATTCTCTCTCACTTGGTCCGTGTGCTAACTTAGCCTGTCTTTAAGGCAGGCAAGACCAAAGATTCATTTGCATTTTTCTCATTTCTTTCACTTTCGCAATGGATGGAGTAGTTAGCTTCTTAGGAAGTCAGAAGTCAAGAGCCGTTAGCAAAGAACTGAGCTGTTTTTGGGAACTGTATTTTATTCCTATTTCCTTTCCAGATAGGGGCTGAAGGATTGTGTTTTTGTTTGCGTGAAATATCGATGTTATTCCAGCTAGAAAAATAAACAGTGCTGCTCCATCTGCTCAAAGGAGAAATCGGTCAGACACACACACACACACACACACACACAAAACGCCTTTCCTCTCTTTTCCTCTTGGTCCAGTGTGATTTTAAGTATCCCCATGTGAAAAATAGGCAGTGTGGCCAAAGTACACAGAAGCCGCTTTCCTCTAATATCTCATTGATCATGCAGTCCGCGGAGAGCGGCCAAGATCTGTGTCTGCGTCTTGCCATTGTTGCTGCGACATTGCGCACGGTTTTCATTTTCCACGTCTCATTCAGAAACCGTACTGAGGCGCCGAGAAAATTGCAGACACCGGGGCTCCTGCTGTCACACTTCACTTCTCCAATGGCCGTCTGAAGCTGCTGGAGTGATGATAAGCATGTACATTATAGAGACATTTCAGATAGACGCTACGTATTTTATCTTGCCCTATTTGGATAAACGGTGAACCTAAATGGAGAGCCCGAGGGCTGTTTTATAACTGGTTATCTAACAACACTGGGATTTTGGGGGACTCTCAGGCCCCGTCTGACTCCTCCCCCCAATCCTAGTGAGACATTCACATTTTAATAGACTCTATGCCACTCATTACTATGTTGGAAGGCACAGTAATACAACATTCTTCTAAGTCACTCTAAAAGGGAGAGTATTCCCAGCTCCTAAAGGTGTTAAGGATCATGGGGGGGGGGCACCGGGGGAAGGAGGCAGAGGAATAACAAAGAGGTTCTTAAATTATGGCTTGGAGTCAAAAAAATCTGAGTTCAAATGTGACTTTGCTTCAATTTCCTTATCTGTAAAATGGGGATAATAATAGCTTTCATCTATAATAAGTCATCTGTAAAGTGTGGATTGTAAGCTTTATTGTAATTATTATTTTTATTATAACTTTTTATTGACAGATCATATGCATGGATAATTTTTTACAACATTATCCCTTGCACTCACTTTTGTTCCTACTTTTCCCTTCCCTCCCTCCACCCCCTCTCCTAGATGGCAGGCAGTCTTATACATGTTAAATATGTTATAGTATATCCTAGATACAATATATGTGTGCAGAACCGAACAGTTCTCCTGTTGCACAGGGAGAATTGGATTCAGAAGGTAAAAATAACCTGGGAAGAAAAACAAAAATGAAAGTAGTCCACATTCATTTCCCAGTTGTCCTTCTCTGGCTGTAGCTGTTTCTGTCCATCATTGATCTATTGGAATTGAATTAGATCTTCTCTTTGTCAAAGAAATCCACTTCCAACAGAATGGATTGTAACCTTTTTTGAGAATAATTACCCATATCCCAGGGTTGCTATGACAATCAAATGAGTTAATATTTTGTAAAGCACCTAGTCTTGTACTTATACAGTGAGCCCTAGAAGAATGCTAACTATAATAATAATAATAATTATTATTATTATTATTAGCTACTCAAATATTTGCTACCTAGGACTCACAGTATCCATTTGCAAAGGGACCATTTGGCCAGCTGCCATTAAAAGCCACCAAGCAAGTACAGTTCTAGACAATAACCAGGCTACTCTTGGGAATTTCTTCTTCTCTCTCCTACCCCTACCAAAACAGCAGCAATAACATACTTTTCTTCCTGATTTTCCTACTTCTCATCATTACCAATGGAACCACTAGGTTCCAGTTCCCAACTTGTACTCATGCTCAGCTCTTCTTCCCATACCTCTCACATCCAATCAGTTGACAAATTGTGTTGATTCTCTCTTCACAACCTCACTTCTCATCTGTCCTCTGCTTTCCATTCAGATGGCACCACCCTATTTTAGACCCTCATCATTTCTCTCCTAGACTATTTACAAGAGTTTCCCCATAACTATATTTCTTCCCAATATTTTTCATCTACCCAACTGATTTTCCTCAAGGATATGTTCCAATCAGGTCACTTCTCTGCTTCAAAATCTTCAATGACTTTGTAAGAATAGAAAGAACTCTTAAGAATTCCTCCAGAATAAACTACAACCCTTCTGTTTAGCACTTAAAGCCCATACAAATTTAGCTCCAATCTTGCTAGGCTAAATTCATACTACTCTCCTCATACACTATTCTAGCTAATTCATGTTTTTTCTACACAGAATATTTCATATTCTATTCCCCATGCCTTAGAATGCTATCCTCACCTCTGTCTCTTGGAATCCCTAGCTCCCTTCAAGGCTCAGATCAGGAACCATCTCAAATATAAGGTCTTTATCTCTCCACCTACTTTCACTTTTTCATTCTCTCTCTCTCTCGCTCTCTCTCGCTCTCTCTCTCTCTTTCTCTCTCTGTCTCTCTCTCTCTCTCTCTCTCACACACACACACACACACACACACACACACACCTTCTCTGTCTCTCTCTGTTTTTCTCTTTCTGTCTCTCTTGCATTTTCTTTCTCCCTGTCTCTATCTCTCTGTTTCTGTCTCTGTCTCTCTTTTTGTGTGTGTGCACATGCGTTCATGTGTGTTTCTCTCTCTCTCTCTCTCTCTCTCTCATCTTTCTCTGTGTCCTCTCTGTGTCTCTCTCTGTGTGTCTGTCTGTCTATCACTCTTGCTCTCTCTCATCTCTATCTCCTTTATCTCTCTCTTCCTTTTGTTGAGGCAGAAGACACCTCAATAATGTTAAGGCCCTCTGGTCAGTAATGGATATAGTAAAAGAATTCACAAATTCAGTTTATCTCCAAGTTAAAGGATAAAGATTTATTATGCTGTTAACAGTGGACAAAATTCCAAAATAAAAAATGTAGCAGAGTACCAGAAACAAGAATATAAGTTTATAGGAAAAAAATAGATAAATCAGGTGCTTCACATCACTAATATGCTAATTTTATGGCTTAAAGGTAGAATTGAGGAGTGTCTTAGAGGTGGAATTGAGGAGTATCAAATTCTAGGGCTTAAAAGTGGAGTTGCACCCCATCATTGAATTCTATGGTTTAGATTGTCTCAGAAACTTTGTTGAGGCATGCAGAATAGGACATGAAATATTCTGTTTAGGGAAATCATGAGTAAACCTCTTTAGCTAGAAAGTAGTATAAATTTAGTCTAGCAAGACTGGAGCTAATTTGGGATGGGTTTTAAGTACCAACAGGGTGTTCTCTGACAGCCAGCATTGTTTGTGGCATGCTTAAGGCTGGGTAGCCTCAGGGTTATTCCTACATCCTCTCTGCGAGCTATACCACATCACTCTCTCCCTCTCTTTCTTCCTTTCTCTTTTTTCTCCCTCTCTTCCCCCCTCACTTTTTCTGATTTTATATATACTTTGATTATCAATTCTGATGGACATGACTCTCTTCAACAATGAGAGGATTCAAATCAGTTTCAATTATTCAATAATGAAGAGAACCAGCTACACTCAGAGAAAGAACTATGGGAAATGATTGTGGACCACAACATAGCATTTCCACTCCTTCTGTTTCTGTCCATTTATATTTTTGTTTTCCTTGTCAAGTTATTTTTACCTTATTTCTAAATCAGATTTTTCTTGTGCCCCAAAATAACTGTATAAATATGTATACATATATTGCATTTAACATATACTTTAATATATTTAACATGTATTGTTCTACCTGCCATCTAGGGGAGGGGGGAGGGGAAGGAGGGGAAAAGTTGGAACAGAAGGATCAATGCTGAAAAATTACCCCTGCATATGTCTTGTAAATAAAAAGCTATAATTAAAAAAAGAAAGAAAAAAGATAAGATACTACCACAAAAAATTATAATATACCATATTACAAGATAAGTTCAGTAGAGAATTGCATACCTTTTGGTCCAGCAGTGTTTCTACTGAGCTTATATCCCAAAGAGATCTTAAAGGAAGGAAAGGGACCCACATGTGCACGAATGTTTGTGGCAGCCCTCTTTGTAGTGGCCAGAAACTGGAAAATGAGTGGATGCCCATAAGTTGGAGAATGGCTGAATAAATTATGATATATGAATGCTATGGAATACTATTGTTCTAGAAGAAACGACCAGGAGGATGATTTCAGAGAGGTCTGGAGAGACTTACATGAACTGATGCTGAGTGAAATGAGCAGGATCAGGAGATCATTATACACTTCAACAACAATACTATATGATGATCAATTCTGATGGACATGGCTCTTTCCAACAATGAGATAATTGAGGTCAGTCTCAATGATCTTGTGATGAAGAGAGACATCTGTACTTAGAGAGAGGACTGTGGGAACTGAGTGTAGATACACATAACATTCTCACTCTTTTTGTTGTTGTTTGCCTGCATTTAGTTTTCTTATTCATTTTCTTTCCTTTTTGATCTGATTTTTCTTATGAAGCAAGATAATTGTATAACTATGTTTACATATATTGGATGTAACATATATTTTAACATTTATAACATATATTGGATTACTTGCCATCTAGGGGAGGGGGTGGGGGAAAGGAGGGAAAATTTTGGAACACAAGGCTATGCAAGGATCAATGTTGAAAAATTATCTGTGCATATGTTTTGAAAATATAAAGCTTTAATAAAAAAAAAAGAAAATTGCAACCTATCTCCCCCCAAAATTAACAAATCAGTTTCCTCAAAAAAGAATTTTCCATTAGCCTAGAAGACATTCTGTTCCACAGTGAAGTCAATAATTCCCCATGTTTCTAAGCTGACATAAAGCAAGGTACCATACAATTTAGCTCTTAATTGTGCTCTAATGATTTCATATATACTTGTCTAGCTCTATGGAGAGCTCTTTGAAGTAGGTATCTGGTACCATGCCTTTTTCATTTCTCCCACAGCATCTGATCCAATGTGAAATCCTCCTGAGATATATAGTAAATGTTTAGGGAATCAAGGTCAGATTTCTCAGCTCTCCCCTCACTTTCTTGGAGTTCCAAAGTTTCAGATGTCACTACATTAGAGGACACAACACTACCTATTCAAGTACCTAGCCTTAAGTATCATTATTTTTTAGAACATGTCATCCATGAAAGGAATTTTAGGTCAGGAGATTGTCTACATAAATGAAGATCTATAACTATCTTAGAGAGTTGCCTAGAGCATGGGAAGTTTAAGTGATTTGTCCCAAGTCTCATAATTAGAAGTATTAGTGGTAAGACTTAAATTTAATCTTTCTGACTCAGAGGCCAGCTCTACATTGAGTTCCCCATTCTATATCTTATATAGTCTATCTCTCTCATTACAATGTGAGCCCTTCAAGGACAGGGGCTGTTGGCATATTTAATTTCCTAGTTCCAACAGCAGATGTTCTATAGAAATTTATTAATAACAGTGATAAAGAGGAAGAGAAGGATGAAAATAACATATTGCCATTCTTCTGGTCACTCTGGAAAGATGAGGAGAACTGATTTCTCTAGCAAGCAAGAACAACATAGGCAGCCTAAAGTTAAAACAAAACACATAAGCTTTTATGCGACTCCCATATTGTCACTTTCATTTAATCACCCGTCTTAGTTTATATCCTCCTAAGTTCATAAAAAGGTTTAAAAGCCTGAATGTGTATTTTAAACATATATTTTTCTCTTTTTTTTGGTTTGGTAATTTCATTGCTCCATCCATAATGTCTTTTTATATTGTCTCCAGTGTCCTTTTAGAAAAACACTGAAAGGTGATTATATTTTAATGCAGAATGCCTACTGAGCTCCCTCTTGTGTCAAGATTATATTTTACTTTCAATGTGTTCATGCATATCCATATTTAGTTATTAAGGAATTCTAAAAATTTTAATTGAATTCATGAAAGATTTATTAGATGCCTATAAAGTATAAGACAAAATGTGAGGTACTATAGAGACACAAACAAAATGAAACAATTCCTGCCTTCAAGAAGCTTTCATTTTCCTAAAGTGATTACATTCTGTTAAAAGGAGATCTGCAATTTCTGATGAACTATCATTTCAACATAAAATTAGTCAGTAGATATTTAGTATGTACCTTTGTGTCATAGCATATCTGAAGTCTTTTGATATTAGTGACACTTTTTTATGAATCATTTCTTAGTTCATTTCTAACAAGGTACCTACTGAGTAAATTGGTGATAGCTAAGTAGAATAAAGTGCCTAATCTGGAGTCAGAAAAATAAGTTGTCTTTGCCAAGAAAACTCCAAATGAGGTCACAAAAACTTGGACGTGACTGAAACAATTGAATAACAGCAACAATACATTAGGTGCAGAACCAAAAAAATAAATGTATATACTTATATTTACAAGACTAATATAAAAGAGATTTATATTAAGTCCCTCTTACATGTGCCAATTTAGGTCATATTTATATCAGTTTTATAAATGAAACTATATCCGATACGACTTGCATGCATTTCAGGAAAATGTCTATTAGACTTATAAAGCATTTTTAAAAACTCATCAGAGTCAGAGGTCAATGATAGAAAGGTTGTGTATACCATATTCATAGAGTGCTATTAATTTTTAAAATTTGTTTTTACTTGACAAAATCTATTTTCTCTTATCCACCTCCTACACTCTTCACTATAAAAATAAAAATAAAAACAAAGTCGTTATAACAAATATATATAGTCAAGCAAAATAAATTTCCTCATTGATCATGATAGGTAAATTTCACATTCTGTGCACTGTGGTCATCATCTCTTTGTCAGAAGGTGAATAGCAGGTTATGTCACTGATCTTCTAGAGTCCTGGTTGGTAATGACATTGCTCAGCACTCTTAAGACTTTCCAAATTGTTAGATCAACACTCTTTGAAAGACCAAAAAACATAAAACAAATGAAACAAAAACCTAAAACCAAAGTGAGTGCCCATAAATTGGGAAAGTACCATGTGAAAAAGAAATAAGCAACTGAGTGAAATGTGGAAACATTCTTATGAAGTAATGCTGAATAAAGAAAACAGAATCAAGAATACAATTAGTACAATGACAACAATAATGTAAATGATGAGAGCAAAAAAAAAGCCCCAAATTCTAAAAAATTGCAATGAGTGATTTAAATCCTGGAAAACTAAGGAGGGAGCACATCTTCCTTTTCTCAGAAGAAACATAGGAACAGTAGACATGGAATTCAATAAAAACATCATATAAGAGACAGAGACAGAAAGACAGAGAGAGACAGACACACACAGAGAGAAAGACAGACAGAAGAGACAGAAAGAGAGACAGAGACAGAAAAGAGTTCTGTGCTAGGAGCAAGGAGGGATAAGATGAAATTACTTTAGGTCACAACCAAAAGACAACAATAAAACATTTTAAAAATCAGTTAATCAATTACTCAACAAGCATAGGCTAAGTGCATATGTGTTCCTAATACTGTGCTAGATTCAAAGAGTAATTAGATAATCAATAGTGATTTGCATAGAGAAGATACTTGAATTTATATTCTTTCAATGAAGTTTAAAGACTACAAATCATGGAACTCTACAAAAACTGAAGAATCCAATTGTATAACCAACCAAAAAGTAATATAAAAAACCATGACAGGCATGAGCATACTGTCACAAGGAATTGCAAAAGAGAAATCAGTACAAAGTATGTTATCAGGGAAATAATCTGAATTAAAGAGACAATGGATAAGTGGCAAGAATAAGAAATAACATAGGGCTAATTTATGGATGGATATAAATAAGAATTATTCAGATTGACAGGCACAAATAAGTTAAAATTTGCATTGTGATAAATAGCCACATTGATAAAATTAGTGATCTATCAGAGATTTGGAAAATAACAATATAACTGAATTTTTTTTCTTAATATTACATTTTGAATTTGGGGACAAAATGTATATTCTTTGCCTGAGAAATCAATATGAGGGAATTATAACATCCAATAAAGACAAATGATAAAAAGAAGAGAAGAGTTCATTTATTGTGATGGATTATAAATTCCAAAATACTTTCTCATCCAGTTCTGCCCTCACTGCTTCTATGATTCTGGGCAAGTCCCTTAAACTATCTGGTTTTTCTCAACTGTCAAATAAGAGAGTGGGACTAGATGACCTCTACTATCCCTTCTAGCTCCAAATTCATGAGCCTCCGAACTTTTCCAAAGAACAATGGTTATTAAGGAATTGCCTCAATGAATTTGGAATGAATAATTAACCATAGCACTTCTTAAATACTGTATTCAGTCTCCTTCAGTGGAGGATTAAAAGGTTTTTCTAAAAATCCAATTAAACAAGAACAATTAATGATGTCTAATGTAGCACCGGTTTACTGCACAGCTTCCTAAGAAATATGTGCTGTCCTTCAGATATGAAAATGTTTTTCTTGTAAGGGTGATAGATTGACATTGATTCAAGGAGGTACAAAGATATAGCACAATATACAACATAGTTTTAGATTTTTTTAGTCAAAAACAAAACTGAATCTGAGTTCACAATCTAATTCTACCACCCATTACTTATGTGATCTTGGGCAAAGTGGTTCCCTTCTTGGGGCCTCAGTTTCCTTCTCTGCAAAATGGAGACATTAATCAAATGATTTCTTAGTTTTCTTCCAACTCTTATATCTATGATTCTATTTAACCCATCCTTGAGATTGTTGGCCACTCATGTCTATGAAGTGAGATAACCAAAGCTATCCATTAGAAAGAGTGACAAAAATCATAAATGTTGACAAGAATATAAAATATATAAAGTATATATATAAATATATAAAATATATATTCTATATTATATATAGAATATAAATCTTCAGAAGAAGATATTATAATATAAAATATAAAGAAGATATTATAATTATTATAGTTTTTCATCAATCTTGAATAGTTTAAGTGAGAATCTGCCTTAAAATGGAGGGTTGAACTCACTAGCTAATCTTTCAAGGTCACTTCCAGCCCTCTTTAGTAACTAGTCCATTAAACTAAATAATAATATTGACAACTGATGACAGGATCACAAATTTGGAGCTGGGAGGAAACTTACAGGTCCCTGAGATCAACTATCTCATGTTGCAGATGACGCATAGAAAGGCAAAGAAACTCACATAACTCAACTAAGGCATAGAAATCACATTACTAGAAACGGATTGAGGCATTATTTTTAACCTAGATCTTCCAGGTCCCAGGATCCTGTCTACCATTTCACACTAGTTTTTATAATAATCAATAGGCAATGAAAATTATTAAAATTTGCTTTGAAAATTCTAGTTATTAAGAATAATCAATCAAGAGTAGGTTCTTGGACTCAGATTCCTTGGCTGTCTCCATCATGGTCTAATACCATCATGGTGGTAGTCAAGGTGATGGCAATGGTTTGACTTGATTGGCATATACTACTTCCTGTCTCTTCCTCAGGATGCTATGATGTTTCAGCTGGCCTGACTTATCTGTCCTAGGGTTAGTAGGCAGTTGGGTAGTACAGTGGATTCAGCCCTGAAGTTAGAATCAGGAAGATTCATCCAGCCTCAGATACTTACTAGCTGTGTCACTCTGGGTAAATAATTTAATTCTATTTGCCTCAGTTCCTCATCTGTAAAATGAGATGAAGGAAATACAAATCAATCCAGTATCTTTGCCTCCTGCAAAGAAAAAAACCCAAAAGAGGTCATGAAGAATCAGACCCCGCTGAAATTACTCAGTGACAACAGGGATGATAGTTTGGGCTAGAATGTATAGTAGTTATAGGTTGCTTCTCCATAGAAACTGCTTTCTGAAGACAACCATGGGGGCAGGTTAAAAATTCTTCTTGTTCTTCTTCCTTATTCATCTTCTTGTTCTTCTTTCTTCTTCTTCTTCTTCTTCTTCTTACTTCTTCTTCTTCCTTCATCCTTTTTTTCTTGTATTTTTTACTGTGGAACTTAATCAACAAGCATAAATGTTTCAATATATTTTTTTAAAAAACAAAAAGATGATATAAAAAACTATGAACTTCTTAAATGGACATTTTATTTTCTGAAACTTAAAGATGACATGAAAATTCAAAAGAAAAACAAAGTGATCAAGGGGAGGTTTGGTGAATGGAGAGTCGTCACCACTTACTAGACTATGAGCCTTTGGAAAGAAAGACCTTGAGTTAGTCATCTTTATGGCACCATCCTCTATAAGCCCTTGGTTCTTATGCACTTGAATCAATGTGTTTTGTATTGAATTGCAGGCTGCTCAGAAACAGTTATAATCAATCAAATCAGCCTTGGATCCCAAACTACCAAAAAGAATACATTTCCCAGCATCGGGAGAACTATTTGAGTGCCATTTCATGAACAGAAATAAAATATTAGACACATTTGAATTGCTATAGGCCATCATGATTATACATGGAATAATAAGCCTATTCACATTCCTGACATTGAGCTTCCTTCCCATTTCTGTAGCCCTTGTGCAACCTTGAAGACTGTAAAAGAGAGAGGTGAGAGTATTTATTAAGAGTGAGTCTAATTTATAGCATCATACTAGAGGGTAAGAGTTGAAATCATTAAAATAGAAATAGTTAAATGGAAGAGTGTTTATTAGTTTGTCTTGAAAATGGCTCAAATATGAATCAATTTTCAACACTATTCTGGCCTAATTGATTAGGAATTTACCTATGTGCCGGCACAAATGTGATGATTTTTTCCTATGCTTTCACACAAAATTTGTTCAGCTTTCATTTCATCTGGGAGCACCTCCTCCCTTTGAATATTTAATTCAATATGAATACTTGTAATCTGTCTTGGAAGCTGCTTTCTTAAATAAGTTAGTTCTAGGTCTATTTCACTTTTGGGAAATGGAGCCTCAGGAAATTTTCAAAAAAACAAAACAAAACTCAACAATCAATTTTTGCAGTAAAAGAAGCTCTAAACATGCTAATGAGCAGTGTTAATGTGCCCATTATGATTTTGCATAATTGCACAGTGCTTGGTAAAAAACCAGGACACCAGAGAGGTTAATTGTAACACATAGAGCTACCTGGCAATTTTTCTTGCCCTTACTTTCATCACATTTTAAAGGGTGACTGATTTGGATCAAAAGTGGTTTTTTGTAATGAGTTTTTTTTTTTCCTTTATCTATCTTTGCTCCCAAGGATGGGGAGAATGGCTAAAAATATTCTGTTATAAAAAAGGAATCAGTAACTCGCTATATTTTTTATTTAAACCTAGGGAACAGTGAATATTATTTCATGGGTTCACATGTGAAGTTATTCCAGAGCCAAAAAATAATGTTTTCTGACTCAAAGAATGCCAGATTAAAAAGCGTCAGAATCCACAAACCATGGCTTGATGTGAGGAGAAAAGGAATCGAACTGATTGTCTTTCTCATCTTCCTCATCAGCATCCCAACCCCTTGACCTTTCCCCCATTACATTCATCCACTGAAAAAATAGAGATGGGAAATAAAACAAAAAGAAGGGCAAGATAATCCACTCTAAATCTAAAAAATGCTGTTGCATAGAAAAATACAGCGAACAGATTTATCACTGAGCTCTCCTTCCTCCAGTCTTACATGGATAAGAGACTGTGGAGTCCTCAACCTTTCATTTCCAAAGCAACTCCTTCCTTCACATGGCTGCTTCCTGGTTCTCTACATAAACACTTACTAAGCTTTGTGTTATTTCTCCCCATTTCCTACCTTTATTTATTAGTTTAAAAAAAAAAGTAAGTAAATTTACTAATTGAAGCAAACACTGCATTGGCCAAATAATTGGTGTTCCAAAAGTTTTAGTGCATTTTAAGCTTTTAAAACTTAGAACATCTTAATTTAGGAAATATCTAGTAGTAGGGTTATGCAGTGATTGCTTCATTTACTGAAATTTTAATACTTTCATTTTTTTTAAGCTATTAAAGCTTTAAAGTGCACTAAGATTTTTAGGACACCCTCTATATGTGGATTTTAGAAGAAAAACTATATGGGAAGTAAATAGTTCATTAAAAAGAATGTTCTAAGATATTTAATGTATTTCTTAATTACTGCAATGATCTAGATTATTGTTTTAAAAGATGAATTATCATAACTGTACATATTTATAAATTTATGCTGGTTTACTTTTATTAAAGATGTTTTCATTGAAGCTTTCCACTTTTGGATTTGAAAGATTCCTTCAGGGAATGGTATCTACCATGCTGGTAAGAAAGAGACTGAGCTGAAAATGAATCGTTTTTCTTCCTTCACTTAAAGTGAATTCCCTTCACACCCTGGGACTCAGTTTCCTTAACTGTAAAAGGAAAGAATTCTACTAGAATAAGAGCCCTTCTAGTTTTCTAAGGTGGATCTGTGACTCTAATAATGTTTTTCTACTGCTCCATCCTGCTTCTCCCAAACTTCTGAAATTAATTTAACTCAAAGATGTGAGCAAAACATCATATTGTTGTGTATAGAAGAATTGCACATTTAGCATATATTGGATTGTTTGCTATCTAGGAGAGGAGAGTGGGGAAGGGAGGGAGAAAAATTTGGAACACAAGGATTTGCAGGGATGAGTGTTGAAAACTATCTTTACTTGTATTTTGAAAATAAAAAGCTTTTGTTGTCAAAAATAAATAAATTTTAATAATAAATTTACCATAAAGGAGACACCCAACATAAAAACCCAAACAAAATAAATAAAGTCATATTGTTGGTTTAAATCCCTCAAAATGGCCAATTTGGCAGGAAGCTTGGTCAAGAGATTCTCCTTTTGAAGTAGGAAATCCCCCAAAATGGCCAACTTGGCAAGAAGCTTGGTCAAGAGATTCCCCTTTTGAAGTGGAAAGTTGATGGGGAAAAAACAAATTTAACTAATTAAAACAACAGATGTTTTTTAAACTCTGCGCTGACCAATGAAAGACAAAACTCTTCCAAGTGTTAGCACCTTACTGGACTAAATAAATTGAGTAAATCTGTCAAAACAGAATTAAGATGTATAAAAAGTTGAAGTAATTGAGAAATCTCTTTGGAACATGGCCAGGACCACAGCAAAAAAGATCAAGTTTCATTTGTTTCATAATTCTACTCAAGTTGGTAATTATATAGCACTTCTCAGCGGAAAATGCTTGGCTCCAGTTGGTATATTTCATCTTGGAGGGAGAAATAAATGCAAATCAGATTCTTCTTTATCTCAAAAGCCTCAGGAAACTAAAAGGGGATTTATTTGTTGAGGGTTTTGGTTTTTTGGGGGGAGGGGGTGATTTTTGTGTATTTCAGATTTTCTAGCTCACTGGTTTTGTGCATTTTAAATGATAATTTGTTGTATGCGATGGCATGACTGTCAGTTGACATTAATTCCAGGGAAATATGAAGAGAAGGAAGACTGTTCTACTAAATGTGTTAATCATTCTGTGGCCAACAAGCATTCATTATTTTATCAAGACATTAGTTTATATACTAATGGAAAATAAAATCTTGGCTGGGAACTTGGCTAATGAGAATATTGTGCTTAGTAGATTCTGTCTAAAAGCATGCATAAGACTATATTTAGATAAGTAAGAGGATATCAAATTGCTTGCCTTCTCAATGAGAGGGGAAAGTATGTAAAGAGCAAGAATGAGCATTTAGAGCTCTTTTAGATAAATAAGAGGGCATCAAATTGCTTGCCTTCTCAATGAGAGGGGAAGGTAGAGAAAGATCAAGGAAGAGCTCTTTTTTAAATGAATTATTAAAATCATTTTTACATTTAGTTGGAGAAAAATATAATATTAAATAATTGTTCTTTTAATTATCAAATAAGTAATAGGGAGTCACTGAAGGTTTAGGGGCAGATGAATGACTTCATTAGAGCTGGGAATTGTGAAGAGTCCAGGCAAGATGAAATAGATGTCTGAATTAAAGTGACAGTGGTGGGAATAGAAAAGAGGGAACACATATGATATAGAGCGCAGAAGTTAACCATTATCTAAGTCTTTCAGAAGTCTTACAACCACCTTTGACACTTCTCTCTCTAGGTAAGTGACATTATTTGAATTCACTGCATATCTCTATTACATATGTGTGTATACGCACACATATGTAATAGAGATATGCAGTGAATTCACAGTGAAATATAAAAGAATATATATATATATATATTTTTTTTTTACCTAGTCCTGCCAACTATTTTAAAATGTCTCTTGAATTCCCCACCTCCCTCTCTAGTCCCTACAAAAGTCTGCTACAACTACAAACTTACAACTAACTTTATTACAACCTTAGTCTGTATAATGTCTGTTGGTAATCGTGGTTTGCATGCTGTCTCTCCGGTTAGATCATGAGCTTGTCGAGAGCAGAGAATGTGTTTTGCCTTTATATTCTCAGCACTTAGAAAGAGTCTGGCACAGTAGATGCTAATTGACTGACTGACAGCTATCTTAAGAGTCATTACCTTCGTTCTAGACTGTCATAACAATCTCCTCACTTTCTATCCATCTTATGATACTATTATCCTATTCATCTTATGATATTAGTCTTTCAATCCATCATATTTATCATGGCTTTCATACAATGAACTATATGATTTTAGGAAAGTCAGAACATTTCTCTGACTTCTGTTTCCCCATCAATAAAATGGGGAGATTGGGCTAGATGATTTCTAAAGTCTAACTCTAATTTTTGTGATCACTGTGATCTATGGTTACTACACTATTGACTCCCTCATTATTGATCACATCAAGTCTTAATCTCTGTCTGACTTTCAAAGCCCTCAAAATCTGATCCCAGAATAACCTACCTACCCAGTCTTGTTTCCCTAATACTCTCACTTCTACTTGCCTTTGTCATAATCATCATGTTCATTCCCACCTGTGTTCCTATTCCTGCTGATTACTCCAATCTTGAAAGTCTACCCCATCACTTCATCCAAACAAAACCATATCATTCAAAGACAAATTTCCCTTTCTTCCCCCTCCTCCATGAAACTTTCCAGGATAAGTCTGATATCCGTACATTTTTGTCTCCTCTAAACTCCCAGGTGCCTGTCCAGCACTTAACCCTGGCTTGTTATACTTTCCAGGAGTCACTTCTAATTGTTCCCTGTGAATTACCTTCATTCCTTGACTCCACCACAATATCCCTGAGGGCCAAGATTGTACATTAAATATCTGAGTTCTCCAAAGCAACTACTCTAGTGCTGAGCATATATTCAGTGTTTAGCAAATAGCTATTGATATTTAACAAATCAAAAAGTAACATTTTTAATCATAGCAAGAAAGTTAGTATTATAGGAGTTGCCCTGGACATGAAGGAATGAAAAGTAGTTGAGGGTCCCACAGTCTTCTATCCATTTAGAACTCAAAGAAGGAAGATCCAATGCTAAATCCATTGACCTCATTTTCCTTTGGAACACCATTTTTCATGTAGTCTACATTCAACTAGGACTCAAGAGAACTGAGTCCTGCCTTTTGCACAATAAGATTCTTAGCATATCAATTATCAGTGTACTCATTTCCCTACTTTCAAAAGAGAAAGCCCAAGATGGTTCAATAGAAGAAATTCCTCAACACTACTATGCAATGTCTTTCCTTTGGGCTTATGAGTCCAAAACTGTCCCTCTATTTTCTCCTACGATTCAGATGGCTTATAGGATGCTGTTGCAATAAAATGACTTCTGTTTGTCACTCCACTGCCCAAAGCTTTCTGGATTTCTTCAAATGAGGATGTTTTCATAATATCTAATATAATTCAATCACTTCCTTTAATCATTTTTTTCTTTTGAATAAAGTATATCCTTGCAAAGCTATATTCCAACAATGTTGTGTCTTGCTATGATTCATTGGTAACTAGAGTCAGTCAAGTATTGGGGAAGAAGTATTGAATTATTGAATCCAAGGACTCAAGGTCAAGCCCTTTCTCCAACATTATATTTGCTGGGCAGACATAAGTAATCACTGAACTTCTCTGAAGTTCTGTTTCCTTTTCTTTAAAAGGGGAGGGGTTAAAAATATTTGTATTACCTACTCCAAATGGATATTCTGAGAAATGTGTTTAGAAACTTTAATACATCCTAAAAATAGAAATTATTATTCTTAGCCTTTGGAGTGAATTGTGATGCTTTGTCTATTTCATCTTGTTTATTATACATACTCTACACTTTTCTGTATAGGTATATGTGATCATAGGCTTCATTCCTCTTTTTTGATCTTTTATGAATTCCTTTTCTCCTCCACTGATGACCTTATAATATACTGGCTATCTGTGTTATGTGGAGTTTTCTTCTTCCCTCTCTATTTTCATTTAAAAAGTGATCTTGATTGGATTCACAGGTCTCATTTTTTCATTTTTTCCAAAGACCCTTGTTAAATGTTGTCTTTTAGACAGGATAAGAGTCCATCATTTCTAAATCTCAATCCTTGTTCTAGAAATCCAAATCCCAATTTCAAACACCATTTTCTTAAGTAGTTGTTCACTTTATAATATAGCCCTCAGCAACAAGGACTACTTAAGCACTTACCAAATACTGTGCTAAATGCTGTGGATTAGAAATCAAAGTGAAACGAAATGACTAATGTGGAAATATGTTTTAAATGATTGCACAGGTATAATCTTTATCAGATTGCTTGCGGTCTTGAGAAGGGGGATGCTATTGGGAGAGAGGGAGAAAAAATTTGCAACTTAAAATCTTACAAAAATGAATGTTGTATATTGGATTACATCTAGTCTTTCTAGGGAGCAGACATTTATTAAGAACCTATAATTTGCCAGCCATTCTGATAACCATTAGAGATACAAAAGCTAAGCAGGCACTCCTCTCAAGAATGTTGTCATGTTGAGGAAGAAAAACAAGAATAAATGGGGGGAAACCATAAGAAAAACAAACAAAAGAAAAGGTGAAAATAGTATGCTTTGATCTACATTCAGTCTCCATAGTTCTCTCTGGATGTGGATGGCATTTTCCTGCCCAAGTCTATTGAAATTGTCTTGGATCTGGGGCAACTAAATGGTGCAGTGGTGTAGGGTGTAGGGAAAGGGAGGGAGAAAAATTTGGAACATAAAGTTTTGCAGGGGTGAATATTGAAAACTACCTTTGCATATATTTTGAAAATAAAAAGCTATTATTTAAAAAAGAATGTTGAGAACTATCTTTACATGTAGTCAAAAAATAAAATATTATTGAATTCAAAATAAAATGAAAAATAAAAATTAAATTAAATTTTCAAAAAATCAAAGTGAAAGTCCCTGCCCTCAAAGAGTTTCCCAATCTTTTCAGTAATTCTGTTCCCCTAAGGTCTTCAGTGTCCCAAATATGCTCTAGACAGCTAAACAATCACCAATAAACTTTTCTTTTAAAGGACTGACTGTTTCCTTTTGCTAGAAACTCTAAAGAGAAAAATCTACTAGTCTTTCCTAATTTCTAGCCCTTAAACCCATCCCAATCAATTTATTTAAAAATGTCACAGGTAGTATAATCAGAATCATGAAATGACTCAATAAAAAGGCAACTGTTGTTTAGAAGACTGAAACAATAATTAAAGGCTGGCTGAAATTACCTTACATATGCCCACTCACTTAATAATAGAAATATCCATCTCTAACACTCTAGTCAATGGATCAAATTGCAAGTACATCTCCCTCTGCCTCTCTAAAATTGTTTTGCCTTTTTTAGATGATTCATAACCTTGGAGTCATCTTCCTCTCATCACTCTCCCTCACCTCTCATATCCAATCAGTTAAGTTCTATTATTTTTACTTTATAGCTAGTTCTCTCAACTGTCACCTTTTCCTCACTCATAAGACCACTATCTTAATTCAAGTATCTGGGCATCAGACATCTAGAAAATATGTCTAAAAGCTAAGAGGCATTCATTCTCTAAACTACTTGGGCAGTTTATGATATGATTCTTTGTGAATAGGGACCCACTCTTCTAGCCATCAGATGATCTGGTTGCAGTGAAGAATTTAGGAGGAATGCAGCCAGAGAAGGTTCATTCATTCATTCATTCATCAAACATTTATTAAGAGCATTTTGTATGCAGAGCACTGTCTTCAGCACTAGTTCCCAGGTTCCCCACTAACCTAGAGAAATATAAATTTTATATAAAATAGTCTCCTTTTCCAAACCTGAAATTGAGAGGATGGCATTTGGGGAATTAAAGTGTAAACCTGTTTTTAAGACAATTCAATTGAGTTCAGCAGGCTTTTTTTTTTTCTCAATAGTATTTTATTTACATGTAAAAATAGTTTTCAACATTCATTTTTGCAAGATATTGAGTTCAAAATTTTTTTTCTCCCTTTCTCTCATACCTCTCCCCTCCCCATTCTGATATTAGGTTATATGTGTACAATCATTTTTAACATATTTCCATATTTGTCATGTTGAGGAAGAAAAATAGGAATAAATGGGGGGAAACCATAAGAAAAACAAACAAGCAAACAAAAGAAAAGATGAAAATAGTATGCTTTGATCTACATTCAATCTCCATAATTCTCTCTGGACGTGGATGGCATTTTCCTGCCCAAGTCTATTGAAATTGTCTTGGATCTGGGGCAACTAAATGGTGCAGTGGACAACGCACCAGCCCTGAAGTCAGGAAGTCAGGAAGACCTGAGTTCAAATTTGATCTTAGACACTTAACACTTCCTAGATGTGACCCTGGGCAAATGACTTAATCCCATTTGAGAGAGAGAGAGAGAGAGAGAAAGAGAGAGAGAGAGAGAGAGAAAGAGAAGGAAAAAGAAATTGTCTTGGATCACTGCTTTGCTGAGAAGAGCCAAATCTATCATAGTTCATCATCTCAAAATATTGCTGTTGCTGTGTACAATGTTATTCTGATTCTTCCACTTCACTCAGCATCAACTCATGTAAGTCTTTCTAGGGAGCAGGCATTTATTAAGAACCTAAGATTTGCCAGCCATTCTGATAACCATTAGAGATACAAAAGCCAAAGCTAAGCAGGCACTCTTCTCAAGAAATTTACATTCTGCTGAGAGATACAATATATACACAGATAAATTCATGAAAATTATATTAAAGGTAATACAAAGTCATTCCAGGAAGGAGAGGGAATTGACAATTGGGAGGAATCAAGAAAGAGCTTGATAGAAAGCAGCATCTGAGTATGGAGAGAGGAGAGCTCAAAACAGAGTCATTAGGTTGCCATGTATAAGGGAAGATGTATGATAACAAAAAAGGCAGGAGAAAGAAAAACAGGGGAAATTATTTGATTTCATTATATCAAATGCAGAGAGGACAAAAAAGGAAGAGAGCTGAAAAAAAAGGCTGTCAGATTTTATTAGAAGATCATTGGTAATCTTTACAAAGAGCAGCAGCTGGGGTCAAAATTCTATTGCCTGGGGAGGAGTGAGTAAATGGAATGAATCAACTTTCCAGAAGTTTGGCTGTGAAAGAGAGAAGAAATATAGGGTGATAGCTTAAGGGGATGTTCACCTTTATTGTCAACCAGAAGTTTTTTAAGGATAGAGGAGAACTGGGCATATTTATAGATATATTTATTGGTAGCATGGAAGGAAGCAGCAAATAAAAACTAACCATAATTTCTACTATCAGAAAATACTACTCACTCAAAGACAAAAAAAAAAAAAAAAATGATGACACAGAGGGAGCCTTCTTTCTAATGGGTATCCTCCAGCTGTATTGATTGGAAAGAATATTGGAGCCAGGAGACCTAAGTTGAATCCCAGATTAACTGGGATTCATGCAAGTAAGGCTTTCTCAATTTTAGATTCTTTTTGGACAAAATAGAAGTAATAATATTGGTAATACCTACCACACAAGAGTTGTTTGAATAAAGTACTCAGAAAATCTTAAAGTGAGCATTATCATTATTATCATTGTATGACAAGGGAGAATTGAGTCCAAAAAATTGAGACAATGAAGTCCAATTCTTATGAGTATATGTGAAAAGCTCAATTCGTACAATACCTATATGAACTTTGAAGTTCATGAAGATATTCTATAACAAATTCTGGTCTGCTAAGTATATGGTAAAGGGGAACTTTTTTTGATTGGCTAGAAATGAGGTATATTCAAAAGCAGCCTGTTCTTTCTCTTGGTCTGACTTCTTACCGCAGTGTTCTAGTAAAAGAAGAGATAGTCTATGAAGAAAGAGAAGACTTTTGGCCCTCCTTATCCAAAGTCCACACATAGCCATAGAATACATGCCTCAGTTTTTTGCTTCAGAATTTATTCTTTTGTTTTAAGTAAAGGAGATTGGAGGTGGAGGTCTAGGAGTGGAGCCCAAGCTGGATTTTGAGTCAGTTAAGTATTAGTATCCCAGGGAGTGAAAGACTCAGACAATCAATAGTTCATAAAGTGACTCATCTAACAATGAAGCCAAATTTGTGTCAAGTTGATAGGACTGATGCCATTTTTTTCCCAGAAGATAAAGTGGTATAGAGCAAAGCATCTTAAATTGTGGGTTGTGAGACCATATGGGATCATATAACTGAAGGTGAGGGTCATTAAATTATGCTTTATTATCAATAAATGTTTGGTTTGTCTACCTATTTTATAAACATATATACTCAGGTTTGTGTAAAAATTTTTCAGACAAAAAGGATCACAAGTGGAAAAAGTTTAAGAAGTTATGGAATAGAGGAAAATGTGTTTCCTAGTGTTGTGAAAGTGAGGAATGTTTGTCCTTCTGTTCTTGCTCAATGTTTCTAGTAAATACACCTTTGTCAAATCTAGTCATGGGTAATCAATTAAAGGGAACTGAGGTATTAATCATGGCAGCTAATGGGAGAGAGAACATAATGAGAATAAGGGTTGAGACCATTAATATTAAAGTGGAAAAAAGATAACCCTTGGCTCCTCAGAGGCACCTCTAGACACTAAACAGAGGTAACTGTACTTAGCCTGATAGAGTAAAGTTAGAGCAATTGCTACAATAATCATTATTATCTTATATGTAAGTCTGTCATTTGCATTTTTTAAATTTTAGTAAATTTAAATATTTTTTAAATTTAGTATGCATTTTAGGTATACTAGAAACTCCTGGCTTTGGAATCAAAGGACCTGGGTTCTAAATCTGCTTCTGATCATTACTAACCTATGTGGTCTCAAAGAAGTCAAACTCCCTGGGTCTCAGATTCCTCTCTGTAAAATCAAAGAATTGAACTAAATGATCTCTGAGTTAATCTCTAGATTTAAATCTATGATGCTGCAATATCAAGAGCAATATCTTTTTCCCTTGTCAAAAAAATCATCTGAGACTTATTTTATTGCTAAAGTCTCCAGACATCTCTTGCAATGTAAGTGTTCATACCAAAAAATCTGCTTAACTAACCTCAGCAGCATATAAAGACATATTCTATTAATCTTACTTAGAATTGGGCATTGCCTTCTCAACCCTGGAATATAAAGTTAAATAGTTTCAGTGACACTGACTTGTGAAGCAATTCCTTCTACTATTCAATAACTCTAATCCTTAGAGAATTCTTCTTCATTTGGGGCCAAAAGCTATATCCTTTTGGTATTCACTCAGTGGTCCTAAATATCTCCTCCAGAACTATTCAAAGTAAGTCTAATCTCTTTCATGTCATGTCATATTTCTTTCCCATGGCAGCCCTTCAAGTAATAGTTGTCATGTTCTCTCTTGTGTATTATTAACTTATCTGGGCTAGAAAGCCTAAGTCTCTTGGGTGGTGGCAATGGAAAGTCACCATTTTTCAGACTCCAGGAATCTTCTTGTGGGAAGCCCCATAACTATGGACTCAAATTTCTCTTTCAACTGCTGGATCAGAACTTTTATTTTTATGAAAAATTATGTAACACAGTGGAATTTTTTAAAAGAGAAAAGGGAATCTAAAATATACAAACAGGCCCCCCCAAATTGTAGATAATCCCCCTTCCCACTGTACCACCTCAGTCTCTTGTTAGAAGAAAATTAGATTCCTAGCCTATCTTGGTTCTTATAGAACATAATTTCAAGTATAAGTCCATAACCACCTTTAACTTTGAATCCAGGCACCTGGCTTCTCAGGATTTCCTTTCTGTATTAGCTGACTTCAAAATTTCCATGCCTCAAAACTCCCAATCCTGTGAGGAATCACCCACAGCACTTGAAACTGCAGCCAAACAACACAGAACAGGAATAAATACCATCAGACCCTTCTCTCAGAACTGGGGTAAAAGAGGGAGAGCAAGGGAAGGTTAAGTCCCTTCTTTCACAAATTTGGTTTATTGGAAGTAGCAGCTAGGAGAACAGCCAATGACAGAGAACAAAACAGGCTCAATCTCACTATTTTTTAAAGACAAAGAGCCTATCAAAGAGGCTACTCACTCTTACGTATGTTGTAGAGACTTTGAGCTCCATGTTAGACAAACTGAACATGATCAAACAGGGTTGCAATTACAAATTCCTTTAGTAGATTGTAAGCTCCTTAAGATCAGGAAATATGACTACTTCAAATCAGAATGAGGAGAAACCTAAGGAAGGTTTGAAAATTCCCTGGGTCTGATCATTGCCCCTTTGGGTTACTGTCCACTGGAATTTTTGTGACTTTACCATAACACAACTTATTTGACAATTCTACATGTCATGGAGAGTGGAATTCTCTGACATTAAAAATGTGAATTAGTAAAAGAATATTTTTAAATTTTTCTTTTTGGAAATTAATAGGAAAACATGCAAAGAATGGTCTAATAGTACCAAACATAAAACTCTATCATAAAACAGGAGTCATCAGAACCATCTGGTACTGGGTAAGAAATAGAGCGGTGGAGCAGTGGAATAGGTTAGGATCATAGGCAAAACAGTCAATAACTATAATACTATAACGTTTGATAAACCCAAAGACTCCAGCTTCTGGCTTAAGAATTTACTACTTGACAAAAATTGCCAGGAACACTGGAAAATAATACGTCAGAAACTCAGCATATACTTAAATTTCATACCCCATACGAAAATAAGATCAAAATGGGTACGTGTTTTAGGCATAAAGGGTGATAAGCAAATTAAGAGAACAAGAGATAATTAAACTATCAGATCTTTGGAGAAGAGAGGAATTTCTAATCAAAAAAGAACTAGAGAACATTTTGAAATGTAAAATTGATAATTTTTATTACATTAAATTAAAAAGGTTTTACACAAACAATATCGATACAGACAAGATTAAAAGGGAAGCAGAAATCTGGGGGAAACAGTTTACAGTTAGTGTTTCTGATAAATGTACAAAGAACTGAGTCAAATTTATGTAAGAATACAAGCTATTACACAATTGATAAATGGTCAAAAGATATAAACAATTTTCAGATGAAGAAATTAAAGCCACTTAAAGTCATATGGAAAAAATACTAGATCACTATTGATCAGAAAAATGCAAATCAAAACAATTCTGAGGAACCATCTCATCTCTATCAGATTGGCTAAGATGTCAGGAGGAAAAATGATAAATGTGAGAAAACTGATAAATAAATTCTTTGTTGGTGGAGTTGTGGATTGATCCAACCATTGTGGAGAACAATTTGAAACTATGCTCAAAAACCTATTAAAATTTTAATCCAGCTGTGTCAGTATTGGGTCTGTATCCCAAAGAAATCATAAAAGAGGAGAAAGTACCTATATGTGCAAAATGTTTGCAGCAGCTTTTTTTGTAGTAGCAAAGAACTGGAAATTTAGAGCATGCCCATTAATTGGAAAATGGCCGAATAAGTTATGGTATATGAAAGTAATGGAATATCACTGTTCTATAAAAAAATGATGAAAAAGGCTGATTTTAGAGGGGCCTGGAAAGATTTACATGAACTGATGCTGAGTGATGCAAGCAGAACCAGAAAAACATTGAACACAGCAACGGCAGGATTGTGTGTTGATTAACTATCATAGACTTGGTTCTTCTCAGTAGGTCAGTGATCCAAAGAAATCCCAATAAACTTTAGAGGGAAAACACCATCTGCATCCAGACAAAGAACTGTGGAGACTAAATGTAGATCAACACATACTATTTTCACCTTTTTTTTCTGCTGCTTTTTTTTCTTATGATTTTTCCCTTTTATTCTGATTTTTCTGTCCCAACATGATTCATACAGAAATATGTAAAAAAATAAAATAAAATATACACATATAACAAAAAATTATTTTACATGTAACTGGGAAAATAAAAATTAAAAAATAAAAGTAAAAATCCCCCTTGTGATACCTTCTTTATAGGCTGTCTAACTTTCCTCCTAATGCACACAAATTTACTGAGAAAGAACAATTTAATGACTTTAGTGAACCAACTTTGATTCACTAAAAATAAAAATAAATATAAATGATGTAATGCCTAGGGGAATAAATGTAATTTCACTGACAAAGGGAATTCCCTCTAACAATGAACCCTCTCTGTTAACTTGTACTCTTAAAGATCTATCTGTCCTAGGCCCAAGAGCAATAATGTCAAACTCAAATAAAAACAGGGCCACTAAATCATACATAAGGATCCCTACAGGGTATATATTAAATGAGAAAACCAAATGTTAATATTATCTATGCTTTCTTGTATTTTGATTTATTTTGCTAAATATTTCCCAATTACATTTTAATCTGGTTTTGGATATATATTGACATCTCTGCCTTAGAGATTAAGTGATTTGCTAAATAAGGGTCACAGAGATAGTAGAACCCAGGCTCAGAGGGCATTGGTCTCTTTCCATCATTCTATGCTATATCTAATGGAAATATCTATCACAATTAATATCTTTTTTAAAAATAATATTTTACAATTTTCCCCAATTGTATGTAAAAACAATTTGTAACATTCATTAAAAAAAATTTTTTACCGAATTCTCTTCCTCCCTCTATTCTCACCCCCATCCTGAAATGATAAACAATTTGATATAGATTATACATGTGTAATCATGAAGCCATGTTTCCATCTTAGTCATGTTTAAAAGAAAACACAGACACTCCCCCCCAAAAATGGAAAAAATAAAAATGTTATGCCTTGATATGCACCCAGGTTCTTTCTCTGAAGATGGAGAGTACTTCTCATCACGAGTGGACCACTGTATTGCTGAGAATAGCTAAGTACTTCAAAGTTGATCATTCTACAATATGCTGTTGCTGTATACAATGTTCTCCTGGTTCTATTCACTTCACTTCACATCAGTTCATGTAAGTCTTTCCAGTTTTTCCTGAAATCAGCCTGCTCTTCATTTCTTATAGTACAATAGTATTCCATTACATTTATATACCACAACTTCTTCAGCCATTCCCCAATTGATAAGCATTCCCTCAATTTCCATTTCTTTGCCACGACGAAGAGAGTTGCTATAAATATTTTTATCTCTTTTTTTTTTGTTTAGAGAATATTTTAATTTTGATTTTCCTCTTTTAATGTACCTACTTTATTTTTTTCTCTTTGTGATATATACTTAGTAGTGATATTTCTGGGTCAAAGAGTATACCCAGTATCATAGCCCTTTAAGCATAGTTTCAAATTGTTCTCCAGAATGGTTAGATCATTTCACATCTCTACCAACTGTGCAATAATGTTCCCATATTTATCATTTTTCTTTTGTATCATTTTAGATAATCTGATGGGGTGAGGCAGTACCACAGAGTTGTTTTAATTTTCATTTCTCCAATCAATAGTGATTTAGAGCATTTTTATATGACTACACATGGCTTAGATTTCTTTTCTAAAAGTTGCCTGTTTATATCTTTTGACCATTTATTTATCAATTGGGGCAATAACTTGTATTCTTAAAAATTTGACTAGTTCTCTATACATTTGAGAAATGAGGTCTTTATCAGAAACATTGACTGTAAAAAGTGTTTCCCATCTTTATACTTTCCTTCTAATCTTGGTTACATTGTGCAAAAACTTTTTAATTTAATATAATAAAATTATTAATGTACATCTTGCAATGTTTTCTAATTCCTGTTTGATCCTAAACTCTTCCCTTATCTATAGATCTTATAATTAAACTATTCCATATTCCCCTAATTTGCTTGCTTGTATCACGACATCTAAATCATGTATCCACTTTGGGCTTATCTTGCTATATGGTATAAGATATTGTTTTACACTTAGTTTCTCCCATACCATATTCCATTTTTTTCCAAGCAATTTTTGTCAAATAGTTAGTTGCTGTCCCAAAAGCTTGGGTCTTTGGGTTTCTCAAACACTTCTTTAGCATAGTCATTTATTGTATGTTGTGTACAAAATCTATTCCATTGATCTATCACTCTGTTTCTTAGCCAGTAACAGATTATTTTGATGATTACCATTTTATAATATAATTTGAGATCTAATATGGCTAAGCCATGTTCCTTTACTTTTTTTTTTCATTAAGTCCTTTGATATTTTGACCTTTTCTTCTTCCAGATGAATTTTGTGATTTTTTTCTAGCTTTGCAAAATGTTTTTTGTAGTTTAATTAGTATGACACTGAATAAGTAGATTTATTTAGGTAGATTATTATTTTTATTATATTGGCTCAGCCTCCTTATGAATAATTAATATTTTCCAAATGTTTAGATCTGATTTTGTGTGAAAAAAATGTATTGCAACTGTGTTCATATAGTTCCTGAGTTTAGTATTGTTTATAGTTATTTTAAATGGAACTTTTCTTTCCATCTCTTGCTGAAGGATTTTGTTGGCAATATATAGCAATAGGGATGATTTATTTGGGTTTATTTTATATCCTGGTTGGTTGTTGTCCTTTGTTCTCAAAGAAGACTAAAATGAAATCACTATGTTAGAATCAAGGTACAGTGTGTCCAACTGTGAGTGATCAGACCAATAAAAGCTTAGAATGCTCTACCATAGGTCGGGCACAAACACTTTAGTTAAACATTTGGAGTGGATTCTCTAAATTTGTGCATCTCACGTTTCCTTTCCTTTGAGCTATTTCAATTCTGCTCTGCACCTTCTCTAATAAGGGCACACCATTCTGTATAGTGTCTCCTATGTCCCACAATCTTAAGAGAGACCTTGAGAGTGTCCTTGTATTATTTTTTCTGACCACCATGTGAGCATTTACCCTGTGTGAGTCGTCTATAAAATAGTCTCTTTGGCAAGCATACATTTGACATTCAAACCACATGGCCAGCTCATTAGAGTTGCACTCTCTGCAATAGAGTTTGTGCTCTGACAATGGATGTATCAACCTCATTATCAAAGTGTACATCCCTGGAAAGTACACTGCCAAAGTGAACTTATCCATAGTATTCAGAACTTCTCCATTTACTGTAACTGATGGTTCCATAGGTGAATGTTGTGGTGTTTTCTGATAGAGCACTTTATTTTCTTGATATTAATTGTTAGGTCAAAATTAGCACAAACAATAGAGAGTCTATCCATACTTTGTCCCATCTTCAGAAGGTGCACTTCCACGTAAGTCTTGGCTTCTAACCTTTTAAAGCTGAAGAATTTACCATCAGGTGATAACTCACCCTGATACTATGTTTGTCCTTAATGAAAGCATTTGTCAACATGGCTAAAAACATCATATTCGTGAGAACGAGCACATGGCCTTCTTTCATTCCACTAGTGACTAGAAAAGCATGAGAACATTGTCCATTTTCCGGAATCTAGGCAAGCAATGACATATAATACTGATAAACTTCTCTGGACAATCAAATTTTTATATAGTTTCTCCACAAGCCCTCATGACTGAAAGTATCAAAGATCTTGATCAGCTCTATCTACATTGTGTACAGACCTCTCTTCTGCTCCTGGCATTTCTTCTGGAATTATTGGGCAATAAACACCATATTGATTACTCCTAGTCCCCTTCTGAAGTCACATTGACTCACGTGTAAATAACCTTCTTCCAAGTGTAGGATCAGATTATTAAGGATTCTAGCAAAAATCTCTTCCCCCTACCCTTGATTGTGGCAGGACAATCTAATTCCTTTATCTCTACAGAGATGGATAGAGGAGGTGTCCTTGAAATTCTGAGGGATAACCTCCTTTTGTCATATAACCCTGAAAATTTCAGTCAACATTTGTATGAAAAATGGACCCCTACCCCCCCATATTGTAAATCTCAGTTGGAGTAGAATCAGCACCGGGTTGCCCCAGGAGAGGAGCCTAATGGCATTCAAAACCTCTTCTTTCAGTTGGAACTTCAGCTAGGGAGGTGACTTTAACCCGAGGTAAAGGGTCAATGGCTTCAACACTGATTGATGACATTCTGTTGAGGATATTATAGAAATGTATAGCCTTCTCTCTAGGATCATGTTCTTGTCACTAATCAATGTGGCTCCATCAGCATTGAGTAGTTGAGATGCATCTAAGGTTTTTGGTTCATAAATAGCTTTCAGGGCATAAAAGTGCTTTGGATTGTTATTATCAACATAAAATTGAATTTCATCTGCCTTCTTACTGAGCCAAGAATCCTGAATGTCTCTAAACTTAACACTTGTACTTTACTTTTGATAGAATTAAATGCATCTTAGAGAGGGATGAACTGTCCTGGAGTAAAACCCTGTGGAATCCTTGCTTTTCATTTAGACACTTCTGAATTTCCCCCATTATTTTCATTAAGCTAGTCTAGAGGTTCACAAATATCCTGATCAAGATGAGCAAATGCAATGCTGTACACCAAATCTCTGAAAACTGCCCTCTCTTCTTTTATTACACTTTTATTGCCAACTGTGTGTTAGCTCAATTTTTCCTCAAAATTAGCAACAAATTGTTCTCACTTAGAAAAGTATTCTTATCTGTTGACATTAATTCTTCTGGTGGTCATTTTGCTTTGGAATCACTGCTTTTGATAAACATGAATATTTAGCTTGCAGAGGATAAATCTATGATCAAGTCCAGCGCTTTGTGCCACACATTGCTTTTGTCACTCTCATATTCAGTTTGTCTCTTCTCCTTACAATCACATAGTCTATTAAATGCCATGTTTGCTGTGAAGATGCATCCACGAAGTTTTGTTGTGTTTAAATGATCGAGTAGACACCAAAGGTGGAAAGCAGCTCTGAAAAAGCAGCTTGGCAGTCCTCACATCAGAGAGGTACTAGTCTTTTCTAAACATATCCTACATTCCAAATCTCTAGAATTTCTAAGTATACCATCATACCATTATTTTGTTTCCTCACTATTCCAATTCCTTCCATTTCTTTTTCTCTTACTTTATATCTAATATCAAATAATAGCGGTAATAATGATCCTGGCTTCTTCCCAATCTTATTGGGGAAGCTTCTAGCTTGTTGATGGCTTCAACAACATTTTTGTTACTTATCATTTTAAGGAAAGCTCCATTTATTCCTATATCTCTAGAATCTTTTTTTAACAGGAATGGGTGTTGTGTTTTGTCAAAAGTTTTTTCTTCATTTATTGAGATAATCATATGATATCTGCTTGTATTGTTTTTGACATGGTAGATTGTGCTCAGAGTTTTCCTGATATTGAACCAGCCCTGAATTCATGATATAAATACCACTTGATCATGGTGTATGATCCTTGTGATATATTGCTGTAATCTCTTTGTTAATATTTTATTTAAAACTTTTACATGAATATTTATTGGACAAACTAGCCTATAATTTTCTCTATTTTCACTTTTTTTCTAATTTAAGCATCAGCACCGTATTTGTTTTTTAAAGGAATTTAGTAGGATTGCTTCTTTGCCTATTTTCCCAAATATTTTATATATTATTAGAATTAATTGTCTTTTAAAAGTTTGGAAGAATTCATTTGTGAATCAATCAGGCTCTGGGGACTTTTTCTTAAAGAGTTTATTGATGGCTTGTTCAATTTCTTTTCCTAAAATGGGGTTATTTAAGTGTTCTATTTCCTCTTTTGTTAATCTGGGCAATTTATATGTTTATAAATATTCATCCATTTTGCTTAGATTATCAGATTTGTTGGCATATAATTGGACAAAATGGGCCCTCATAATTGATGGTGAATTCATCTTTTTCATTTTGGGTACTGGTAATTTAGTATTCTTCTTTCTTTTTTTTTTTTTTTTTTTACATTTAATATATTTTTAGGTGAAATATAACTAGTCATATTATTGTAGATGGATGGCTCTGTGATCCTAATCCAGCCTACCAGGGGTAATAAATTGCCATTTTATTCAGAAATATTGACATTGGATTACATAAAATCATGCTTAAAAAGGAATAAAGGAAGGGGATAATAAACTACAATGTTCCTAGTCTATTTTCTCATCTGTAAATTGAGTGGGCTGTATTATATGATCTCTAAAATTCCTTCTAGTTTTAAAAATCCTGAAACCCTGAAAATGTATTTTATTGGCAATTTTCTAATATATAATTTTTCTTCAGTTGCTGCAGATATCATCTGTATTTTGGTGCAGAAATACAATTGTCTAAATGCAATTCTGTGTTGATTTCCCAGTCACTGCTTCTCAATTGGTTCTTCCTGTTTTAAGCTGGAAAGAATGGTTATAATCATTCCATGACCCCATCACAGCTTAATCACAGCAATCAGTGACCTGCCCTGCTCTTCATCCAAAATACCAGGTGGCCCAAGATGAATCATGTGATTCCCCACTCAAGAAAACCACTTGGAAGTTTACTCTGTCACAGACCATCCCTTAAATCATTCCTTTTATTTCCCTAGTCTCAATTACAACTAAAATTCCTCTCGTTTGTGATGACACTTGGATGCAGACTTCTCTGTATCTCTAGGTTGAACTCCTGAGAATCATACATCAAAAGTGACTGCTCCACTAAGTAAAGGGCATTGTTCAGTTGGTCAGAACACTAATAGGGGTTAGGCAATGTGGAATTAGAGAGCAGAAATATTGTTCCTCATTCTTTCTTATGAGCCTGTCTCTTTTCAACTTCACCCTGAGCACAGAGCTCTCCCAATCTGTTATTTTTCTCCTATATAGAGAATTAAAAGTAAAGATATCCAGGCCAATAGACACTATGCTGTCTTTGAATTCTACGTCATAGATTCAGGGTTTGTAAGGGACCTTAGAGGACATCTAGAAAGGTGGTATGGGGAATACAAGGCCAGGTCAAGAATAGAAATATTCATCATCCTGATCTCAGATCTGATCTCAGATCTGCGTGAACCTGGGCAAGTCACTTCACCCTATTTGCCTCAGTTTCCTTGTTTGTAAAATGAGCAATATGGTATATTTGAAAGAATACTGGCTTTACAGTCAAAGAACAGGGGTTCAAATTCTAAAACTTCCAGTTTCCTTATTTAAAATGAAAAGGTTGAAATTGTTGTCTGATGTTGAGTTGTGACCAACTTTTTGCTATCCATTTGGGATTTTCTTGGCGGAGATACTGAAATAGTAAAGCATTTTCTTTTCCAGTTTATTTCACAAATAAGGAAACTGAGGCAAATTAGGTTACTTGCTCAAGGTCACACAGCTAGTAAACATCTGAGGCCGGATCTGAACTCAGGAAGATAGGTCTTCCTGACTCCAATCCTGGCATTCTATGCACTACACCCTCTTAGCAGATGTCCTCTAAGGTCCCTTACAACTCTTAATCTATGATCCTATGACTGGCTAAGCTCAAAAGCCAGTACAGGTTCTAGTTGTGTTTTATAAGTAGTTACAACCTATAGAAGCATCTCTGTGGATGAAAAACATTATCTTTCTCCAAACATCTCTGGTATGAAATATATTTCCAACTCTTACTTTTTTCCTATGAAATCATTACAACTGAACTTTCAAGGAATGGGTTCTGCAGCTTAGACTTATGATAAGATTGTTGGAGATGGCATAGTATAGAGCTAGAGTTCTTTTTCTTTTTTTTTAACTAAAGCTTTTTATTTTCAAAATATCAAATGGATAATTTTCAACTTTCACCTTTACAAAATCTTGTGTTTTAAATTTTTTCCCAGTTTTCCCCCCACCTTCTCTCCTAGATGGCAAGTAATCTGATATATATTAAACATATGCAATTCTTCTATACGTATTTCCACAAATATCATGCTGCACAAGAAAAATCAAATCAAAAAGGGAAATAACAAGAAAGAAAACAAAATACAAGCAATCAACAACAAAAAGAGTGAAAATACTATGTTGTGATCCACATTCAGTTCTTATAGTCTCTCTCTGGGTGCAGATGGCTTTCTTCATCACAAGACTATTGGAACTGGCCTGAATCATTTCATTGTTGAAGAGAGCTACATCTATCGTAACTGATCATCGTATAATCTTGCAGTTGCTATGTATAATGATTGAAATTCTCTTTCTAGAGATAAAATTCTGAATTTCAATACATAAAAATGTAAGCTCAAAATCTGCCTCAAAACATATCAACCTGTGACTTAAAGCAAGCAAATTAATGTTCGCAAACCTCATTTTCTTCACCTGTAAAAAAGCACCCATCTCACAGAATAATTGTAATGATCAAAGGACATAATTTATGCAAATCATTTTACAATTCATAATGTACAATTTTTTAAAATCTGTTATTATTCTTGAAGTTGGGAAAAGTCTTTTTAACAAAATAATCCAACAGCCTACATAAGCAGAAGCTGAGGTTCAGGGAAGTTGAATGACTTACCAAAAGGTCACACAAATAATAATGGACAGAACCAAGGGTCAAACCTTTTATCTCTGACACCAGATTCAATATTCTTTCCTTGCCACCTTACCACCTCACTTATTTTATGGAGGAAAAACCTGCAGCCCAGAAAAGAAAATGATTTGCCCAAAATCACAGTTACATAGAAATAAAGCTAAGATTCAAATATAGGTCCATTGACTCCTAAATCAAGACTCTTACTAACTTTTTATTGACAGAACCCATGCCAGGGTAATTTTTTACAACATTATCCCTTGCACTCACTTCTGTTCCGATCTTTCCCCTCCCTCCCTCCACCCCCTCCCCCAGATGACAAGCAGTCCTATACATGTTAAATAGGTTACAGTATATCCTAGATACAATATATGTGTGCAGAACCGAACAGTTCTCTTGTTGCACGGGGAGAATTGGATTCAGAAGGTAAAAAATAACCTGGGAAGAAAAACAAAAATGCAAACAGTTTACATTCATTTCCCAGTGTTCTTTCTTTGGGTGTAGCTGCTTCTGTCTATCACTGATCAATTGAAACTGAGTTAGATCTTCTCTTTGTCAAAGAAATCCACTTCCATAAGAATACATCCTCATACAGTATCGTTGTTGAGGTATATAATGATCTCCTGGTTCTGCTCATTTCACTTAGCATCAGTTCATGTAAGTATCTCCAGGCTTCTCTGTACTCATCCTGCTGGTCATTTCTTACAGAACAATAATATTCCATAACATCCATATACTACAATTTATTCAGCCATCCTTCAGTTGATGGGCATCCACTCAGTTTCCAGTTTCTGGCCACTACAAAGGTCTTCACCATTCTTAAACCTCATCTTAAAAGTCCTTTTAGAGCCTCAAATGGAATACCCATCATAAATAGCAACTCTTTTTTCCAGTATTACCAAGTATTTTGTGGGTACCAAGAGGTACCAAAGGTACCTATCTATTACTGCCATAAAATTGTCCACTGCTTTGGGAAAGCTAAAGAAAGCCAAGAATTGAGGCCAAACTGCACTTACAATAAACAGTTTCTAACTTGCCTGATTTCCAAAATTCATAGACAATAGATCTGTCACAGTATCTCAAATGAACTGGCCCTTTGGCTTCAGAAAGGGTAATGAGTTAGGAATCAACAAATTGATCCTTACCAAAGCCTTCTTCACAAAAGGGTTAAGCAAACCCCAAAGCCAAGATCCAATGGAATTGTCTTCCTTGAAGAGTATTCAGTTAGTCACATCTTTGCTTAAACAGGGTACTTAGAAAGTAGGCTGAGAAATCAGTGTGTGCTTACATATTTTTTAAAAAAATAGTTTGTTTTCTAAAAGTGATATTGTAGATTATTTATGTGAAAAAAACCTGATGTTTGGAACTTTTTTCTCAAATATATATATAAAACCCAGGAAAAAAGAAAAAAAGAAAAGAAAAAAAAAGTGGATTGAATATGGGTCATTGAGAGAAAACAACAAAATGGAGCAGATTTGCCAAGCCCAATTTTTACTGGCACAAGGGAAGGAGAGGGCTGTTTTTCTTCTTTTCCTGTCTCTTTCTGAGAAAATACAGGAAGCAAATGAGATCTGTAACAGTATAGACCACAGGAGTCTGTAACCTAGCAACAATATCTACACAGTATCAGAAGGTGTCAATTTGGACTTCTGTCTCCTGTTGAAGTGACTTATCTTTAGGTAGTAGCTTTTTGATTCAGAGCCCTTGAAAGGTTGTAGATTTGTGGTGAAAAAAAAAGTTTGTTCTCACAATTTTTTTAAAGTCTCACGCTTTAAATGCTAAATGTCTGTTATCTTGATTATTGATGTAAAACCAATGGGCACAAAGTCTGACACAGGAATATTAACGATATTTATAACTTGGACTAGAGGGAGGTGAGCAAATATTTCAAGGATTGTGTATTACTCTCCAAACCAGGAAACCAGAAATCTACAATCATTTACCAAAGTTCCCGGGGGGACAATGAAAATGTGTAGATTTCTCTTTGAATTAAGGTCAGAAAAGCAGATATTTAGCACTAGAAGGTATCTCAGAGATCATCAAGTCCAATCTCCTCATTTTATAGAGAAGAAAAGAAATAAGTGATTTGTCCAGAGTCACATAGTAAATAAGAGACAGAGTTGGAATTTGAACACAAATCTTTTTAATTCCATATCAGCACTCTATCAGCTGCCTTTCACAAGTCATAGCTTAATGTTTCCTCCCCCCCCCCAAAAAAAAATCATTTTACCCCTAGTTGTTGGTCAGAATCTATCTCAGCCTAGCTCATTTCAATTTAAGAATTCGTTCAATGAAACAAATAATTTCTGAGCATCTATTCCAATCAAAGTTCTAAACTGAGCTTTGGGGGAAGAAACAAAAGCACTAAAAGTTTCCTGTGCTCTTGAGGAGTTCATGATCTCATGAAGGAGCTGACATCTGTATAAGAATACATATTCCAGAACAAAGTACACGAAAGACAACAAAGCATGATGGGTCAAGTTGACCCCAGAATCAAGAAGACTTATGTCTGACACATACTGTGTGATCTTGGGCACATCACTTGATTTCTGTGCCCAGATTAAACTAAATAGCAGAGAAGGGGCTGTTACATTGGCAGAAGAAATGCTTTTATGGGAATTGCCTACATAGGTAAAATCACAAGTCTGGCAATATAGAGATAGCCAGATAGACAGACAGATGAAGACAGACATAGATAGATAGATAGATAGATAGATAGATAGATAGAAGATGGAAAGATAGAAGAAAATAGGTAGATGGATAGACAGGTAGAAAGACAGGTAAATAGATAGAAGATGGCTAGACAAGTAGATAAATAGATGATAGAGAGCTAAATCTATGTATAGATATATTTATACATAGATTTATCTCTCTATAAATAGATGATAGAGAGCTAAATCTATGTATAGATATATTTATACATAGATTTATCTCTCTATCATCTATTTACCTACTATAGATATATTTATACATATATGTGTATACACACATATACACAAAGTAGAATGTGCTAAGTTCATGAAACAATCATTGGAAAGTCATTAAGTTTTGTAAGGAGGGTCCCTAGAATACCAGAAGAATCTCATTTAAAGAATAAGATAATCATAAAGTTGTAGACCTGGAGCTTACAGATATCTCAGAGTATATCTAGTCCAAATCATATAGGTTATAGATGAGAAAAATGAGGCCCAGGAAAATGAAGTTACTTGTCCAAGATCACACAGATTCTAAGTGTAAATGCTATGCTCTCCATCACTACTTCCAGGTTTTTACTTAGTGAACTTTTATTCAATATGTTTGTATAACTCTCTGTTTCTGTCTGTCTCTATTTCTCTTTGTCTTTGTCTCTGTCTCTGTCTCTTCTCTGTCTTTTTTCTGGCTCTGTATGTCTGCCTTTGTCTTTCTTTCTGTCTTTCTGTCTGTCTGTTTCTGTCTCTCTCTCTGCCTCTGTCTCTGTCTGTCTGTCTGTCTCTGTGTGTGTGTGTGTGTGTGTGTGTGTGTGTCCCCCTCACTCTGTTCATCCTTGTAATCATCTAGTGACCTTGAGGTCATTCTCCCAGCTTTTTAAATTGCTTTAGGCTCAGGTTAATAGTCTTTGTCCACACTTTATCTTTTGACATCATTCTTAAGGCCTTCAGTAATTCTTGTTGACAGTCCCTAGTAACCATGACATTTCAATACCGCAACTCAACAGGCTCCTTCTCTCTCCAACTTCAGTCACATAATGCAGTCACCTCCTAAACTTCGCTGTACTTTTTAATCAGAGCACTCTTAAATCCAGAACACTGAAATTCAACTCTCTAACCACAAACTCCATAAACAGAATTACAGAATCCTCAACTGGGGATTTGGACTTGAAGAGTTTTTAGAGCTTATTGGAAAGATCACCTCAGTGCCCCTTCTGTACCTTTCCCACCAATGCATTCATACACAGATGGAATGCTGTGTACAGGGCATGGAAAAAGTTGATCAATAAAGCTGAAACATAAATTACAATAAGTGTATGTTAAATCAGGTTTAGAAAGTTGCAGTGAGGTTATGAAGTATTTAAAATGTCAAATGGTAATTTATATATTATCCTAAAGGCAACAGAGAAACACAATAGCTTCTGGAGTGATATGGACAGAGTTTGGTATCAGGAATAGCAATTTGGCAGCTGGGTGAAGGATGGATTGAAGAGAGGGAAGCAGAGAAACCAATTAGGAGATTATTTCTGTGGGCCAGGAAAGAGGTACCAAACTGAGCAAACTGACTTCAGAAGCAGAACATTTCATGTAGTAGCGATATCATAATGATGATCAACTGTGAAAGATTTAGCTATTCTAATCAATCCAAAAATGAAAAAATAGCTTTCTTTATCTAGAAGGGAACTGATGCAGTACAGATTGAAGCATACTTTTTCATTTTCTTTAAATTTTCTTTTTTTTTCTTTAGAACATGATTAACATAAAAATATGTTTTGTATAACTTCACTTGCATAATTAATATATTGCTTACCTTCTCAACAGGTGGGGAAGGAACTGGAGGGAGAAAAAGAACTGGGAACTCAATTTTTAAACAAAATGTTAAAATAAATAAAATATAAATATTTTTAAATGAAATAATGTGTAGAATTTTTTTTAAAAAGAAGGGATGTGATCTTCTAATTCTTCTTCTACTCCTCTATGTATCTTATGCATCTCATTCCTAGCTCCTGATTATCTTCTTCTTTCCTTCCTTCCTTCCTTTCTTTCTTTCTTTCTTTCTTTCTTTCTTTCTTTCTTTCTTTCTTTCTTTCTTTCTTTCTTCTTTCCTTCCTTCCTTCCTTCCTTCCTTCCTTCCTTCCTTCCTTCCTTCCTTCCTTCCTTCCTTCCTTTCTTTCTTCCTTTCTTTCTTGGAAAGTTACTTGGAGTTAAGTGACTTGATATAGTAAATATCTGAGACTGGTTGAACTCCTGCCTCCAGAGCTAGTATTCTACCCACTGCACCACTTAACTGCCTCTCCTGGTTATTTTTCTAAACGCCTTTATCTGGCTATTTCCCAAAAACCTCTCCTCAGACCATTTCTCTTTTCTTTTTACATTCTTTCTTATAGCAATGTCTTTGAATTCAGCTACTACATCTATACAGTGGTCTTCCAAATCTCTATGTCCAGTCCTGACTTGTAGAATCCTAACTATCAATCCATGTTTGTCCCTAAAATGTTTCCACCATGAAGTCCTCCTGGTACCTTAAACTGTATATGTTACTATCCAAGATCATTAACTTTCCACCTAAACCTGCTGCTCCTTCTGACTTTACTATTTTATTTGGCATTAACAATTGTTAATTCTGGATTGTGACAATAGCTTTGGTCTCCTTGCATTAAGTCTCTATTCCAGTCCATTCTCCATTCAGTAGCTTAGGGAGCAGGAAGAGGAAAAAGAATCATTAAAGTATATAGAAAAGGAACAATCAGGCCTGTAGGAGGAGAACCCAGGAGAGTAATGTCAGAAAAGCAGCAAAGCCACTCACAATGGGGCAGAGTTGAGAGAAATTTAGAGAGTGTAGAATGGGCAGTTAGGTGGTACAGTGAATAGAGCACTAGGTTTGGAAATCAAGAAGACTCATCTTTGTGAGCACAAATCCAGCCTCAAACACTTATTAGCTATGACCCTAGACAAGTCACTTAACCCTGTTTGCCTCAATTTCCTCATCTTCAGTGAGTTGGAGAAAGAAATGACAAACTACTCCAATTTACCAAGAAAACCCCAAAATAGGTCATAAAGAGTCAGATATGACTGAAATGACTGAGCAATAACATTAAGAAGGAAGGAATATTCAATAGTATTAAATGCTCAAGAGCGGGCAAAAAGAAGAATTGAGGGGGGGGAAACTAGATTTGTGATAAAGGGATATTTAGAAAATGAAACAAGAAAGGGAAGAGTAAAAAATATATGCTGTTAGATTTTAGGAATATTTGAATTGAAAGGCATTCAGCTGCACTGGAAGTGTTGCAGAGATCTGCAATTGCCCATACCTTTTGGCTATATTGGCAATTTCCTTGACTATTTTGACTTCAAAATGTTCTTTTGCCTCTGGTAAGTGATTTGGCAGAGCACTGAGAGATGTGGAAAACCTAGTTTGTGAAGAGCCTCCGGGACAGGGAGTTGGGGTAATGAGTAGAGTTTGGCAAGAGATTTAGGCTTGTGGTCAGAATGATTGAGGAGCTGATGAAAATAGAAATAGAGTACATATGGATCCCAGGCTCATAGAAGCAGAGCTGGGAAGGAACTCAGAAGCCATTCAATCTATCTCATTTTACAGATTAGGAAACTGAGACTGAAGAAGGACAAGTGTCATACCAGGAGTATGCCGCTGGAAACAAGAGTATCTAAAATCCAGATTCACTGCTCTTTCTTCTTTATCAAATAGTCTATGAATGAATGGAGATGTGGATCCCCACTGTATCAGGTTTGCTCCTGAGATGAACCATGAGATTAGGCGTTCCCACTTGTGCAGCTAGGCTGTGAGACCGTGTTTCTAACACTCATGGTGCCCTCCCCATGAAGCAAGTCCAATATTCTGAGAACAGATGAAGAGCCTTATCAGGGATAGAATATCATAATAGCTCAACATTGTTCTAAGCCCCCATCACAGTCTGCACTCAGGAAATGCACGCACCAGGTTGTAAAGAGGGAAGGAGTTGAAGGAGCATGAAATAAAAAACTGGACACAGGACTTTGAATGTGACTAAGAATAATGAGTTTGTTTGTAAGATACATAACAAGAGATACAAATCCTGAAGTATGGATCAGTGGAGCCCAGGCTCGAGAAGCTTCCAGACAGTAATTTTTTGCCAGAAATAAAATGAACAGCAACAATATTTGACAAAAGAAAATCTTGGCAGAGATATCATCTTCCAGATGGCTCAGTCAGCATACATATGTCCCCAAGAACCAATACATATTTGTCCTCTTGCTCCTATACCATTCATAACTGTTGCTGCAAATAGCATGATGAGGCAATAGAAATGTGTCACAACATTCACAGCAGAGGCTGCAGCATTTTATAACATATGGCTTTTACCTCAGCAAAGGGAATGGCAACCCAAAAATGGAGTTGGGGTAATGTACCCTGATTAACAACTAAGTATTCTGGGACTTGCCAGGCAAAAAATAGGGCATGTCATTTACAGGGTTAGTTCTCTAAGGAGCTCACCTGTGTGGGATGGCAAATATTGCCTTTATTTCATTGGATTGAATATGTTCATGTCCTACTTGCAATGGAATAAGTAAGTATGGGTTGGGAATTGGGATAGCTCTGGACACAGCTCAGAATGTGGCACAATTCAGAAAAATTGGCAGTACTGACAAGTCTTCAAAGGCCACTTAGTCCAATTTAACAGGTTCCTTTTGCCTCCTTTCCCCCTCTTATTTCTCCCTCTTATACTCTGCTAAAAATCTGGAAGGAAGTACCTGGAAACTTTATGCTTTTTTCTTTTCTTTTCTTAATTTTTAAAAAATTTTCTTTTCTTAATATGTTCTTTTCCAAGATCATCATCTCTAATGTAGAGAGCTTCTCCTATACTCAATATTCCTAACCCTGTTTATGAAACTTGCTCCCCTTCTAATACTCATGACTCTTTGTCCTAGAAGCTGGACTAAGAATACCCAGTTAGATCATTGCCCAAAGGTTTGGACTTTTGGAAGTAGCCTTATGATATTTGTTCCTAATCTCTTAGAAATTACATAAGGTAAGGACAGAAAGGGTACCAAGATGTAACTTTCTCTAAGGTAAGAGATCTTCTCAAGGACTTTAACAAATCCACCAGCCTCTTGAAGGGTTCCTTTCACAAGATTTATTTTTCTAGGCTTGCTCATAGACTGACTCTTTCACCATTGCCTGAAAAGCTGGCATTGATGGAGTTAATACCTTGGCTGCCAAATACTCCATAGGGGGTGATGATGGGTCAGAACATGCTAATTAGACAAACTGAAAGGTCCAGGGATCTGCAGGTGGAACAGGTGGCTATGTAACTAATGATCATGAAAGCCTAATTATCTTTAACTACCAATTGGCCACCAGGTGTTCTGAACCACATAAAAGAAGAGGTTGGGAGCATGACAGCTGGTGATATGATAGAAGCCAGGGTGATTTGACTTCATTACGGAACTTAGAAGAATACAATACAGTTTGATTTGGGAATTGATGTGTTTCTGAAAAAAGTTTCAGCAAACTGAGTTTTGGTCATTGAGATCCTAATCCTAATGCCCTGGGTACAAAACCAGTTATTTAAAGAAGCCCTATGGTGAAGGTATGGAGTATGTTCATTCACTCAAATATTTAATTGAATGTTTGATATGAGCAAGACACTAGAGTCAGTCTCTTGGCTTAATGGTGTTTCTTGTGAGCTAATTAAGTGTTTCCCCTGCTGGCTTTCATGAGCTGGGTAAGTCAATATACTGAAAAAGAAACAGTGGCCCTATTATTAAATGGGGAAGGGAAATCTGTGAGGTGTACTTCTTCCTACCAGAGACACCTCCTCAGGGACCTGTAATGAAATTCCTAAAACTATACAGTCAATCCTCAAGACTGTCCAATTGCAAATATCCTTTCAGAAGGAGTAGCTATTAAATTAATATCATTCACTAATAGGACAGTTAGGTGGCATAGTGGATAGAACACTAGGCTTGGAATCAGAGAGGCTCATGTTTTATGAGTTCAAATTCAGCCTCAGATACTTCCAAGCTATGGACCCTGGGCAGATCATTTAAACCTGTCTGCCTCTGTTACTTAACTGTAAAATGAGCTGAAGAAGGAAATGGCAAACCATTCTGATATCTTTGCCAAGAAAATCCCAAATAGAATCACACAGAGTTGGACATGACTAAACAACAAAAAGAAACCCTAGGCTAGGACTCATCATTTAACAGATCTATCAGATAAATGCTTCTTACCTTAAAAATCAAAGAAGAACATAGGGTCTTAGACTATCTGGTTTCGTATGGGGAATCTTGTTTCTCTAGACACTGAAACAACTACTATGTGTAGAGAAGTTAAATATTGATGGAGAAAAAATAACTGATAAAACCATAGATCTTTTGAATTATTAAACCTCAGAAATTAAACAGTCTAGTCCACTAGTCTCAAGAAGAATGCTGGCAAATAACAACAAACTTTTAAGTTTAATCTGCATTATTAATATTTTTCTAGGGTAACTAATTAGATATAGTAATGGATAGAGCACCTGAAAGCCAAGAGATGAGTTCAAATGTGTCCTCAGATACTTACTACCTGTGTAATCCTGGGCAAGTTACTTAACCCGGTTAGCCTCAATTTTATGGTTCTCAAAACCCATTTAGACAATTAAAAGTTTTGGAGATTCCCATAAAAGCGTATCTGAGTTATATCTATAAATATTTGTCAAATTTGAAATTAAAATATCTTAATATTATTATGAAAATAGTTTTTACCTCAAGGACTCCCAGAAAGGTCTTCAGAAAAGTTTTGAAGATCTGAAAACCACACATTAAAAATTGAGATTCTAGTCCATTTCCTATCTGAAACATGAAACTTACGTACAACATTACTGACAAATGATCGATTCTACTTCTCTAGGACTGAGTTTCCTCATCAAAGTGAAGGAGTGTTATTGGATGTTCTCTAAGCCCCCTTCTGGCTCATCTGATGTTGTTGGGAAAGTTGTACGATAGGGGTAGTATCAGGATAAGATGAGGATCAGGATAAGATGTATTATAGTCTACAGAAGGGTCCAGGGGATCACAAGACTCTTGAATACCTAAGGAGAAGCAGCTGGCTGTCATTGATACAGAGCTCATATTCATTATCTCATTTTTATGCTCATAAACATGACCCTATGAGGTAGGCAAAGGGACATACTATCCCCTTTTTATATATGAGAAAACAGATTAAGAAGATTAAATACCTATCCCAAAATTGAAAAGTTGAAACAGGATGCTTGGCAAAGATATTTAGATCTGGACAGTATAATGCAATAAAAAAGCAGCTTCTGTTTACTTCCCCAAGCCAGTTTCCTCATCTGTGAAAATAGGGACAGGTTGGGGTGGGGGCCAGGAGGTAGGAGGAGAAGTACATATAGAGGATACAGTTGTTAGAACACTGACCTTGAAGTCAGGCGGACCTGTGTGATCCTGGACAAGGTACTTAATCCCACTGGTCTGAAAAAAAATTTAAGATATTGTCTGTGATATCTAACTTAGATGATTGTTGTGATAATAAAATGAGATATATGTAATGTGTTTTTTTAATCTTTAAAGTTTATTCCAAGATTATCTTTATCTTGGTCAAATTGTTTCCTCTCTCTGGACCTTTCTCCTTTTCTGATCAAATGAGAAGGTTTGATTAGCCAGCTCTAAAGCCTATGATCTAGAATGAAATCCAACATGCTTTCTACTCTGCCACAGTTGCCTCCTAAGTAAGAGGGACAGCAATGTAGGAAAAACTTTGTCGAGAACCAACATCCCTAATTCAATTTGTTCTTTTATTGTTGTTCTGTTTTGTGGCAAGGCAACTAGGGTTTAAGTGACTTCACCAGAGTCACACAGCTAGTAAGTATCAAATGTCTAAAACTGAATTTGAACTCAGGTCCCCCTGACTCCAGGGCCAGTGCTCTATCCACTGCATCACCTAGCTGCCTCCTCCCTATTTTAACAAAATATGTTGCTTGACTTCATGAAATGGTAAATACTAGTGGTCTGTGTCAGAACCAAGATGAGGAATCCTACCTATCTACTTGAGATTCAAACGGAAGATTCCACCAAGAAATCCAGGGCTATTTGTCCAAGATATTCAAATCTTTTCTTTTTTATGCCTGCTCTCAATATTCAGCTCCCTGCTCAAAGAAAGCAAATGTATCTCCTCCAGATTAATTCTAAAGCCCTCCCAGTGGATTGTCCTGAGTTCTCATACAGTGGAAGGTTTCAGAATAAGTGCTCTGCTGCATTGCAAGTGTGCCTTCCCTTGCCTCCAACTACCATTTCCTTATCACTCTTCCCAGTCCACTCCCTCCAAAAGACTAAAGTTCAGAAACAGCAAAATCATTAAATATTATATGACAAAGAGAGTTGAGGCAGCTGGTGGCACAATAGATCAAGTGATGAATTTGGTGTAAGGAAGACTTGAGTGCAAATCCTGCCTTAGATACTTACTAGCTGTGAGGTCCTAGGCAAGTCACTTGACCCTATTTGCCTCAGTTTCCCTCATCTGTAAAATGAGCTGGAGAAGGAAATAGCAAACCACTCCACTATCTTTGCTGAAAAAACTCATAATGGAATCAGGAAAAACCATGTACAAGTGAAATAATTGAACAAAACTGTGTGATCCTGGGCAAATCATTTAACCTCTGTCTGCCTCAGTTTCTTCAACTGTAAAATTGGGATCATAATAGTACCTACCTCCCAATGTTGTTGTGAGGATCAAATCAATTGAGATAATATTTGTAAAGTGCTCAGCACAATAGATTATACATTGTAGGTATTTAACAAATGCTACTTTTTTTTTTTAAGTATACAGAGTAACACTGGGGAAACAGCCGCTATGTCAACACTTTCAATCTCAGTTTCCTTTTCTATAGAATAAGAGAAAAGTAATTCTTGTATTACTTATCTCTTAATGTTAGTGTTTGAAAAATGATTGGTACCTCAACTCTCCAAAGTTCTTAACTATTCCTTATGATATTTGTTAACTATCTGCCTCATGCCAGTATTTAGCATTAAACAGTTTCCAAACATTTGAAGATTTACTCAGGAATAACTTCAAGCATTATATAAATAGGCTGTAACTTTTTTTTAAATTTTTAATAGTATTTTTTTCCAAATACATATAATTTTAACACACATTTTTGTAAAACGTTGAGTTCTAAATTACCTCACCTCTTCCCAAGACAGCAAGCACATTGATATAGATTAATTATATGAAATTCTTTTAAACATATTTCCATATTAGTCATGTTGTTATGCTATAACCTTTGACCTAGGACCTCCTAAGGACTCTGGATGGACACAGACAGGGTCCAATATTGGGGAAGCTGACCCAAAGAGTCTCACTTTCATCTCTGTCCCCATCTAAGCATTTCATGGAAATTCCCAAAGTAAATTTTAAGAATAGTTTATTTCATTTATAGCAGCTCTTTTTATGGTGGCCAAGAATTAGAAATTGAGAGTATGCTTATGAATTGGGGAATTAATGAACAATTTCTGGCATATGATGGTACTCTATCACCATGATAGAGTACTTATAGCACTATTGTGCTATAAAAAATTATGACAGTGATTTCAGAAAACACATGGCAAGATCTATATGAGCTGATACAAAGTGAAGGGAAAAGATCCAGGACATCATTGTACACAGCAATAGCAATATTGTAATGATGATCTGAATATAATGTCTTCTATTGTTACATATGCTTTCTTGAAATGGAAATTTACTGTTACATATACTGAATCTTCCCTGATGTTCTCTTGGGCATATGAAAGTGTTTTGTTTTGTTTTGGTTTTCATTTTCCTCTGTTTTTTTTTTTTCTTATTTTATACTTAATCTTAAATAAATATTTCTAAAAAGAATTTTTTAAAAATGACATGACAATCATCTGTGAAAGACTTAACTATGATCAATACAATGATCCAAGACAATTCCAAAATAATGAAAAAAGATGCAACCCAACTTCAGAGAGAGAAAGAACTGATGAATTCAGTGCAAATTGGAATGCAATTCTCTTTATTTCTTTTTTTTTTTTTTTTGCTATATGACTAATATGGAAAATCTGTATCATGATTTCACATATATAATTTATATAATATTGTTTGCCTTCTAAGTGGGTGAAGAAGTAGGAGGAAAAAAGAGAATCTGTAACAAAATTTAAAAGAAAAGAATATTTTAAAATAATGTTTTAAGTGCAGAAAAAATAGCTTATTTCTTGTTTTATACAATTTCACATGTATAACCTTTGTCACGAGGCAGTTTATGGCTTAGAGAGTAGAGAATAGGGCCTGGATGGAGAGACTTACACGAACTGATGCTAAGTGAAATGAGCAGGACCAGGAGATCATTATATACTTCAACAACAATACTAGATGATGACCAGTTCTGATGGATCAGGCCATCCTCAGCAACGAGATCAACCAAATCATTTCTAATGGAGCAGTAATGAACTGAACTAGCTATGCCCAGAAAAAGAACTCTGGGAGATGACTAAAAACCATTACATTGAATTCCCAATCCCTATATTTATGCACACCTGCATCTTTGATTTCCTTCACAAGCTAATTGTACAATAATTCAGAGTCTGATTCTTTTTGTACAGCAAAATAATGTTTTGGTCATGTATACTTATTGTGTATCTAAGTTATATTTTAATATATTTAACATCTACTGGTCATCCTGCCATTTAGGGGAGGGGGTGGGGGGGGTAAGAGGTGAAAAATTGGAACAAGAGGTTTGGCAATTGTTAATGCTGTAAAGTTACCCATGTATATATCCTGTAAATAAAAGGCTATTAAATAAAAAAAAAAAAAAAAAAAAAAAGAATAGGGCCTGGAGTCAGGAACATTTGAATTCAAATCTAGTCTCACACACTTCTTACCTGCGTGTTTCTGGGCAAGTCATTTACCTCTGATTGCCTGACAAAATGGAATCATTGATCTGCTGGAAAAGGAAATAGCAAATTACTCCAGTGTCTTTGCCAAGAAAATCCCAAATGGGGTCATGAAGAGTTGGACATGACTGAACAAACTGAGCAACAACAATCTTATATCAGATTGCTTGCCATCTCAGGGAGGAGGAGGGAAGGGAGGGAGGGATATAATTTGAAACTCAAATCTTTAAAAAAAAAAAAAAATGAAAAAATTGTTTTCACATGCAATGCAAGGAAAATAGATTTAATTTTTTAAAAGAATAGCTTATTTCTACATTTTACACATGAGAAAAATTCGGTTCAAAGATAAAATGACTTTCATACTTAGAAACAGAGGCCAGATCTCTCAGTGTGGAGTCCTGTGTTTCTTCTGCTGGATACCACATGGATGATATATATTTGTGTACATGCAAAAAAAAAAACAAACTGGCATAGAATCATTTCATTCTTAATCCTACAGTCTTCATCTATTGCAGCAGGCAGAGTTTGAGTAGATTCTTCCTGACATTGAAAAATAGCACCACCATCGGTCACATTTAAGATGTTGCATGTGTGTTTGTGTAAATGTAATAACAGAGAAAGGGGTAACTGAAAATGAAGTTGACAAGTCAGGCCTAAGGCGATGGGGACTGGGGGTCACTGTGCTTGTAAAAGTGCAATCACTTAAGAGTAGCAATAAAGGCAAGAGTTTATCATACTGTCGTTTCATATTCTGTCATTGAAAAAAATCAATCCAAAGCCCTAGACCTGGTCTCCCTCTTCTTAAAGAATGCCCTTTCTCTCTATTGGCCTGTATGTTTTGCTCTCACTGCAGGAGGCGGACCAAAATCTGTTTATCTGCATTGTCTCAAGCCATGACAAGAACATCAAGATAGTGGAGCCTTCCCTCTGAACAATGTGATCAGTTCCCTGACCTTCTGCTTTTCAGCTCAAGGAAGAAAAACTGTTCCCTCCACATCACCCACCGAAAGAGAAGTCAGAGCTGAGCTTTGTGAGAGTAGCGAGGAGCTACCAGGAAAAGGTGAGATCTGCTCTATCAAGAGGCAGCTATCTTGTCAAAGTGTATTGATCACAAGACTGTGTTTGCAGACCAAGACTTAAAGAAGGCTTCTCTAAATTATATGATTTGAGTTTCTGTGTGCCGTATTAAGTCTTGGCAAGAACTTGGCAAGAAAACTCTGTCTCCAAGGGGGTGTTTCATTTTCAATTATAGTCAAGTGAGAAAAGTACCGAGAAATAGCATTTTGAAATTAATAACCACTTTCAAAGGAACAGATTGGTTTCATGTTTTCTTATTAAAGAATACATTCATTTACAGACTTTTATTAAATGCCTGCTGTGTGCCTAGAATTCTGCCTTAGGAAATACACAAGAAATAAGAAGACAAAGGGCTTAATCTCAAGGACATCAAATGTACGTAGTTGAAATAATCAGACAATATACAGGGAAATAACCAATAAAGTTGTATTTCAGGCAATGTGGGTTCTGTGTACCAAGTTATCTTTTAATGCATTGACTCTTAGGTTTACATATTCCTGAAGGGAGCTAATGGATAGACTGGACCTTGGGAGAGAGAAAGACGTAGGTTACCTGCAGAGCCAATGTAGTCAAAGCAACTAAGAAAGGCCCATGAACCTCCAGACCCAGCTCCTAGGATTTTCTACCTTATTTTTCCCTCTGAAATGCTTGATATATTCCTTGATATAAGGAACCCCCAACACATATATTCACACCACACACACACACACACACACACACACATACACACTCCCCCAAATCTCCCTTCCAAATCTTAATTTTCTGATTAATCATTTCAACTTTACATTATCAACTTTTGCATCCTTTGCCCTACTATCCTATCATCACTCTTTCTTTTTTTTAAGGCTTTCAAAGCATTTTTTATATATTATCTCATTTGAACCTCACAAAAATTATATAAAGTATATGTTCTTCTTATCTCCTTTATACAGAGCTGGAAAACTGAAGCTGAGAGATTAAATGACTTGCTCTGAGTCACCCAGATAGTATCTGAAGCAAGATTAAAATGCCCTTCTCATTCCTTTCCAGACCCTCAAACTTTATTACTCCCACTATCCACCTTCTTTCCTCCTATGCCACTGAATTCTGCTCAAGGAAGTTATACAGCCACACTGATGGGTCCACTACAAATTGATGTCATTGACTCTCAACTAAACTGTCATTGCTACACACAAATTCTATTAATTTTCTCTGATCATCTGTCACACTTTCCACAGCAGCTGTTTCAAACTTTGTCTATTGTTTTCAAGCAATCCATACTACCATCCCCCCAATTCCCTCCTAGCAGATGACCTCACTCATACTTAACTGAAAAGATGGAGGCCATATGTCCAGTGCCTCCTGACTACAAACTTTAAATCATCGCTGTGTTATTTCCCCTTTCTCTTTGCTTTTGCTCTAGGTTCAGAAATGAGGTGGCCCTTTTCCTTTCCATTAACAACGCCTCTATTTGTGCCTTTCACATGTTTTGTGGTAGATTATACCTCTCATCCTCTCCAATACATGACTTTTTATTTTTCCTTTATCCACTCCTCATTTTTCTGTTTTCTTCTAACATGCTCAGATCTCTCTCATTCTTTAAAGAAAAAACCCTCCACTTGATTTTACTATCTACTACATCATTATAATATAGCTCTACCTGCATTCCCTTAGAAACTTCTAAAGGAGAGCCTTCTTCAACCTTTGCTTTTATTTGCTCTTGGTTTCCTTATTAAGCTCTAGCTTCCACTTTCATTGTTGACCAAAATGTTTCTCCAAGGACCTATTAAACCGTTTATTGTTAAATCCAATTACCTTTTCTCATTCCTCATTCTTCTTGACTTCTTTGCCATATTTGACATATGTTGACCATTCCCTTCTTCAGAATAATTTCTCTTTCTTGGGTTTGGATGACACTGTTTTTTCATGGTTCTTTCTCGTATGAACATTCCTTCTCAGATTCTTTTTGATAAATCTTCATTCATTTCTCACCTACTATATATAGGTTTACTATTAAGACTCCCTTCTGACCCATTTTCTCTAAATTTCTTAGTGATTTAATCAGTTCTTATGGATTCAGCTATATAATATCTAAGCAGATGAGTCAAATAATTATATATCCAATCATCTTCCTTTTCTGTTTTAAATAGAATTTTATTCTTTCCTCAGTTAAATGTCAAGATTAGGGCAGCTAGGTGGTACAGTAGATAGACCATGAGCCCTGAAGTCAGCAGGACCTGAATTCAAATATGACTTCAGACACAACACTTTCTAGCTATGTAGCCCTAGGCAAGTCACTTAAACTCAATTGCCTCAGCAAAAAAAAAAAAAAAAAAAAAAAAAAAAAAAAGTCAAGAAGATTTTTAGCATTCATTTTTACAAGATTTTGAGTTCTAAATCCCCCCCCCCTTCTTCTCTTCTTCCTCTCCCTTCTATTGAAAATGGTAGGCATTTTGATTGTTGATACATGTGCGATCATGTAAAACATATTTCCATATTAGTCACAGTTGTAAAAAAAAAAAAGAAACAGAACAAAAAGGAGGAAAAAACATGAGAAGAAATAAAGTAAATGGAAAAAATTATGCTTCAATCTGCATTCTGAGCCCATCAGTTTTATCTGTTTATGGATAGCATTTTCTTTTCTGTGTCTTTTATGCTTGTCTGAGATTCTTGTGTTGCTGAGAAGAGCTGAGTCAATCAAAGTTGATCATCACACAATGCTGCTGATATAGTGTACAATGTTTTTCTTGTTTCCAATCATTTTCCTCTTAAGTCCCATATCAGCAGCAGCCTGCTACTTCATAGGCATCTTAAATTCAACATGTCCAAAATGTAATTCATTGCCTTTCCCTCAAAAACCATCCCTCCTCACAACTCCTTATTTCTGTAGATGGTAACATAATTTATAAAATACTTTGCCATCCTTAAAGAACTATATAAATCCTAGCTATTATTATTATGAATAATTTTGGGTCACCCAGGCTCTCAATCTCTCTACTTTTCACCTCACCCACTCCATATTCATTTACCTGTTAAGTCTTTATAAAATACTTTGCCATCCTTAAAGAACTATATAAATCCTAGCTATTATTATTATGAATAATTTTGGGTCACCCAGGCTCTCAATCTCTCTACTTTTCACCTCACCCACTCCATATTCACTCACCTGTTAAGCCTTTGTAATTTTATCTCTTCAATCTTTCTCATATCCACTCCTTTCTCCATTAACATCAAAAGAATCTTTTGGGGGAGACAAGGTAGGAGAGAACAGGCAGGAACCTGGCTGAACTGTTTTAACATTCCTTTCCAAACAACTTTAAAATAACTTCTCAAATCAAATTTTGGAACAGCAGAACCAAGAAAAGACCAGAATGAGACTGTTTTTAGCAGAAGGTCAGCAGGAGAAATCTATGACATGGAGGTGTATGCTGTCCCCAAATGCACATAGCAACAACAGCTGTGGACATTAGAGGAGACTACACAGCAGTTTTGGAAGCTTTCAGCCCAGAGGTGATAAAGAGGTCAGACAACTGGTCAGAAGGAGAATACAGGGGACCCTTTGCTGGCACTAGGTGAAGCTGCCACTGATTGGGAACGCTATTGCCCAAACATAGTTTTAGATCACAGTTCCAGGGTAGAGAGGAGCATTTGTAGTCAGTCACTACACTACTACACTAAACTACTTTATAAAAATATTTTCCTAGTTTATTGTTTTCCTTCTAATCTTGTCTGCATTAGTTTCATTTGTACAAAAACTTTTTAACTTAATATAATCAAAATTATCTATTTTGTGTTCAGTAATGGAATCCAGTTCCTCTTTGGCCACAAATTCCTTCCTTCTCCATAGATCCGAGAGGTAAACTATCCTTTCTTCTAATTTGCTTATAATATCGCTCTTCATGTCTAAATCAGGAGACATGTACCTAGGAATGACAAAACTATTGAGCCCATGAAAGCAGAAGAGTTCACCAAGTTAGTGTAGAGAGAAAAAAGCTGAGGAACCTAGACAGAGCTTTAGGAAATGCTCAAAGAGATGTGAAGTAAAAACTGAATGAATGATCAGAGAAATGCAAATTAAGACCACTTTGAGATACAACTGCACCCCTCTCAGATTGGCTAAGATGACAGGAAAAGATAATGATGAATGTTGGAGGAGATATGAGAAAACTGGGACACTAATACATTGTTGGTGGAACTGTGAATGGATCCAGCCATTCTGGAAAGTGATTTGGAACTATGCTCAAAAAGTTACCAAACTATGCATATTCTTTGACCCACCAAAAGAGATCATAAAGAGGGAAAGGGACCCACATATGCAAGAATGTTTATGGCAGCCCTTTTTGTAGTGGCAAAAAACTGAAAACTGAATGGATGCCCATCAATTGGCGAATGGCTGAATAAATTATGGCATATGAATGCTATGGAACATTATTGTTCTATAAGAAATGATCAGGAAAGTGATTTCAGAGAAGCCTAGAGAGACTTTACATGAACCGATGCTGAGTGAAATGAGCAGAACCAGGAGATCATTGTACATGGCAACATCAATATTATAGAACAATCAATTCTGATGGATGTGGCTCTCTTCAACAATGAGATGATCGATGCCAGTTCCAATGATCTTATGGTAAAAAGAGCCATCTACATCCAAAGAGAGGACTGTGGGAACTGAGTGTGGACCACAACATAATATTCTCACTCTTTTTGTTGTTGTTTGCTTGCATTTTGTTTTCTTACTCATTTGCTTTCTTTTTTTTATCTAATTTTTCTTATGCAGCAGGAGAATTGTATATATATGTTTACACATATTAGGTTTAACATGTATTTAACATATATTGAATTGCTTGCCATATAGGGGAGGGGATGGGGGGAAGGAAGAGAAAATCTGAAACACAAAGCTATGCAAGGGTCAATGTTGTCAAATTATCCATGCATATGTTTTAAAAATAAAATGCTTTATTTAAAAAAAAAAAAAAAAAAAAAAAAAAAAAAAAAAGACTGAATGAAAAGAAATGGTCAGACAACTAGGAGGGGAAATAGGAGGCTTATCGCTGATGTCTACCTAAAATGCGTGCATTAAGAATGAATGTCAATAAAGTGAAAAAAGACAAACAATTTGGGAATGTGGAGCCTTTTGAAAGGTAGGGCAGAACAACAGATCCCAAAGTAGGAAAAAAGACATAGAAGACCAGGACATTTACAGATTTTGCCAATTTCAAAATTTTACCTCAAGTGACCCTGAAGAAAAGAAAAAAGCAAGAAAACTTTCCTCCTATCTTTCTCTTTTGATCCTAAAGAACAAACTCTCAAAATTTCTCATATCAAGCTCTTCTCTGCTCAGCTCAGTTTTGCAGTAATAGGAAGGAAAGTAGCCTCTTTCCTCCCCATTCCTGCCAGTCTCTTTCCCTAATCCTTCCCATTCCCCATACTTTATATTTTAAAAATGCTTTCCCCCAAATAATGGTTACAACACCTTATCTTTGAGGGCTATTATATCATCTCTGAGGATAACAGTAAGCATCAGAAATGAGGACAAAAGAGGTTCACACATAGATTCCCAATGGAAACCTCTCTAAGGGAAGGAAAAACAGCCTCATAAAAACATACTAAAATCTCATTTCAAGCTTGCCAGAGCTCCAAGGCTCTTTGGTGACAGCCATGTAGAAACTGTTAGTCTTAGCATTTCCCATGTGGCTTATACCAATGGATTTAAGAGAGGGGAGGAAAAGAGAAGTACTGTCCACTCATAGAAATATGCACAGCTTCCTCTTTCTTCATATATTCTGTAATCTGCAGCAGGTTTACAGCTGACTGTCTGATTGACTTCTAAGCATGATCTGGCTTCCTGAAGAAATGCACCCCCACAGAGTTCTGCACAATCTAAACCCACCAATCCCCTTCCCAATTGTCTGTTTCAAAGATCCCAGCAGTGATTTCTACTCAGTGAAAGCAAAGGCAAAGGTTACTTCTGAAAGCAGGCAGTATTCCCTCATGAGAGATTAGGACTACGTTTATCAGTAAAAATGAAATTTTGGCTTAAATAATTTGGCCCCTCAACAGATAATCTTGAAGGGCAGCATTTATCTCCCTGTGCAGGTTCTAAACATGAAAGGAAAAAAAAACCCAAAACCAAAGCTTCCCTAGAGCTGGAGGGTCAAATTCCATGAGGATTGCCTCAGAGCCTTTATCCTTTTAAGAAATTTACAGTAAGTTTCATGCAGCTTTTCTGTGTAAAGTGTGGTCACAGAAGGGCTGAGCAAACTGGGATGTATGTGGCTGCTGGGGATATCATGGTAATTAATATACTGTAGAAATGTAAATATTATATAACATTAGTGATTTCTAAAAGCATTCTCTTCAAAAAACAGAGGGGTAGCCCAGGGAATCCTACATCTAGTTTCTGATGTATCATTTAATATTCATTAGATGATCTCTAAAATATCTTCCTACCTTAATATTCTGTAATTCTAAATACAATATTATATTATAATATATACATTGAGAGGCAGCACATACAAGGCATATGTCATAGACCATTTTGGCAGTCTAGTTTAAGCTTTTGGATCTCTTCTCAGAATAACAGTATGCATAAAAATACATAGGGTTACAAAAGAAATCAATTAAATTGAAATACCAAATAGTTTATCAAAATAATTTGAAAGCCAAGTTCATAAAGAGCAGACCATAAAAAAACAAAACAAAACAAAACAAAATAAGTTCATAAACTGACCACGTCACCCTCACCCTTTCCCCACCAATCACTAAACTCAAGTAACTCTGTATCCCCGGCAGGATCAAATATAAAATCATCGATTTGGGATTCAAAGTGTTCCATACTGCCCAAGTGTTCCAAACTGACCCTCCCAACCTTTCCAGTCTTCTTATACCTTACTGGCACACACACACACACACACACACACACACACACACACACACACAAACTGACCTAGGGACAATAGTCTTCTTATGATCCTCAAAGAAAATATTCCATTTCTCAGCTCCAGGATTTTTCTCTAGCTGTACCATGCTAGAGAATGGAACATTCCTGGAATGCTCTCCCGCCTCATCTCCACCTTCTGTCTTCCTTCAAGTCCCATCTAAAATCTCACCTTTTATAGGAAGTCTTTCCTGATCCCTCTTAATTCTAGTGCCTCCCCTCTATTAATTTCGATTTGTCCTACATATAGCTTGTTTGTACAAAGTTGTTTTGTTTATTATCTTCTGATAACATTCCTACTGAGCAGGGATTATCTCTTATCTTTCTTTGTATTAACAGAGTTTAGCATATTCCAGGCCCATAGTAGGTGCTTAGTTTTTGACTGATTGAGTTAATAACCCATTAATCTTTAGTGGAAAAAACACTGAACTTTAAGCCATCAAGATTTAGATTTGAATCTCTTAATAACCTTTCCTCCTAGATCTGGGAATATATGTAAATAACTTAACATTTCTATTCTTTAGTTTCCTCAACTATAAACTGGAGGTAAAATCGAATAGACTTGTTAAGAGAATGAAAAAGAGTTCTACAAACCTTAAAGTTTTACGTAAAAATAAGCAGTTATTAATCAATAACCCCCCAGTGGTATACTTTGGGAGATTGAAATATACATCTCAATAACAACAATAATAGCAAGCATTTATTAAATTCCCCATCAGTTCTATCCTGCCCTTATCCCCTTATTGAGGCATAAGGCAATCAGATTTTGGAAGGCTATGTGAACACAAGCTCTGTAGGACTCTATCCAATTGTAAAGTCTTTAAGGATGATCCCAGCAACAGAGCATGTCTATTGTTTAAGAATCAGTCTAGCTAAGTGCAGGTTATATAAGCTATTTAAGGATCACCAGCTGATATGAGGGTTGCTGAGCTCTTTTCAAGACTTCTCAGCCACCTTCAATGTCCACTTTTCACCCAACTCTCATCTATGTCTCCAAGAATATGTGGCATACCCACAAAGGGTAAAGCAGGCAAAACCAGGATGAGAATAACCAACAAGCCTCAAACCCATCACTGAGTTAGGTTGGTATCTATACAAAGCCTGTGAAGTCTTCCCTATGTGGAATGAATTGATGAGAACAGCTTGTTGCAACAGTCATGAAGATAGCTAAAGGAGACTCTGGGACTCTTAGAGCTTGGTCAGACATAAAAGACACCAAGGTCATAAACTGCATACTAGGTCATCGCCAGTCTTCACTTTTGGGAATTTGATGACTGGAAGAAAAAGTGAAACTGAAGACTTTGTTCAGTTCTGCCTCACTTAAATCCAATTCATGCACAAGTCATGATATCACCCCATGATGTCTTTGGTCTTCATTGAAAACAAAGGACAGGGGCAGGTAGGTGGTGCAGTGGATAGAGCACCAGCCCAGAAGTCAGGAGGACCTGAGTTCAAATCTGCTCTCAGACACTTAACACACTTCCTGGCTGTGTGACTCTGGGCAAATCACTTAACCCCAATTGCCTCAGCAAAAAAAAAAAAAGAAATAGAAGGAGAGAGAGCATGCCATAGTGTCATCTCCTTGATGTTATGGTCCTCTTCAAGAACAAAGGACAAATGACAACTCCAGGCGAAACATCCCCTCTTCCTTCATCCAGTCCCCATAAGGGACTGATCTCAAGGCACTTTCCCATCCCAGTTACTCTCCTTTGGATACTTCAATTCACTAATTCTTTCTGAAGTGTTTTGACATTCATTGTATTGTATGGGAATACAATATGGTACTTGGTCTTAAAACAAAAAAATTTAAATCCTTCCAAGTTTTTAAAACTTTCCTACAGGAATAGTAAAAACAACACCTGCACACAATAGTGACGGTCACTTTTCCAAGAGCAGGTGTGTGAAATAAACCAACCCTCTGCATCTTTAATCATATTTAATTAAAGCCTGTGAAACGTGAAAGGGATAGCAGTTACTATGACTGCATCTAATGGTAATTACCATGTCAATTCTTTCCAGTTTGACTTACTGCCAATTTTAGAGCCCATAGAAAGTAAGAAGCAAAAATAGAAGTTGGAGCAGTCACCAAAAAACGCATTTCATTGTCCATGGTGAAAAGCAACACAAAGCTATCTTGCTAATCACACACATTTGATATTTCTAGTTATTCTTACCTGCCAAATTGCATAATTTCATTTTGTTTGATTGAGCTCACAGGAAATAAGAACATTGTTTTTGGAGAGAAATGTTTAAGTTCTGGGAACTTCCATATTGTAATTCCTGACCATGTGACATCATTGTCTTGATTCAGAAACTTGAGATTGAAAAGAATCAATTGTAAACGGGAGGAGTTCCTACCTTTGTATTAATACAGCATCACAGGTGAGTCTTCTCTTGCAGAGAAGTGGAGATAAAGTGTGTAGAACTTCTTAAACTTCAACCTGGATTAAGCAATAATTAAAAGGAAAGGGGAAATATTTTTAGTTCTACTAAACATTGATTCCAATACTATATAAATTATGTGGGAAAATAGGCAAAAAAGGAGTCTTATCAAATTCTTTTTATGACACAGATATGATGTTGATGCTTAAACCAGGAAGAGTCAAAACAGAGAAAGAAAATTATAGACCAATTTCCCTAATGAATATTGATGAAAAAAATCTTAAATAAAATATTAGCAAAGAGATTACAGCAATTCAACAGGGTGATATACTAAGATGAAGTGGTATTTATATCAGGAATGCAGAACTGGTTTAATATCAGGGAAACTATGAGCATAATTGACTATATCAATAATCAAACTAATATTATCTCAATGATTATCTCAATAAATGCAAAAAAAAAGCATTTGACAAAATACAGCATCCATTCCTGATAAAAACAATAGAGAGCATAAGAATACATGGAGTTTTTCTTAAAATGACAAGCAGCATCTATCTGAAACCATTAGCAAACATTATATGTAATAGGGAGAAGCTAATTTGTATAAGAGATAGCTCTCTAAAAGGGGAAAAGTGGATGAATACAGAGGAAATTTCAGTAAAGACAAAACTAATAGATTTCAATAAAAATGTATTCTTAAAAAAATAAATATTGCAAAATTATAAAGAATGACCCCAAAGAAGATCTATATGTAAATAGCTTCTTCCACATACATTCCCTTGCAAAGGTACAAAAACCTCCACTTCTGTGGAATGTTGCCTATGTCAGATTTTTTAAAAATATTGATTGGTTTTGCTGTTTTTTCCCTCATTTCTTTTCTTTTTTTTCCTTTTTCATATAAATTTCTTTATTATAAGGAAACAGCTTGGAGAAGGTAGGGGGAAATATAGGTGATATAAAAACAAAAAAGATATCAATACATATCTATTTTTTTAATTTATTAAGCATGTCTTATTTTTTACGCACTGAATTGTGGACATTATGAATTATGAGACAAAAGGAACTATATTCTATCAAGAGAAATAACATGTATATGTAAATAGAAAATCTTAATGGCATTAATTACCTAAAACTGCACTAATACTTTTGAAATGTTATATATATATGAAATGAGTAGAAATGTGCATGTCACTTAGAGTACTGACAACTAAGGGGGAGCCAAAAATTACATATAGGAAGAGAAAGATAAGCTGTGCTTTAAAAAAAAATAAAACAAGGATTCTAAGAGACAAAGGTGAAGAGGAAATGCACTTCAGGCATGAGGGAAAGTCTATCCAAAGGTGTGGAACTAAGAAATGGAATGTCTTCTACAAGGAACAATAGGAGTGGTCCAATTTGGCTGGAACATACAGTACATGAAGGAAAATAACCTGTAATATGACTAGAAAAGCAAACTGAAGATTGTGAAGGGTGAAATGCTTGACTTCTGTTATTATCATTCAAGGGTAATTGCCTTCTCCAAAATCATCAGTGATCTTTTAATGGCCATCATCTTTCAAATATCACAGTAGCCTTCTGGTTGGTCTCCCAGGCTCAAGTCTCTTCTCACTCCTATCCTTTCTTTACTCATCTGCCCAGAGTAATTTTCCTGAAATATAGGGTTTGCCCATGTAGCCCCTCTATTCAATAATCCTTAGTGTGGTCCAATAGTCCAAGATCAAATATAATCTTTTGTTTGACCTTCCTCCTCATGTTCTAACATACATCTACAATGGCCTACATGCTGATCCTTCCAGACAATACTTCATCTCTTATCTCTGTGCCTTTTCATTGGCTGTCCCTCATGCTTCAAATGCTTTTCTTCTCTGTATTCCCTAGCTTCCTTCAAGATGCAATTTCAACCTTCTGCAAGAGATCTTTCCTGGATGGGATAGTTATCACTTACAGCTAAATCTTCACTGTCAATGGTCAGTAAGAATCCAGAAATGAAATAGATGAGACTTAATCACCTACAAATCATCTGTACTTTGTTAAAATATAGATGTTCTCAAATCCAATTCTGAATGCTATTCCTATGATCTCAAAAGAATCACATTGTCATTACTGTTGCAAATCTGAATAAAGAACATAAGAAAATGAAAAAAAAAGAGCGAAAGAGATAGAGAGAGAGAGAGATCTTTCTTGGTCCCCCTCAAATTACCTCCGAGTATTTTTACCTCCGAGATTATCTTCCATTTATATTGCATGTACCTTGTTATATACATAGTTATTTACATTGTATATCCCCTTAGAATGCAAATTTTCTTTTTATTTTATTTTATTTTTATTTTTTATTTAATAGCTTTTTATTTACAGGTTATATGTATGGGTAACTTTACAGCATTAACAATTGCCAAACCTCTTGTTCCAATTTTTCACCTCTTACCCCCCACCCTCTCCCCCAGATGGCAGGATGACCAGTAGATGTTAAATATATTAAAATATAAATTAGATACACAATAAGTATACATGGCCAAACCGTTATTTTACTGTACAAAAAGAATCAGACTCTGAAATATTGTACAATTAGCTTGTGAAGGAAATCAAAAATGCATGTGGGCAAAAATATGGGGATTGGGAATTCAATGTAATGGTTTTTGGTCATCTCCCAGAGTTCTTTCTCTGGGCGTAGCTGGTTCAGTTCATTACTGCTCCATTGGAAATGATTTGGTTGATCTCATTGCTGAGGATGGCCAGGTCCATCAGAACTGGTCATCATATAGTATTGTTGTTGAAGTATATAATGATCTCCTGGTCCTGCTCATTTCACTCAGCATCAGTTCATGTAAGTCTCTCCAGGCCTTTCTGAAATCATCCTGTTGGTCATTTCTTACAGAACAATAATATTCCATAATATTCATATACCACAATTTATTCAGCCATTCTCCAACTGATGGGCAGCCACTCAATTTCCAGTTAGAATGCAAATTTTCTTGAGAGCAAAAATTTTTTTGACTTTTTAGTGCTTAACATAATTCCTGGCACATTTATTTATCTTTATCGATCTTTCTGAATATTATCTAACTTTCTAATATGTATCTATTATGAATCTAGCTATCTATTCATCTATCTATAATCTATCTACATATCTATTTCTATATATCTCAATATATCTCTATCTATTCTTGAGAGCAAAGATGGCATTTTCCTTTCTGATGTTGAACACAATTCCTAGTACATCTTTGTTGTGAAGTAATTTTAGTCATGACTCTTCATTACCCTGTTTGGGGTTTTCTTGGCAAAGGTATTGGAGGACTTTGCCATTTCCTTCTTCAATGCATTTTACAGATGAGGGACTAAGGTGAACAGTATTAAGTGACTTGTCCAGGGTCCCACAACTAATAAGATAGAGATATAGCTATATAAAAATATAAATATCTCTATATAGATATTTATGAAGATATGTGAAGTAGATTAATTATAAATAAAAATTTCGAAAAACAGATTTAATTTCTATTTCTCTTTCAAGTTCTAGTTCCTAGACTTCAGTCTCATGATAATAGGAATAATATTTTTTATTTCCTTGAATTTCCCCTAAGAAATATTGATTCTTTTTCAATCCCAAAATTCCTTTAATTGCCTTAAAAAAAATTAAGGGCTTAAGTGACAGGAAATAGGCAATGTGTAGTTATTCCAGTACTGACATTTTTAAAACTAAAAACTACATTAGACTTCTTTAATTTTATAAAACACTCCAAACTAATTCTATATTGGTATACATAAACTGCCTATTCTCTTCCCCAGTATGATTTTCCCCCTCAGGGGACTTTGAGTGGTCTCTTCCTGTTAATTGTAGGATACTGACTACGACATCAAAGCCAGACTGACATTTCTCTATCATTCAATGTCTTCCACATATCCTGTGCTCTTTCATGGGCCTTTCCTTCCTTGTGTTTATTGTTAGCAGGCTTCAGGGGCCTTTCTCTGAAAATTCTCTATTATAGGCCAATAAAAGGAAGTATAGTGAGGCACTTCTGCTATTTAAGAATCATCAGATAAGTTTTTGATGAACTCTAAGCAACTCTGAGCATGTAATGATTTCCTTTAGGGGCCAGCTATGGGATTTCCACACAAATTCCCTTTCCCCCCCTTTTTTTTTATTAGGCCTGCTGAGCTTTGCAGCCTGTTTCCAGATGGTCTGAAGTTTTTTAGTAGATGACTTGGCCCACAGGCCTGGCAAGGGCAATCCTTTAAAATCTATATTAACCACTGAGGCATCTGCTGTCCTCACACCTCAGCAAATCACGTCAAGATGAAAAATGCTTTTGTGTATTTTGAGTATGGTGTGAAGGATTTATGTTCCAAGTTCCTTTGTTTAGAGGGAGATAACTGAGAAGTCTACCACTGGCTTCCAGGAAGTCATACCCTAATTTCTAGTCTGAGTCTAAAAATGGTCCAGATTCTTCTTGACCTACTCACTCCACTGCTGTCCCAGAGGTTACTGTATTCTAAGCTTGAATCCAAGCCAAACTTCTATCTGCAAATGTGATCTAAGGCAGGGTTAGGCTGGATTGGATACTCTCCAGTCTCTAAAAATTTGCTAAAAATGTCAGTTGTTTCAATAGTGCCTAACTCTTCATTACCCCTTTGGGCTTTTCTTGGCAAAAATGCTGGAGTACTTTGCCACTTCCTTCTCCAATTCATTTTAGATATGAGAAACTGAGGCAATCAGGGATAAGTGACTTGCTTGGGATTATAGAGCTAGTAAATGTCTGAGGCTAGATTTGAACTGAGGAAATTTTCTTAATTTCAGGGCCTGCCCTCTATTTAATGTGATACCTAGTTGCCTGTTTCTAGAAGCATACCTGGCTTGTAAGAATTCCTAGGTGATTAATTAGGTCATTTCAGGGAATGATATTAAAAAAATCATGTGATCCATTTCATTGGCCATAGGTAGATAAATCCTCAGGAGTGCTATTCTGAGATCTAATTCTGACCCAAATATTACTGAGGGCCAAGACAGTCCCATCAATGGTTACCTTGCTGAACTGTAGCAAAACATTCTTCTATACCATCTTCTCAAAAGACAACATCTGTAATTAAAAGATTTTTATCCTACATACTTAGGAGAGGATCCATTGCTATTGAGGGGTAATTAGTGCTCTATTTCAGGGCAAAAACAAACAGAGGGACATACCTCCTCTTCTGTACTTACTATCACCTTGCCTTATTCATTTCAGCATCATTAGCATAGCTAGTCCCATACTGTAATCCCCAGGATTCCATTGCAAAGGTGTACCTTCTTCATAGTTCTTTTCTCCTCCCCCAAGTCTCAGAGAGGTGGGGGCCAGACTCTTGGTGATTAGTTGATACCCTTGTAGTGTGACAACACTCACTGTTGGACTTCTCTCTCTGCCCTAACTCCTCAAGAACTAATTTCAAGAATTCCATATTATAAGGCTGCCTAATAGAGACTTCTCCAGACTATCACAAGGTTTGAAGATTATGGTTCCTTGTGTTGGAAAATTTTGCCTCAATTTGCTGTTACTTTTCTCCAAAACACATTGGAAGCTTTGAATTTTCACTATAATTCATTCAATTAAAATTATCAGTCAAAGGTTAAATAACTATTATTATAAAGAGCAGAATTTTCAGTATTAAATCATGTGTATTTATAAAAAGAAATTTTTGTGTCCTTTGTCATAGATACTCATGATCCATTAGATTGGGAAGTCCTTGAGAGCAATATCTTTTGGTTCTTTTTGTTTCACCAGTACTTATCACAATGCCTGGAACATTGTTATTGTTCTTCTAGGTAGTAGAATTACAAAATGGAAGTTGGAAAGGACCTCAGTGACCATCTCATCAAATCTACTACCAAAAGGAATCCTCATTACAATATATTCAATAATTGGTCATTTAGTCTTACTAGAAGATCTACAAAGTGGAAAATCCTACTTTTTGTGTTCCAAAAAGTATTGAGACATCTGGACTGATTCTTCTGTCTTCAACAAATGATTTGAGAGGACATTTACAGATATATTGGACTATCCAGATGTATATTAACCATTGTTAATGTCTACTTATGCCCATCAATATCTTTAATTCTTCAAAAGATCTCTGTTTTCCTCAGTGTGGACAAATCCCGGGGTCAATGCAGAACATAGACCCTCTACACCTTGCTCTGGTCCAAAAATTCATCACCTGGTGCCAACCCTGAATTATGAGTATTTCCAAATTGGTCCTTGATTGGCAAATACCCAATCCCTCACCAAGTCTGCATTCAAAGCCTTAGTAGAACCCCTCAGTCTTTAAGAACAACATTGTAAGTTATATGACTTAAATTTTAGCAGGGCTGAATGTAAATCAACACATGCTGTGTTCATTTCTTTTTTCTGCTTTGTTTTTTTATCTCTCCAATGTTTTTTTTTTCCCATTTGCTCTGATTTTTCTCTCCCAACATAATTCATAAAACAATATGTATTAAAATTTTTTAAAAAATATATTTCAGCAGGGACTGTCAATCAACATCTCTTAGAAAACTAAAAGATGTCTTTCAGTGATCATTCTAAATAAGGGAGTGATATAGTAAACAGCTCCTCCCAGTCTATTCCTGCATTGCTCTTGCCCAGGGATGCCCCAGGGATGACTGCTATTTCTACCCTCTCCTTTTCATGCTTCAATTCATAGACTCAGAATTGGGATAATATGTCCCTTTAGTTTGGATCAATGCCAAGCACTGATGGGCTTAATTCATGTGATCCTAGGATCATTGATTTGAGCTCAAAGATCACAGAAGCCATCTGGTCGAAGTCCTATATTTTAAAGATGAAAAAACTGAGGCCCAGGTAGGTAACTTATTTCCCTATGATTACACAGGTAGTAAATGGCAGACTTACCTAGGTTCTTTGGCTCTGGTAGTGCTCTCAGGTCTGGAGGACCTGAGAAAACATAAACTGCTAGAATGCCCACTCTGACAATTTGGTGGTAAGCACAATTTAAAACATATAAGCTCTGGTCTACAATGTCCTAAGAGGTATCGGTCCTTGCTGCCTTGCAACTAGCCTCCTCCCTATGTTCAGTAATAGCCATTAAGATCAACCCGAGTACCCTGCTGACAAATCCCCATTTTTATCAGCAGGGAATAGGAGGAAAGGCATTTTCTGAGGGTGGCTCCCAGCCTGCTGTGGTTTGGCAGAGAGCTAGTTTGCTAACTGGGGGGCACAGGGCAGATCTGTCTTTTAAGCGTGGTGTGCTGTTGATTTCAATATATTTGTCATTACTCTATATTACTGGGACTGGAAGTATAGGTATGTGGGTAGCTGGGAGAGGGGAAAGGTCAGACAGAATTCTAAGTTAGAATCACAGGATATTAGAGTCAGAAGAAAGCTTAAAGGGATATTTATTCCAAACCCCTTGGGAAACTGAAATTGAAAGTGGGGAAAATAACTCAGTTGAAATCACATCACTAATTAGTGTCATAGGCAGGACTTGAATCAGACTCCCCAAGTCTTATTCTGATAATCTTTTCTACTATACTGTTGGAGCAGTTCTAACATCTGGGTTGGACAAAACAATAGAGTTCAATAATGTCATTCTTATTAGCTCTTCTATGAAAGTTCTGAATGGGGAATGAAATTACAACTCACATCTAGAAGGAGAATTTGATGTCCTCTGGAATGAAATCCATTCTTTAGTGCATGATTATACTTAATAGACAGTTTGTTATTATGCAATTTTCTTAAACAAAACAAAACAAGCACCTCCCCCTATAGTAGACACTACAACCTCAAGAAATTATCTCCCTTTCCATTCAGAGCTTCTTGTTTGGTCTAATCCTAAAGAAAATTGTGTATGTTTCTGACCTCACTTGCAAAAGTCTCTTTTGATACAATGATTTTAAACAGCAATCACTGGGTCCCTTCCAAATGTATGTCCTTTGCCTGGAGCCTTTTTATTCTATAATTGTGTAAGAAGCAGTAAAAGAAGAGCTGTCCCATAAATTCTTCCTTTCTGCTAACAGTAAACTCTGAAAGTTGAAAGTATTATGAACATAAACCAGTTTCTATCATCCTCTAAGAGCAGGAGTTCTTAATCAAGGATCTTTAAACTAGTTTTTCACATTTTGATAGTTGAATTTCAATTGGTTTATTTATAAAATCTTATAGTTCATGACTTTCTAATTCTACCTTTGGATATTTATTAGAGGTGTGATCCTGAGCAAGACAGAACCTCTGTTTGCCTCACTTTCTGCAACTATAAAATGGCGACAATAATAACCCCTACCTAAAGGGTGTTGCGAAGATGAGGTAAATTAGTGAAGCAAGATATCTGGTACATAGTTGGCACTAATATCAGTGTTTATTCCCTTCCCTTCCCTTAGTCTAAGAAGGGATAAATCAACTTCACCAGATTGCAAAAGCGTCAATGAAGCCAAAAAAGGGCTAAGGATTAGAGAATTTTGTTTAAATGTTTAAATATTTCCATGTTTGCTTTAATGTCCTTGGTAAGCTTTGTTTGAATTTTTATTGAAAAGTGTCTATTGTATCAAAATAAAAATATATTTTTTTTAATTTTAAAAAGTAAGGTTTTTACTTTTTGTGGTGGGAAAAGACTGGGAAAAAATAAATGCCCATTATTTGGCTAAGCAAACTATGATATGTAAATTACTATACCATGAGGAATAAGGACTACAAGGAAAACAGAAAAACATAAGACATAAGAATTAATGCAGAAAAAGCTAAGCAGAAGGGCAGCTAGGTGGCACAGTGGATAGAGCACTGCCCCCTGAGTCAGGACCTGAGTTCTAATCCAGCCTCAGACAGTTGATAATTGTATAAACCTGGGCATATCACTTAAGCCTGATTGCCTCACCAAAATAAACAAAGAAATAAGAACTAGAAATATATATAAATGATCATTATAACAATGTAAATAAAAAGAACAGGAAAACAAACGAAATGAAGCTGAACACTGTGTAATTATAATGACCAACCAACCTTGGTCCTAAAGAAGGATTAACAAAATGCAGTTCCCTCCTTTCTTTGCAGAGCAGGAGAACTATGAATATGAAATATCATATATACATATATATGTATTCAGACTCAGACTCAAATATAACATCTATTTTTTATATTTATTTCATTTTCCCCCTCACACATCTACATCCAGTTGTCATTTTTTTAATAACTTTCCTTTCCTATTTTTCCTTTGTTCACAGTTTGAAGATTTTGCTCATTTTGAACTTCCACAAATATTTATTAAATATCCAGTAGGCATAAGACTCTGTATTAGATGCCAGAGATACAAAGGTGAAATTAGTAATGATAACTAACATTTAAATGGTGCTTTATGATGATGGCAAAAGTTTCCATGCAACTTAGAATCTCTTTAACATCTAAAGGAAATATAAACATTGTGTCTGATTCACTTAGACTTTTATGAATATGTAACTGTGATGATAGCTTTCTGATGGTAAAGAATGTCTATGAAACTATGTAATAATCTTCTATGCAATTGGAATACTCAATTTTTCTAACAATAAAACAGCTCCTAAACTTACTGGTACGACTTCAAAATGCAGCAAAATTTTCTTTGAATAGAGGCCATGGCTTTGTGGTTTTCAGTTTACATAATTCCTCTTCTATATTACAAAAATAAAGGAAGGGATTGAACCTTGAAGTTTAAAAAACAAAACAAAACAAAACACAGAGATCACAAGGCCAGAATTTTGCGGATGGGTGAACTTTTTAAAAAGAAAATATTTTCTGCAAAAGTTTCTAGGAATAACAATAACACATTTTCATAATGGCAATGATTGATCTTCTAGTAGAAAACTACCATTTTGGGGGGAAAATTAATATAAAGTAGAAAAAAATTAAATAGTGCTTACTATTTTTAATTAAATGGTGCTTAAATTGGGCTAAGCAATTATTATCTCATTTGATCTGGGCAACAACCCTAGAAAAAAGATGCTATAATTACCCTCATTTTACACATGAGTAAACTGAGGCAAACAGAGATTAAGTGATTTACCCACTGTCCCCTAGCTAGTAAATCTCTGAAGCTGGTCTTCTTCACTCCAAGTCCAGAGCTTTATCCACTGAGCCATCTAGATACCCTCAAGGTGATTACAATCTAGCATAAGGATAGGCAGAAAGAACCATCATCACCAGAGGAGTCTTACCCCTTTTTCCATCCCCTTGGGTGGGGCTGTTTGAATGCTCATAAAGTTTGAATAAGATGGGAATCGACTAATTGTTTCTGGCATCTGCTCCCTCACTGTTTCTTAAGATTCTCCATGTCTTATCATCTGCCTTTTCTCTGTGCCTGAAGTTCCTGAGTCCTGCCATCTAATTTATGACAGCACCACCACCCCCCCCCCCATTCTTTTGAGTTGTGTTGAATGTGAGCTCCTTGAGAGCTAAGAATATAGAACATTTTCTATTTGTAACACCAGTACTTAACACAGTGCTTGGCACAGAGAATGCACTTAATGCTTCCTCTGCACCCCACCTCAGTCATTGCTTCATTCAATACATCAGATAGTTTGTGGTGAAAGATTAGGAGAATGAAAATAGCTGTTAGCTGAGAACCAGGGAAGACTGGATGGGGGATATGATCCCCAAGCATTTTGGCAAGTGGATATGATGAAGTTTCCTTCCAGACTTACTGGGACAGTATAGACAAAGCTATGGATATGCAAGAGGGCCAGATTAGATAAAAGAATTGCAAATAATCTGAGGTGCAAAGTGCATTGAGAAATTGGATCTTGTGATAGCTCTAGGGAGTCACTTTTGAGAGAACCTCTCATCCCAAGAACTCAAAAAAATCTAATTTTTCCCATGTTTCCCAAAAGTTTAACTCAACCTTAATTCTATCTTTTAGCAGAACTATAATAGATTTAATTGTTTGGGTGATTTTCAACAAATCTCTGAAATAATGCATTATATTTTTCATCTAGGCTTTCTATTTCCATATAAAAATCAAATTAACAGCTTCTAAAATGAAACTTTGCACATCAAAGTTCCCTCCCACCTTCCCGTTCATTATTCAATTGAAGAGCTTCAGACACATGCAGTGGGACTCTGCCATCTTCAGGCCTGAGAGAGGCTTACAACCACCACAGAAGTTAAGGGTAGGGGGCAGACGAGGAACCCAGATTTTAAAGGGCAACTTTTCATTTTAATCTTGAATCTGAAGATGTTCCATGTAAAATTAACGGAGAGAAAAATTAGTCACTTGGCCGTGAATTGAGAAGTGGTTGTTTTCCATTGTCAACCCAATAATTGCAGATAAAATTAGCAAAAGTAATTTGTTGCCCAAATCAGAAGAACCCCACTGAGAAATACCATTTGTGGTGCTATTAAAATAACAATGTTTTGCTGAGCTTTTGGCACATGTGCTTTGGGTAGTTTTTATTCTTATTCTTATAGAATCTCTTTGCAAAACCATTTCCTTCAATAAAAACAAAGCACTTTTCATTACCTTGACAGTTTTTGGCAGCTTTTCATAGTTGTTTCAAAGTTGTGGATCAAGTTGAAAATAGGGAAAGATATTGTGAAGGTTGCATAAGGAAGGAATTTATATAGACTATCGCCATAAAAATATAAATAATTGCAAACATCAATAAACACATATAATTGAAAACCCATACTATGTACTTAATATACCATATCTCCAACCATCTGTTTAGTGCTTAATAGATTATAAATGCTTATAAACTGTTATTAAATTCCAGGAATGAAAATTAATTCTTAGATGCCACTGGCAAGAGAAACTAAAGAAACTCATTCATAATACCAAAATAAAAATAAAAAAAAAGTAAACCTCCTTCACATGGCTCTAGCCAACACTAAATGAGCCTTCCTAATTTGGCAAACCCAGCAAGAACACACCAGAATCAATATTTGTAAGAGGGGAAATGGAACTAGGTTGGGCAGGCAGATTGGAGCACAAGAAGTTTTAAAACCTCCTGGGGAAATTGTGGTGATTTGGGTCAGCTCCTGAAAAGAGGCAGCCTGAGGGAGGGGCCGTTGCCTCTTCATTAACCCTCATTAACTGTTTTGCATTCTTCCTGTCTATACTATTCAGCCCCTAAAAAGCGATTCAGCATATGAGTGAGAAGCTTATATGTTTTATAAACATAATTTTTTTTGGCAAAGCCGCTCTAGCTATTGTACATAAATTCTGAGGATTTTATCCCATTTTGAATTATAATCACATGCCTACTATAGTCAAACTTGGAGCTAAGGGGATAGAAAAACAAAAGTAAACCCATTCATGCCCTCAAGGAGTTTACTTTGCTCTGACTCCCACCTATTGTTTCTGCCTAATTTGGCCCTCTAGGTTTAAATGCCTTTACTTTCAGTCTTTTATTTTTCCCCCAATTATGTCACACCTCACATGACATCATTTTGAGTTTTCTTGGCAAAGATACTGGAATAGTTTGACATTTCTTTTTCCAGTTCATTTTATATATGAAGAAACTGAGGCAAACAAGGTTAAGCAACTTGCCCAGTGACAGACACACAAATAGTAGATTTCTGAGGCCAAATTTGAGTCTTCGTGACTTCAGTTCAGGCACTCTATCCACTACATTACCCAGCTACCCTTTGAATCCAATAAGACAAATCTAATCCATCTTTCTCATGACAGCCTTCAAATACTCAAATTATCATGCCATCACTTCTAGAGCTTTTTCCAGGGTAAATATCCCCAGTTCTTTCCATTAATCTTCATATGACATGGATTCAAAGCCTTTCACCATCCTGGTTACACTCTCCTGGGTGGATGCCTAAAATGTGGTTTTTAGAACCAAATACAACAATCTAAATATTGTCTGACCAACATGGAGTACATCAGGATTATCACCTCCTCGGTCCTGGAAGCAATACTTCTTAATGCTGCCCAAAATTTCACTAGTCTTTTGGCCTGCCACATCACACTGCTGACTCATAATGAAATTGCAGTCCACTAAGATCCCCAAGTCTTTTGGAGACAAACTGTTATCTAATTCTCTTACCTTGTACTTGTGACGTTGGAGGTTTTGTTTTTTTTTTTTTTTTACCCAAATATAAGATTTTACTGTTTTTTTATTATTGTTATTGGGCTTTTATCTTATTAGATCTTAGTATGTTAACAATTGCAATTATTCTTTATAAATGATAAATGGCCCTCTTGCAAAATGGCTATCTTCCAAATCTGCTTGAAATTGCTTGAAGTAATCATAAATGGTCCTACTCAAAATTGCAAAGAGTCATTCATGAGGACTCAGAAAATACAGCAAGTTCTGAATATTTATATAGGGAGGCCCCACATTTAATGAAGCCCATATGTTGCCAGAGCTATCCGCCATATGGGGTATGGGGGTATCTTTATGTGGCTTGAAGAGAGGTGGAATAGACATCACTAGACTCTTCAAAAGCAGACGCAGGCGTGTATATACACACACACACACACACACACACACACCGATTTTCTTCAGAGGAGATTTTATTTCCTGCCAGGGGAAAAGGCGGGAAGTTTTAGAGGGTAGAGGCTTGACTACTCTGGTTTCCTCCAGAGAAGGGGTGGGGGTAGGGAATGGGAAGGATGATCTCTTTTAAATATTATTAGCCTAAAGGATGTCTCAAGTTTAAGTTGATTTCTGATCACTCTTTTATTCCTTAGGGGGAAGCAAAACTCCAAGCTTTCTATCCAAGTTTCAACTCCTTTCCCATCAAATATTAGTTCCCCTATGAATTTAGCCAAGAAATTCCATTTATCTAAATAAGTAGCAAAACAGAAATAAGAGAAGCATACATATGAGAATATATAGCAGACAATATAGAATGAAGGAGCTTTCCCCTTGGGGATGAAGTCATTTAGCCCAACCAAAAGATAAAGTCGTTGATCTTATGCAAATAGAAATCCCCCAAAGTCTATAGCGTAGCAAATGAGGTATAAAGACATGATGGAGACTCTGGACTGTTAAATAGCTTCATCCATGGTTTCCTCTATCTTCCCTCTCAAAGCTGGCAGTCAGAAGCATCCAAAGTGACATCAGGCCTGCATCAACTCAAAGTTGGTGAGAACTTGAAGATTAAATAAACTAGCCTATCACTGTTACCAACTCCATCCTAACCCTCACACAAGGCCTGGCATTCATCTTCACCAAAGAGTAGAAAGTTTCAAACCAAAGAACTCTGGGGTTGCATGTATTTAGAATTTATTTCAAAGAAAAAAGACCTTTGAAAGTGTCCAACTGAATGAAAAGTACTAAATGGGGTTCACTGAAATAAAGACTGGTTTGGAGGAAAAGGTCCTTAAAGAATCAAACCCAGAGATTTCATGGGAGCATGAGGGGACCTGTCAAGTGGTTTCCCTTTTCTCACTATTATAAATATCCTTGTAGGTAAATAGTGGTGAGAGAAAAAGATAATTTTTGAAATAAAGGGAGGGATGGAAGAATGAAGGAAGAATAGTAATACACATGGAATTTACTGATTGCCTGGACATGCCAAGTAAAACTCTAGTTTCTAAGGAGACTGGTTGCTGTCCTATCTCAAACATACCTTCTAGACTATTAATCCATCAACAAGTTCCTGACCAAGAAAAGGCTAATCCTTCCTGATGTGACAATACTTTACCACCTATTATCAGACAAGAGTAAGAAAACAGCTCTAGCAGACAAAAGGAAATGGGTTATGGATTTTTCTCTGCTGTTTTATTCTTTAATTCTATCACCCCACTCATTTTTCAGCAATCATGCAGGACAGCTGTCCAGATCATCTTGCATGAATGGAAAAAAATAAAATGCAGGCTCCCCAAAGGGAGTTACCCAAATCAGGCTAAGAAATCAATCCAAAGAACATTAAGTAAAGACCTTCCTCATACTGAGACCCTGTGTATTTGATTTCCTACAGCAATTACATGAATGAATTCAATATATCTGTATGTTATAATGGGGTGATCTAATTCTCACACTGCATGGAATCAAAGCTGAAGATAGTTCCCATATTCAGTGTTCTCTAGGAATCAGGAAAGGAAAAAAAAGAAGCTTTCCTGATGGGTCTGCAAAGGATATTGTCCAGAAGAAATGAGAGCTACTAAAAGAATGAGTTTCAAAAATATAAAGAAATATCCAAAAGATGGAAGCAAGAACAAGTAACAGAGGTTTAATATGAGTGTGATACAGTCCTAGAAAAAAAAAGTTTCAAGAATACTAAAGCTCATACTGAACTGAGAATTTCAAGGAACGATTAAGAATAATTATATTGGAGGAAATTGTATCAAGGAAGAGATATAATCTTTGCTTGGGGAAGATGGGATGATGAAAACAGAAAGAAGCTGCTAATTTCTCATTTTGCATAAGTTCTTTCTGCTAAGGAAAATGGTTTTTATAGTAGAGATGATAGAATAAAAATGACTAAAGGCACTGACACCCAAGATAATCAGGAGACAGATAGTATGAGATCACCTAGTTGGCCTTGATGAATTTAAGTCATCTGGCTTAGATGAATTATCCTTGGATAAGAACTGGCAAATATGATTACTAAACCACAGACGGTGATATATAAAAGATCATGGGCAAACAGCAAAGAAACCAAAAGATTGAAGAAGGGGAAATACTATAATGATTTAAAAGGGAGGTGGAGTGGGGAATGGAACTTGGCTTGTGCAATTCCTAGGAAAATTCTAAAATGGATCATTTGAAAAATGACTAGAAAACATAGAAAGAAAAGCTGTGAATACAAAGCAGTATGGCTCCTTCAACAATAGGTCATGCCAGACTAACCACATTTCCCTTTTTTTTTTTCTTTTTTAACTGGAATAGGATTTCTATGCTAGTAGAGGGCAATGCTGTGGATTGTCAGATGGAAGATTAGACTTTTCTGTTTGACTCTAGCAGGCAGAAGGAGATGATTGGAAATTGCTAAGAAGCCAATTTAGGTTTAATTTCTAAATAGTTTTCCTCAAAATTAGAGCTGTCAAAAGTGGAGCAGCTCCCTTGAGAAATAACAGGTTCCCCCTTCTTGGAGGTTTTCAAGCAGAAGCTAGACAAACTCTCATTAGTATATTTTAGTAGGAATCCCTTTCCAGTATGAATTGAACAATATGGCCAATGAGATCCCTTCTATTTCCAAATTCTATCATTTTATAATCTTGAGAAGATATTTGAACACTGGAGAAGGGCAAATGAAAACTCACAATGAATTTTCAAGTACATGTGCTCAAGGAATGTTTATTAGAGTTATTGATAGAGGATGCTAAGTCCCCCGACAGCCACTTATTTGCCATGTGAACTTAGACAAGTGATTTTTAGCCTCTTGTTATTTTCATTTCCTTAATTTATAAAACTACATATAATACTTGTAGTACCTAAATCATAGAGTTCTTAGTAATAAATACAGAGTGCTTTGTAAACTTAAAGGGCCTCGTAAATATTATTGTTATTATAATTGCTACTGGCATACCCCAACTACTTAAGCTCTTCTAATTCTTGGCTATATGGTGTAGAAGAAGCATAGACATTAGATTAGAATGTGCACCTGAGGAATTTCATTATTTTTTCTAAAGGCAAACACGTATCAAACACTCAAGAATAAAGAACATTGTGTTATCAAATTAAAGAAATCAAAATTGAACTAGATATAAATTTTTAAAATATATTAACAAACTGAATATTACTTTAAAAACACAAATCTGAAAAGTAAGAAGCAAAATGCCATGAAAATCTTTTGAGACATTAGGGTATGACTGGTAATACCTTGAATGTTCTATATAAATAGAAAGGGCATTCATCTTAGAATAAGACAACTTGAGTTTGGGTCTGATATCTCATAGTTATGTGACTGTGGGCAAATCATTTAACTCCAGATTCCTCATCTATAAAATGGAGACAATGATATTTATGTGGCCTCCCTCCCAGGTATGATATAAGAGAGGTACATTTTAAACCTAAAGAACTAAAAAAAATTAATGTTATTATTATTTACTTGTCTCCTTTTTCAAAAATTTCTATATTTACACACACACATACACACACACACACACACACACACACACACACACATTCATACTCGCTTCCAAACACAAACTTTAAAACTTTCCCCAAAATCTTCCTAGGAACTCTAGATCCTATGCTGGGGGAACCAAAGGATTATAAGATTTATTATCTTATAATAATTGAATTGGAAGAACCTCAACAGCATCCAGTCCAATCTTTTCTTTTTGCCTAAAATCCGCACAGGGAGTAGGCATCAGAGGGGCAATTTGAAGTATAGTCTTTGTTCGTCAGAGCTAGCTTACTTGCTATCATAACATTGTTTGGAGAAAGGAATAGTAGAGTCAGGAGAGTCCTTCTGAGAGAAACAATGTCTCTGTACTCATCAGACAAAGTTAAAAAAAAAAAAAAGGCAAAAGGAAAAAAGAGTATATGTTGTCTTGAGAAGTTTGTTGTTTTTTTTTTTTCACATGTATGAAAAAGCAGTGATAACTAACTTCTGGAGTTACAGCAAACAAAGCTTATCTTTGCAGAAAACTCACAAAGGGAGAGATGTAACAAGGGGCTGGCAAAGTAAAAGTGTTTCTCTGCAAGGGAAATTTTAAAAGGAAGTAATAGGCATTATAAAGAGTCTCATTTGGAGAGAAATATGGTTTCAAAAGGATCAGTTTCACTAATTCTTAGGTATAGATGTGGCAAATATTTGGGATTGCTCTTGGAAGATGTTATATTTCATGAAATTGCATTTCATTTGTGATTGAAGTGAAAGCAAGAGGGATGGAATGAGACTGGGATTTATTGAACCAGTATGGGTGAGGGGTGGAGGTGTTGACACATTCTAAGTAGAATCTCGTGCGGAGAGGAAGCTGAATGACCTTTGAATCCAACTCTTAATTTTACCCAGGAGGAAACAAGGAAGTGACTTACCCAAGAGCAAACAGCAAATTGGCAGCAACATAAGAAGTAGAATGCTATTGTTACACCTGGATCACGTCTCCTCCAGTTCCCTAGACAGCTCATTATGCCATATTGCCTCCTCTTTCCCATTCATTCTACAGCTGGAGCTTGCCATTGGAAGCAGTGTGGCTAATGTGGATTTTGGCAGCAGCTAGACTAGTGGCTGGCAGTATTTCACACTGAGGGAAAGAGAGTGCTTCATTGTTTCAAGGGCTCACAGTGTGATGACTAATTTTATTGTACAATTTTGAGTTCAACTCCTGCCTAAATTCATTCTTTTTCCCCCTGTCAAATCATAGTTAACAAAAAAAGCAGGACTAGCAAAATGTATTTCATTTGAACTCACAGTGACTGTATGCAAGGCAGCAATTATTTAGTGTGTGACCCTTTTCTTGTAGATTCCTTCATAAAATGCATGGGTAATCCCTGGGACTCCTCTCTCCTTCATAGGTTGGGGATTGTATTCAAGAGTATTGTCCATTAAGCAGAAAGTGCCTACCACTCAATAGATCTTAGAGAAAAAGGAAACTTCTGAGGAAAAAATCGTTCATCTCTTTTGAATATTTGCCTTGGGACTCCAATATACATAGATGCAAAGTAAATAAATATAAGTTAATTTCAGAAAAGAAAGGTTAGCAGTTGTGGGGCAGGGAGAATGTTTAGCCAAGGCTTCATGTAGAACATCGTGAAGGAGATGAGTTTTGAAAGGAATTAAAGCTTATAAGAGGTTGAGGTAAGAAGGAACTACACTTCAGCTAGAAACAGCCTGTACAATAACGAAGAGAGTAGGGATGTGTAAGCATTAACAGTCAGTCAAGTCTGACTGACCTGTAGAGGGCCATAAGTGGCATTCTCAGGACAGGTTGTGAAAGGATTTAAATGTCAAAGTTAGGTGTTTTTATCTGATCCTAGAGTTATTAGGGAGCCACTGGAGTTTACTGAGTAGAGGAGTGTGACTCCATCAGTCA